>NC_136797.1:14408164-14478164 GCF_951216825.1 Electrona antarctica
AAGCCATAGCCGGCCGCTACACTACATATATTTTTTTGTGGCTTTCGCCTTTATTTTATATATATTTTTGAGTGGTGCAACCACTCCAAGGAACAGCAATGTCCCTATGTCGGTATGTCCGTCCCTATGTTTAGAGTACCAACAGGGGGTGCTGTTGCACCACTCACTTCAGACTGTTCCGATGTTTTTTTATGGAGGGACAGACAGTAGGCTGACAGGAAATGGGGAGAGAGAGATGGGGGGGGAAGACATGCAGTAAAGGCCGTCGAGATCGGGAGTCGAACCCGCGGCACACTGCCAGACTGGATTACCAGCCATGGTGCCTGGACCGCTGAGCCACGGCCCAGGCCTGGAGCTACTGTTTAGCGTGACAGTAGCTCGATGATTGCCGTCAACAAACAAACTTTTTTTTTGCGGAGAAATACACAAGATAAAGGTTTTTGTTTTCTTCCACACTATTAAGTTGTGGTCCGCAGCCAGGTTGCTGGACGAGACAACGCAACAGTTGTTGTACTGGGATTGAGCCAGACAGGCCACCGTACCGTGTACCCTCCCCCAGTCAGTGGAGACGAGCCAAGGGGCCAGTGAGGCGCTCCAACGTTGAAGCACTGGGCCCTAATGGTAAGAGGAAGGACTGCAGGCGGACCCGTGCTTTAACACGTAGGACCATCACTTCCTTACGTCACCCATACGTCACCCCGGACCTCAAATTTGAGGTCCGGAGGAGGTACTTCCAGGCAGTCTTCCAGGTGCTTCAAAACGCCACTGAGCAACTTCATCGAAATGAATAGCTTGGGGGCGGGGCAGTGCTCCAGTTCGGTCTCTATCCTTTATATACTCTATGAGACGAGCATGCATCTCCTGGGCCAGGAACAACATCATTGCCTTCCATCCATTTATTTATTTATTTGAAATTTCACTAGAGAATACTCCCTTTGCAGGGGAGGGGGTCCTCGTGGCACAACATACAACAAAACAATACAGCAACAAACAATAATGACATACGCTCTTCCCCATCACACACCCACCACAAAGGTATACTCGTAAACCCAGAGTTTCATTAAAAAAAACGAAATAAAATAAAATATACAACATTAATGCAAGAATGAGTCATTCAAAGCAAATGAACAAGTGTGAAGCCAATGGGATAGACACAAAAGAGCAATCTAAAACAAGAACAGCTAGATATAAGATGAACTAATAATGCATTCTTGAAAGCAATAAAGGAAGTGATTGATCTTAGAGACAAGGGCAGGGCGTTCCAGTCTGCTGGTGCTTTGAACTTAAAAGCACACCTACGTACCCATCTCTCTAGAGATTCTGGGCACAATAAAATAAAGCTGTTGAGTATGTCTTAGAGAATAAGCAGGTGAGAATCGGTTCAAGAACTGTTTTAAATATGTGGGATAATTGAAATAAAAACATTTGAACACAAAAAGTAACCAACAGAATTGGTTACTCCATCCATACATCACTGCTGAAGTGCGTAAATACTAAGGGCGTTTACGTTTAACATTTAGAATGTATACGTTTTCTCGGCACTTCTCTGCAAGTCGGTAAAATGCTTTCAATTTGAAAATGTCACGAGAACCGTATAATCTCCAGAGCATGGTGTATATTATAATCTCCAGAGCATGGTGTATATTATAGCACCACGGCAAACAAAGTGATGGGATCTCTTTTATGATTTGCTTGCTGAATGTTCTAAGCAGATCTACAAACTTGTAGTGCGGCACCGAGTGCCGCGCTACAAGTTTGTAGATCTGCTTTTTTTTATCGTGAAAATGTGGCGTAGATCTGCTTTTTTTTTATCGTGAAAATGTGGCGCAAATCTCTGAATATATATTCTTTCAGAGCGAACGTTTTCAACTCGAATCAGTCTATCTAGTCGTCTATCTGCCTCCGTCTCCAACGAGCCCCTTTCCTCTCTGCCGTCTTACTTCGGTCCAAACAAAGCCTTTGAGTCTCTCTCACACATTATTGATTTCCCTCTCGTCTCCTTCATGCCCGCGGGGTGGTCTTGACTCCAGGGGGGGCTACAGACAGGCTGGAGAATGAAGCTTCTTCTAAAATAGCCCTCCAGGAATATGAACACATGATGGAGTGATATCGTTGCTGTCGGGCACAAATCCTTGTACCTCCAATATTGCAATGCGTTGTCGTCAATTTATGTCCCATACTTCATCGTACAAGAGTGTCGCCTAAAATAAGTGAAAATAGCAGATCTAAAAGCTCACAACACCTCGCACCACGAGCCGTTGAACTTGTAGATTCGCTCTTTTCACTATTTAATATATTTAAAAAAAAAATAGTAATGCAAAAAAAGGAAGGGTTCTATCTGGACATACGCGGCTTCCACCCGACAAGTTTCAATAGCCCCCCAAAGCAATACCTTTACCTTCATCTGTCCAGTTCACCTCACAGCCCCCTGGCATTCCCACACCAGTATACTGTGTAAAGTACATATATTCAAGTACCGTACTTACTTATTTAAGTACAAAGTTGAGGTATTTTTGAGTGGTGCAACCACTCCCTTACGGAGCTGTGTGTGTGGGTGGCTCTGAGCACAAAAACAGCATGGTTGTTTTTCACCACCTGTGCGCAACCTAACACACACACAAACACACGCACATATTAACTGTATGATGATTTTGGGTGTGCCAGTACAGTACAGTACAGTACAGTACACGGACCCCCACATGGTAACTCTCTAATTTCTCTACCGTTTCAGACGTGGGGCGGCTCGCCGGAACCGGGCCAGCACCCTGGCCGTGGTCCTGTGGGTCTGGAACTTCCGGGGACCCCCCGGGGACCCCCACACGGAGTTGCACCACTCACTTCACACAGGTGTGATTTTTTACTTTATACCCCTCCACATCTCAGAAGCAAATGTACTTTTTATTCCTCTACAATAATCTGAAAACCTGAGTTACCAGTAGTATAGTTACTTTGTAGACTTTGATTATAATTACAAAACATGCGTTAACTAATTAAGCCCTGCATTACAGTACACTAATATTATACTATAATATATAGACAAAAATGCTGCATGGCAAACAAGTCCAATACATTTTAAACTGGCCTAAAATGCATTTGGAAAGAAAGGAGAAAAAGAATAAGTCTAGTGGGAACACATTTTCTAAAATCTAATATCTGAAAATGAATGCGGCTGCCAAAAATAAATCATAAAAAAAAAAAAAACACACGCAGACCAACACTCTCACAGAAGCCTTCCTTGACCCATGCAGCGACACAGAGCATACTTTTTTTTTTACATTTGTATATTTAGATACATAATGACCGAATGTGGCCACCCGGTCACACAACCATGGAGGGCCCATAGTGAGCGACGCCTAGCTGTAACTGTACTCGGGGGCTTTCCTCCTCCTGGCCAAGAGCAGCCCTGAGTGAATATGCATGGCCATCAGTCGTGTGTCAAATCCAATCAAGGCTGACCCGCAGCCATATGGTATTAACAGTAGAGAGGGGCAGCTAGGGGGCCCCCCGTGATTGCATTAAACCCTGCGGAAACAGTGCACAAGAGGACTATTGACAGGCCATCACAAAGCATACCCGACCGCCAATTTGATTTAAGTTTGACGCGGGCCGTGACACCTTCTGCGTCGTACACACATCGCACGCCGCAAATCAATGTTGTGCCTCGGAAGCTGAAATTAATTCAAAATTCATCACCATCTGTACCGATATGCTTTCCAGTACACAGCAAAATCCTGAATGATATCAACTCTTTTTTCCCCAGGTAGGTATATATATACGGACGTCGACGCTACAGTAGGTGGCGTCGTATCCCAGGTCTGTATATATACAGTACGTACCCCAACGTATACTCCGTCTATATAATGGTTGAGGCCTATAGTCCTATACGGAAGCTTTTAACATTGGTCCGGTTCCTATGGCAACGCCCCACCGTTCCAACTATGGGATTGCAAATATAATCACAGTGCAAAGCAGTTGAAAGGAGGATTTTCAAACCTCCATAAGTCGGACTCCAGGATCGCTGTCCTTGGTGGATCTTCTGCCATACACATTTCCGATTAAATTTGTGCCTTTGTACCGCGACGCTGCCGCCATGTAAAAGCTTCTGACGAACGGTAAACAGTGTGTGCTTGTTCCAATGTGTAGCGAGTGTGTGTAGCGAGTGTGTGTGGGGGAGAGGGGGGGGGGTGCTCAAACTCCGTCTTTTAAAGTGAACGCGTATGCAGGCACTGGGACCTGGGGTTTATGCTAACAGCTAGCTGCAATTATAGAGTTAAAAGCCTTTTTTCCCCCTGATTCGGAGTTAGGCACATTAACGCAGATGTCAAACAAATTTAAGGATCCTTCACGGAAACCGAGAAAACCCCAAAAATAGCAGATATACAAGCTCAAATGGGGAGGGGGCATAACGGAACGATGCACATGCGCTTACTGGCAATATCGGCGCATCAAAGTAGTACTGTGCGGTGCCACAGGGGGGCAGAGTGTGAGCCAAGAACAGATGGCAGCGCAGGAACCCTGTGTGACCGACCATCATAAATTATGGACAGGTAGAGTCAGGGCACCCTGTGGGTCCCACTGACCCACTGCCTCTGGGAGCATGCTCCCCTCTCTCTGACACTGTGTGTGTGTGTGTGTGTGTGTGTGTGTGTGTGTGTGTGTGTGTGTGTGTGTGTGTGTGTGTGTGTGTGTGTGTGTGTGTGTGTGTGTGTCTCTCTGTCACGGTCTGACAACATATCGTACTGATTGGCTGCCTCATCTCTGGGCAACCACAAACCACATGTATTTCCCTCTAGCCGACCTCTCAGCCATGGGATATAAGGCAGCAGCTGGTAATTAATTGATGTCGTCAACTCTTGCTTTATGAGTGAACATTAACAGAACCAGCAGGCAACAGAGATACTGTGGAAAAGCTCTGCCACTTTAGAACTTTATCTCTCTCTCTCTCTCTCGTAATTACCTCAGTCTCTCTCTAGTACAAAAACAAATTAGTACCAGTATCCTCAGGAAAGACTCCTGCACACGTGCACTGTCCTTTTTTTATAGCGGCTCTGCTGCCTCCATGCTGAGCTCCTACCGTACGTAAACGATGAACCTGGCATAACCTAGCAAGGTTATGTGCGCCGTGCACACCCAACACACACCCATGGGGGGAGGGGGGGGGGGGGGGGGGGGGGGCTCGCGTCACATCCGTACGGTACATTTCTGACGTGTCCTTGCTCATACCCTTGTGCATTATGTGTGGCTTCTCACCAGCGCTGTGAGAACTCTGCATGGATGTCCCCAGAGCATCGGTGCATCTTTTTCTTTTACATTTCTGTACATTTTGTGTTATCTTTTTAGCCTTGATGTCTTACTGTGCTATTTTCGGACTAATAAAGAATTCGATATATAGATAGATAGATAGATAGATAGATAGATAGATAGATAGATAGATAGATAGATAGATAGATAGATAGATAGATAGATAGATAGATAGAGTTTCATTAAAAAAAACACAAAAAAACGTCTAATTTCTCTTTAGGGTCTTGAGCTAAAAGGTTTGGGATGATTATGATGTGAACCAAAAGGAGCGCTCCCTCTGCACATTTGAGATAATAACACACACTGGGACTGAGAGACCTGATTCGACCCTCCGTGCTGACACGAGATCGGCTGGCTGCAGGCGCGCACGCACACACACACACACACACACACACACACAGCATACATAATGCACTGGCACGCACATGGCCCCAACGCCGGCTGTTACATAAAAGACACTTAATCAGCAGACTGTAAAGTCCTGCGTGTTAAGGCATTGACCTGAGTCCAAATGAATTCTAAATCAGTTGTTCTCAAACTTTTCCGTGCCACGGACCCACAACGGGAGCGGCTACTTTTAGGAGAGCTTTGTTGTTTGAGCACCACCTGATACAGAAACATGAGGTATGTCAGAATCTAGAAGACATGCATTTTTGAAATTTCGACTTCAGGCCTATATGCCGGGCTAGGCGAGATCGTGGCACTTGCTGGAGGAAGGGTCACTTCTACCTGAGCCGAAAGTGACGTAGTCCGGATCTGTAGTGTAGGCCTAGGGAACGGACGGACCATCGCCCAATTCATATTTTTAAATGTTTTTTTAATCAAATCTCGTGTTTCTCGGGGATGGCTTATAAAGGAATTAATAACGTTCCACGAGATATCTCGAGGACAGCACGGAACGGGGTGATTTGGTTATGGCATGCCCTGTTATGGTATGTAGGTAATGCTGATGATGCAGATGAGCGTCTGAGGGTTGTAAAAAGGTTGCATTACAAATCCCTATTACTATGTACATCAATGGGAATTATTGACGGAAGATATCTTGACTCGAGATCCATTTAGACATTAACCCATTTAGACCTGAGGACGATTCTTTAAAAAATGTCTTCTAAATCCTAAAAGTTTTCTGAAAAACCTTTTTCATGTCAAGGACCCCCAGAATTATCTGTATTTGGCCGCCGACCCCCATCTGAAAATATGTTGTTCCAGGGACGCCCCCAGAAGCAAAGATTTGAGTTAAAAACGTTCACTCTGAAATAATATATATTCAAAAGATTTGCGCCACATTTTCAAGATTTTTCAAAAATAGCAGACCTACAAGTTCATGAGCTTGTAGATCTGCTATTTTTCCAACGGCTAAAGCATAACATAATGCATTAAAACACCAAAAGGGGTTCCCGCCCAAAATGGGTTAAAACCCTGACCATTGATTTTATCTGGACCGAGCCCGGCTTGAGGGGGGAAAGGCCAACGGTGTCTAACGCGTACAAATTGGACTCCCATGGATTGCGTTGGCCCCGGCTGATAGCTGCCAATGTGTCCGTGACCTGTCCCATTTCACGGTATAAGCCACCGGACGTGCATGGGCCTGCTTCGCTCATGTGTGACCACGAGTGTGTGTTACACTGTGTTAAGACTCATATCGGTTCACACGCTGGTATATGCGCGCGTGCGCACACACACACACACACACAGCGGCTGGCTCAGGGGTAGAGTGGCCAGATGGGAACAGCGAGGTTGCCAGTTCGAACCCGGCTCCCCCAGAGTTTCGAAGTGTCCTTGAGCAAGACTCTGAACCCTTAATTGCTCCTGATTTGCCATCGATGTATGAATGTGTGTAAATAATGCACAATCTATGTAAAGCGCCTTGGATAAAGGCGCTATATAAATGCACCATTTACCACACACACACACGTGCTATGCGAACGAACACACACACACACACACACACACACACACACACACACACACACACACACACACACACACACACACACACACACACACACACACACACACACACACACACACACACACACACACACACACACACACACACACACACACACACACACACACACACACACACACAGTGGAATAGCCTGTAGGGGCATGCAATATTGCTCAATGAGACAGACAGGTCCTGGTGTGGATGGGAGCTTATGGGGAAGTTGATCCTGGTGTCCAGGGGGTAGATAAGAGGATCGAGAGAGAGAGAGAGAGAGAGAGAGAGAGAGGGTGATGGGTATAGGGGTATAGCAGGACAGTCAAGCGAGGGAGTATAGGGGGATGGGTTCACCTTCACAGTGCAGAACCACAGCATGGATTTACACCCCTGGGACAGACAGTGTTCCCTATAAACCTGCAGCCAGGGAGCTAAATGTCTTAGTTAAGTGGCAGACAGAAGAAGTGCTGACTGAATTTGCTCTGCACACCACAGAGTAAATCTGCACCGACCGGAGCACAAAGCGTCCCACCATTAACCCATTGAGATCCGAGTACCAAGATTCTACAAACGTCATGTAAACACGCCAGTTTTCTGAAAACACACACAAAAAAACTACCGTTGTTACACTAAAAACTCAGCTTACCATCATGCACCTGTGCAACAGTGTGAAGCTCAACGGCGCCCCACTTTGTCACCTGTTGGTACTCTAAACAGACATACAAAGGGACACACACATTGCGGTCCCTTGGAGTGGCTCAAAAACTGTGTTTCTATATGTCAGTGGTTCTCAAACTATTTCATGCCAAGGACTCCAAAAATTGTAATGTAATGGGCCGCCGACTCCCATCCAGAAAATATGTTGTTCCAGGGACCCCCGCCCCGAGAAGCACAGATATGAAGAAGTTGCTGTGAAAGAATATATATTCAAAAGGTTTGCACACGTTTTCACGATTTTTCCCAAAAAACCTTTTCAACAGCAATAAAGTATAACATAATGGTTAAAGTGTTTAAAAGCAAAGGTGCGTTCCCGGTCGTAACGGGTTAATAACCAGAAGATCAAACAACAATAACAGAGGACGGCGCGCGGTGCCCTCTAATGAAGATCAAGAGCCACTGATGAAATATGCATTGATGATGTGATTATTTACAGCTGGTCTGTTTGCCCACGTCGCCCCGTCCATTCATTCATTGAGAACGCAGTGGATGTGAGTGTGGGGAGGGGGCGCGGAGGGGAGGCGTGTGTGGGGAGGGGAGGAGGGTGGAGGGGGGTGCTGCTGGGCAGTGTTGAACACAGCTGCCTTTGGGACTTTCTGGTTATGGAACTCGCCCCTCTTTTACTGTTGACTGTGTGCTCTTGTGTTATTTTATTATTTGACCTTGTACAGCACCTTGTAACGATTGTTTTGAAAGGCGCTCAGCATATCATTCCTGGCCTCCTGGGTCCATCTTCTGTACATATATAAGAGTCACTTGTAAAGCCAACAACCAAGCCATTACAGCACTAATGCTGAACAACTTTTTAAAGAAAAATTAGCATGCCCTGGAGGATCATGTCAAAACTCACTTGCCCCCGATGCCATTTCTTGTCTTTTTCCCATGCTCTTCCCAACCGTGTAGACATTGTGACAATTTCCTGCATGGGGCTTTGGGCAAGAGGGCTGCTCTTTACAGATAGAAGAAAATGCTGAAGGAAAAATAACCCAGACTTCCGTACAATGCCCCAGTGGGTCAATCAGAGAGGCAAGTAAATAAAATACAAATTTTAGCCCTTCACGTTCCTTATCTTTTCTCACAGCGGTTCCAGGATGAAAGGGCCTGATCCTGGCAGGAGGACAGCACTGTGTGCACGTTAGCACATTGATACACTAATAATGTCTGTTGTCATTTATGCACAACACCTGTGGATAATACCAGAAGTTCAAACAACACAACTTTACAGTCACAATGATGTTAGCAGACATATTAACATAAACACAGCATACATACATCACAAATAGCGTGGGCGTTAGGGCATTAGCTTCTAGTCATTTTTACTAGTTGACTAGTTGCCTAGTTTGCCTAGTTTTTTTTAAATAAATATTTGTACATTTAAAAACTGTGTACATGGTGACTATAACTATAATCTACCTGATCTTGAGGCCTACACTAGTCAACTAGTACCAACAAGGTCGACTAGTGGATTTACTAGTCGACTAGTAAACTAGTCGACTAGTTGCTTAATGCCCTAGTGGGCGTACATGTTATCCCTGTGTCCCCTAGGGTAGGTATACCCTCACAAAAAACATGAGGTAATCCTGGTCTCTAAACTACCTCCCCCTGGCCAGCCGGGGCGCCTGATGGAGGGGAAAGGAACTGGTTGGAATTACGTGTTTCTTCCACGCGGCTTTCGCTTTTATTACTATAGTATTTTGTATAGAGGGACAGACAGTAGGCTGACAGGAAATGGGGGAGAGAGATGGGGGAGTGACATGCAGTAAAGGCCGTCGGGATCGGGAGTCGAACCCGTGGCACACTGCCATACTCGGGCTACCGGCCAAGGTGCCTGGACCGCTGAGCCACGGCCAAGGTGCCTGGACCGCTGAGCCACGGCCAAGGTGCCTGGACCGCTGAGCCACGGCCAAGGTGCCTGGACCGCTGAGCCACGGCCAAGGTGCCTGGACCGCTGAGCCACGGCCAAGGTGCCTGGACCGCTGAGCCACGGCCCAGGCAGCTTGGACAATATTGACACTGGGTGAAAAAATGGGTTGCAAAATCGTGGGATAAAAAAAATCAAAAATAAATAAATAGCGTGCGTACCGTACGATACAGCCTCTGTACTGTACGTACTGCAGTAAAATACTGTGTTCATTTAATCCCTTTAAAGTTTCAAATGTATAGATTAACACCCCGGTTTTTGGTTGCGTTGCGTACTGTATGTCTGTGGAGAATTATTACGAACCCAAATTGCGCTAACGGCTTTCATTCAACCATGCAGAGCAGGGTGAATCATCAGGTGTGAATCAGGGTGAATCATCTAATCACACGGAGGAGCTCAAAATAGAGCTGCGAGTGTCTCGGTGAGCTATAGCTGTCGATAGGCAGACAAGCTGTACACCAGAGAGAGAGAGAGAGAGAGAGAGAGAGCGAGAGAGAGAGAGAGAGAGGAAATTGTTAAATGACGTTGTAGGATAAGTTTCCATATTGTATGACCTTTACAGAGAGAAGTATATAGCAGCGAGAGCTCCCATGGTCTCTGGGTTACTCGGCTGTTAAAAAAAAATCACACCCGTGTGAACTGAGTGGTGCAACTCCCCTCTCTCTCTCTCTCTCTCTCTCTCTCTGTAGCAGGCAACAGTGCAGCACTATCTCTCTCTCTCTGTTTCTGGCACAACAGCACCACTTTTGCCCCTACTGCTACTCGTAGTCACACACACAGGTTAACACATAGTCACATAGGTTAACACGGACATTGCTGTTCGTTGGAGTGGTTGCACCACTCAAAAAAGCAAGAGCTGGATTCATGTAGGCGTTCTCCTTCTTCCCATCACTGAGTCTCCCCTTCCCAATGTCAACAGCAGGCCTATTCTCTGCACCGTTACTCATGATCACAACACCCTGCTGAGAGAATCACACTGCAGTGACTACACCTCCTCCATGAGCCCAGAACACTCCAAGAATAGAGGCCCTAGAGCCAGACCCACGTATCGGCTATTATTTGGACTTTTTTGAGGCATTGGCAATTATATGGAGCCGACGTTTTCCCCCAGCAAAATGTGTTCATACAGCGTCACAATAATTTTTTTCTATGATTTTTATCCCACGATTTTGTAACACATTTTTCACCCCCCTGTCAATTAACTAATGTGATCCTGGGCTCTACACACCCTCCGCGAACCACTTAAATATATATATATAGGACTATATAGGGGGTGCTGTTGCACCACTTGCTTCAGACTTGTCTGATTTTTTTAAAGGGAACAATTTTAACTGAAATATTTGCTTCTGGAGGCCCCTGGCACAAAATGATTTTGAGATGGGGGTCCGCAGCCAAATAATATATTTTTTTGGGGGGGGTCCTTGACATGAAAAGGTTTGAGAACCACTGTTCTAGATGGCTGCGGCCTCCTTAAAACACAAGATTGAACATTTAGCGTCCACTGTGACAAACCAACCAACCAACCATACTGATGTCTGGCCAACCGTTACTCTTATGAGCCAATGAATACCTATGACAACAGGAGCTGGCAAGATATAGATTTCCATCTTGTTCCCTAGTTACCTCAGGAGTTGGCATAACAACCGCCAGTAACACATGGTAATTAGATCGCAGCTTGAACACGTGAGGATTGCTTGGCTGAAACGCACTGCTTAAAGATTCAGACCGACCCGATAAGACGAGGGCGCATTTTCAATAATATGACAGACAGTCATATCAAAGTGAAATTAATTCCAGTTAAGCAACTAACTCCACCACCTCTCCCCCTCTCACGCAAGTAATTGACAATAATATTGTCAATATATATTATATAAAGCCCAACACCAACTTTGATGAGGCAGTATTGCTTCGTTTTGAAAAAAATATAAGGTTTTATTAATTTCCTGAAAAACGTATATTTTTCATTTCCTGAAAAATTAACATTTTGGGAGTTATAGGTGGTCTCTTCCCGACAGCAGAGATATGCAAATGCCAATGCTAAATAAACAAATGCAGAGCAAATGCTGCGGTCTATATAGACATTTAGAGAAATGTCTTGTCCTTTTCTGCCGCATTCATATTAACCCATTTTGGGCGGGAACCCCTTTTGGTGTTAGCATTATGTTATGCTTTAGCTATTGAAAAATAGCAGATCTACAAGCTCATAGCGCGCCACCGAGTGGCGCGCTACGAGCTTGTAGGTCTGCTATTTTTGAAAAATCAAAGAACGACTGACATAGAAACATAGCTTTTTCAAAAAACTGTCAGGATGTAGAAGACATTTTTAGAATCTGATCTCAGGTCAAAATGGGTTAAAATGAGGTCGGACAGCAATGAGGCGGAAGAGAGTCATTCCGCTGACAGTGATTAAGTGACATCACCTATCACACAATGCGGCACCGTCTGCAATGACACCGCCTTGACGCCGGGCTGATCCGTGACAGAAAACAGCTGTCGGGAGAGCGAGGCGAGGCCAGGGGTGTCCACGTTTGCTGAAAACAAGACAGTGGCCTTGTGGTGCCCCAAAAGGTAGATTGTGATCTACCAGTAGACCACAAAGGCTGTGCAGGTAGACCACATGACATGCCCCTAAAAATCTAAATCTATATAAAATGACTTGAATTAAGGTAATCAAGTCACCTTTTGAGATCAAAAAGGGTCTGTCAGCTCAAACCCACAATGCAATACTTCGTTTTCAAGAGTGTTGCACACAAACGTCAGTAGCATTACAAAACCCTACCAATTCTATTTCCCATTCCAAGTGTGTTTTTGTATATGCAACGCCAGCGCCGCTATTCCAAAGCCCCCTCAGGTAAAGAAAATAAACTATTTTTAGCAATGCGATAATGTTTTCTTGGTGGGTAGATCTTGTTGAGCTGGTCATTTTGAAAGTAGCTCTCAAGTCAAAAAGTGTGGGCACCCCTGGGTTAGAGTGTCCGACCTGGAACTGGGGAGGTCGGGGGTTCGATCCCCGGGCCGGGTCATACCAAAGACTGTAAAAATGGGACCCAATGCCTCCCTGCTTGGCACGCTGCGGCTCACCGCTCCAAGAGATGGGTCAAATGCGGAGAACAAATTTCACTGTGGTAACGTGTGTGACTAACGTGTACGACTTTGACTTTGACTAACAAAAAGGTGACCGTGCTGTGACGGTTCGGGCCTGACCTCGGCCACAATTCGGAAACCCCCTCCCCTCTAACTGTTCCATCATGATCCAATGCTTTAACCACATGAAGCCCAGCGCCCCTATTCTGGTGGGAACATGATTCTGCCGAAAAGAAACACATGTGAAGGTGTGTGTGGTGTGTGTGTGTGTGTGTGTGTTTGGTTCAAATATGTTGCCGAGCCAGTCAAAGGCATCGGCATTGGCAATTATATGGAGCCGACGTTTATAGGGAAGACTGTGGCTCATGAGGTAGAGCAGGTCGTCCAATGATCCATGGGTCGGCGGTTCGAATCCCGGCTCCTCCTGTCTGCTGTACATGTCGAAGTGTTCTTGGGCAAGACACTGAACCCCAAATTGCTCCCGATGTGCTGGTTGGTACCTTGCATGGCTTCTGCCGCAATCGGTGTATGAATGTGTGTGTGTGTGTTTGGTTCAAATATGTTGCCGAGCCAGTCAAAGGAAGGTATGGGGAAACTGAACCGGAACGTGTACAGGCTTTAGTTTAGACATACTATTGGTCCGACTGTCATTAGACCGACAACCTGGTTGGCCTACCTTCAATTCTTAGAGCAGTGGTCCTTGAGGGGGATCCAGGTAGTCCACAGCTAAATGATGGAGTTGGTAACCAAATGGACCCTTCTAGATCTGTAACTCTTGAGAGCGTAAAATGAAACCAAATGGACCCATATGGGTCCATTTGGTTTCATGTTACGCTCTCAAGAGTTAAATTATTGTTAAACATCTGCATTACTTCATTTACAAGAAGTCTACATACACAATTAGAGACTGTAGAATAATTGTTATTTTGATCAACGTTTGCCTGTTATGTCTCCTAATGGTACAGACATCAACACAGCATGCGGAATTGTGGACAAAATCATATCCAAAGACAACAAAACACTATAAGTTTTGGGTCTGAGAGGCTAAACGTCATCAAATGGTGGTCCCGTGGCTCAAATGGTGGTCCCGTGGCTCAAAGGCAGAATAAATGATGGGCCTTGATATGAAAAGGGTTGAAAACCACTGTCTTATAGAGATCTGAACAGGGATGACACAGTCATTGTGTGTACAGTATGTACTTTTACTGTAGGCATGTGTCTGTCTATGATGGCCGCTCGTGGTGTTTTAGTGCACGGATCAGCCTGTCAGAGTGTGTTGACATGAAGAATGAGGGATTATCTTCACACGCACATAATCCTGTTATCCTGTGGGAGCGAGCGGGGTAAAAATCACACACCTCTGCTCGAGAAGATAACACAGGGAGCGCATGCGGGATCTATCAGGCTGGGGCTGTGCACACAAACTGTATCAGTTAGTGCGCACGCACGCGCGCACGCACGCGCGCACACACGCACACACGCACACACACACACACACACACAGTCGAGGGGAACTGTGTTTGATGGGGGCCAAACACGGCCGCGCACTGGGGAGCTCTCCTCAAAGGGATACAGAATAGATCCCTTTGGCTTCCCCTCACCTCTGCCAGCAACTCACTCGCTCACTGAGTGTCAGTGACTCTAAAACCAGCATGGTATTTTACCCAGTGAGGGTGGTGGGTGCACGCGCGCACGCGCACACGCACACGCACACACACACACGCACACGCACACGCACACGCACACGCACACACACACACACACACACACACACACACACACACACACACACACACACACACACACACACACACACAACATTGCATTTATCCTGGCATGGCACAGACTGATATCACAGCCGTGGGCTATTTTCCTTTTTTTTCTTTTTTTAACACTGGACATGTCTGTTCAACTTGCAGGCTACAGTACATTCAGAGGGAAGGAAGGGAGGCACTGTAACATCACCAACGTCCAACTACTCAGAGAGGGTACAACTACTCAGAGAGGGTACAACTACTCAGAGAGGGTACAACTACTCAGAGAGGGTACAACGAGTAAGATGCCTTAATATACAGTTGGGTGCCACCGATATTGTCCCTTATCATTTGACCCATTTAGGCCTGACCTCAAAATCTTTAAAAATCCTTCTAAATCCTCTAGTTTTCTGAAATAAATATTTTCACGATTTTTCTAAAATAGCAGACCTACAAGCTCGTAGCGCGCCACTCGGTGGCGCGCTATGAGCTTGTAGATCTGCTATTTTTCAATAGCTAAATTATAACATGTTTAAAACAACAAAAGGGGTTCCCGCCCAAAATGGGTTAACTGTCCTTTTGCGCAGATCACGGAAACCTCAGCAAAAAGAAAAGGACAATATCGATGTCCTCCAACCAAGGCGACGAGCGACCGCATGGCTGAGACACCTGTCTACCAGAATAATGTTTGATTGATTGATTGATTGATTGATGAATTTATTAACAGATTTACAGTACATTTCAAGCACAACTCAATACAAAACTGTTAACTGTGGACGGCACCATAAAGTATTACACTTGTTTACAATAGGGCCCACAATGTTCAATTCATCATAGTCACTTCATTATGTCAGCACTGTCATAGAAGTTTCACTTTAAATTGCCTCATATAAGCATTGTGATCCAAACATAAATAAACTGTCCCCAGCGATATTGTCAGGGAGTTGTCTCGGTGTCATCACAACTGTAAATAAACTGTCTCGGAAACTGATTGCATTAAACAATGTTAAACTCACTTTTCCACTCACTTTTTGCATGCGCATACCCTCCTCCACTACCACTTGTTTCTCCCGCTCCTCACTTCACACAGGTGTGACTTTTCATGTATTCTTCACATCATCACCGATGCATGAATCAGGCTTTACTGTGGTAATAAACAAGTGCAGAGAAAATATTATACATAAGCCTATACTTTATAGCAGATCTACCAGCAAACAACACGTTGCGGCCGCAACGCGCTGTGAGCTTACAAATCCGTTGATTTTCGCCGTACGACAAAGTCTACATTGCGGGCTTGAGAGAAAAGAAGAGCGAAAGTGGCCAGACAGAGACAGATGAGATGAGATAAATGCCCTCTTTTTTTTTTTTACCGCGACAGAAGCACCGACTGTCTGCTACACCTAGAGGGGCCAAGTCTGATTGGCTGGCAGGACTCAGGTTTCCATGGCTGCAGTGAAAGTGACAGCAGGACAAAGGGCTTCCATTAGAAGCACTGTCCCCTTCATTCCCCCGCTATTAAGACTCTGTCCTACCTGGAAACACACGGTGGACACACAGACTAAACATTAAGACTCTGTCCTACCTGGAAACACACGGTGGACACACCGACTAAACATTAAGACTCTGTCCTACCTGGAAACACACGGTGGACACACAGACTAAACATTAAGACTCTGTCCTACCTGGAAACACACGGTGGACACACCGACTAAACATTAAGACTCTGTCCTACCTGGAAACACACGGTGGACACACAGACTAAACATTAAGACTCTGTCCTACCTGGAAACACACGGTGGACACACAGACTAAACATTAAGACTCTGTCCTACCTGGAAACACACGGTGGACACACCGACTAAACATTAAGACTCTGTCCTACCTGGAAACACACGGTGGACACACCGACTAAACATTAAGACTCTGTCCTACCTGGAAACACACAGTGGACACAGACTAAACATTAAAACTGTCCTACCTGGAAACACACTGTGGACACACCGACTAAACCAACAACAAACTACTGATTGTCCAAGATTGAACTAGCCATAGTAAGGTACAGGCACTAGGTATAGGCCTGAAACTATCCATTACTTTCTTTGTGATTGTTCGAAGAGAAAAATAAATCCATTTATTTTCACAATCGATTGTGACTTTTAATTCGTCTGTCCCTTTAGTGCATTTTGAACCCACTGAGCTCCATTTTAAAGTATCAATTATTATGATTGATTATGATGAGTAGTAGTAGTAAATGGTAAATGGGGCATTTAATATAGCGCCTTTATCCAAGGCGCTTTACATAGATTGTGCATGACATTCACCCATTCACACACACCAATGGGGTGGAAACCATGCAAGGCACCAACCTGCACATCGGAAGCAATTAGGGGTTCATATCAGAGTCTTGCTCGAGGACACTTCGACACTGACTCTGTGGGAGCCCAGGTTCGAACTGGCAACCTCACGGTTCCCATATCCAGCTCTTCTACCGGCCACTCTACCCCTGAGCCACTGCCTCCCCAATAATAGTAGTAGTAGTAGTAGTAGTAGTAGTAGTAGAAATAAATATTCTTTTTTGAGAATAAAATCTTGTTCTTGTTTATTTGAAATGGGAAGCTTTTATCAAATATAGTGGTGGAAAGTAACTAAGTACTTTTACTTAAGAGGTATTTGTACTTTACTTGAGTATTTCCAACTTCCAGTACTTTTACTTCTACTCCACTACATCTCAGAGCCAAAATGTTTACTTTTACTCCACTACAATTATTTGAAAACTTTAGTTACTAGTTACTTTGGAGATTTTAATTTTGATTAGAAAACATACATTAACCACTTCAACACTATACATTTTGGCAATTTGAAAATAGCCGATTGAGAGCTTGTAGATCGGCTATTTTCAATAGATTTTGTACACATTTTGCACTTGTGAAATGGAACATTCTGCAATACGAGTACTTTTACTTTTAGTACTTTAAGTACATTTTGATGCAGATACTTTTGTACTTTTACTCAAGTACATTTTTAATTCCGTACTTTTACTTGTAACAAAGTACTTCTAAATTGCAGTATTTGTACTTTTACTTAAGTAAAACAATTGAGTACTTTTTCCACCACTGTATAAAGCACACCTTTATGTGTACGCATACACACACTGTAATTCTCTGTGGGTAAACCTCTCGTCGAGGCCTATAGGCTTTGACCGCCAGCCCACCTGGGAAGCACCGTGCCAAATAGTAAAGACTAACTACCAAGGCAGGTTTAAGTACCCAAACTGGGAGGGATCTTTTAAAAACCCAGACCTCCTCCTTCGAAAGGAAGAAAGCCAAGACGAGGTTAAAACCCAGATACAGCAAAGTAACTGTAACTCCCTTCCCAAAGCCAAGGCTTTCTAGACATTCTCACACGGGCAATTAGGCTGGTTCCTTGCCTTGTCTGCCCGGAGATCTGCAGAATCAGGAGGGCTCAGACTCGCTGACTCATGGCTGATTTATTCCTCTGCAGTCTGCAGGTCTGCATAGCACTGCACACAGTGCACACACACACACACACGCACACAGGTGTCTGTCTGTTGGTATATCTGTGTGGGGCGCTGAGACTGTGTGCACTTGACAGTCATCACCCCCAAAATATTAACCCATTTAGACCCGAGGCCTATTCTAAAAAAATTACTTCAAAATCCATTTTTCATGTCAAAAAAAAATATTAGCAAAGATTTTAGTTAAAAACGTTCGCTCTGAAAGGATATATATTCAAAGATTTGCGCCACATTTTCACTATTTTTCAAAAAAATTGCAGATCTACAAGCTCATAGCTATGAGCTTGTAGATTTGTATTTTTCAATAGCTAAAGTATAACATAATCCTTAAAACACCAAAAAAAGGGGTTCCCGTCCTGAATAGGTTAAATAAGCGTGACAGTACGTCACACAGTCAAGAACACACAAAAAAGCACCGCATGCATGCAGGTGCCATCCAACCACTTCGTCTCTTCACAGTCAGTCGTACATTCAACACCTTATAGGACGCGCTGGCGGCAGTCTCAGTCGGTCAGTGACACATCCATTCGCCATCATGACTGAATGCACTGAAACACCAGTGGGGAAAAAAAATATCCCCATCATGTCCCGACACGATCTGTCAGCAACAGTAGAAAAATAATATGGGCTGTGGAGTAAAGGTGCCAGTCAGCCAGGAGACGGTCTGAACAGAATATGCTGCAAGCTAAAGGAAGTCAGAGGGAGCAGCAGAGATATGGCATCATCTGCTGTGTTATCTGTCTGGGGGCACTTTCTGCCAGAAATTCAATAAGGGGATCGAGGCGATTGGCTCTTTGTCTCCCCCCCCCCCCTTCTTCTCTCTCTTTCTTTGTGTGTGTTTTGAGGTGAGATGAGCTTAGATAGTAAAGAAGAACAGAAGTTGTGTCTAAAACAGGCATGCTTAAGAACGCATTCATATGTTTTTGGGATTGAGAGCAGTTCTTGAGTGCTCTCTCTCTCCTCACAACTCACCCAGTTGCATTCATTATTAAGAGAATGACTGACTGTGCGGTTTATAAGCAAATTCATCCTGGATGTGTCAACATGTACAGACACAACGAACGTGACCCAATCTGTCGTCGCCAAAGAGCTCAAGTCAAGTTTTAGAGAGCTATAGAAATGTAAGCAAAAACATAAATCACCAACGACAATGTACAGTATGTACAGACGTTTTCTGTGGCATTTGTAAATGAGATGAATTGCTATGATAAAATATTGCAACAGGACCTCACACTGAGCGTAAAGGGACCACAAGCTATCTGTTCATTTAACTCTGAAAATAAGCCCACATTGTTCCCTTACGGTGTTACATTAACTGTGGGGACATTAACAATTTGAGCCCTAGATTGGGTAAATTGGACCCGAGTTGGCGCTGTCTTAGACCCCTTTTTTCCCCTCTACACCAAAAAAATGCTGATCTACACACTCACAATGCGTTGCAACGGTATGTGTTGTAAGCTTGTAGATAGATGGGTGGGTGGTTGCTGTGGTTCAAGTTGTTCTCCATATTATTCAGGGGGTGAACATTCGGCCTAAATAAATACCCATTGGAGTTGTGAGCTTGTAGATCTGCTATTTTCAGTGAAGACTCAAGAGATCGGGTGTAGAGGGAAACAAGGAGGGGGGCTTAGAATAGTCCCGTGCAGGGGGACTCAAAGTATAGGCTATAGCAGGGGTGCCCACACTTTTTGACTTGAGAGCTACTTTCAAAATGACCAGCTCGGCAAGATCTACCCACCAAATCAATCATTATACCATTGCTGAAAATAGTTTAAATATGCACCTGAGGGGGCTTCGGAATAGTAGAGTTTGTGTTACATTCTGTACAGTATAAGACAAATGCACTTGGAATGGGAAATAGAGGGGGAGAAATGTTTTTTTTTAATGTTTTTTTTCTTCAATATATTTAAATGAAATACTCTTTAGGGGCATGTCATGTGATCTACCTGCACAGCCTTTGTGATCTACTGGTAGATCGCGATCTACCTTTTGGGCACCCCTGGGCTATAGGGTTTAAGTGGTTAATATGTAGGCAGTATACCATACACATCTTATCGCCCCATCTTCTATCAGCATCCTAGAGCAGAGTGCCCAGGCAGCCAATATGTCCCCTGCTTCTGATCCCAGAAGGATGGTCCTGTGGTGGTTGACGACGGCAGGAGAAAACAAAGTGTGCAATAAATGGGAAAGGGGAGAAGAAGGGAGTGGGCGAAAGCACTCTCCATCCGTCTCAGGGACGCGGCGGGGTGGACAGGCGGGGACCGCGGAGCGTGTGAAATGAGTGCCCAGGGTATGAGGGATGGGGCAGAGACAGCCCCGGTCCCGCTCCCATCTATCAGACGCCAGGGAACGGCCGTGGCAGCACTGTGGACACAATATGTCTCCGAGGCGACACTCTCCACTAGCTTGTATCAACGCACCGCTTACCGTTGGCTGCTGCCTTTGCAGTGTTGGTCGTCTATAATGGAGGCTCGCTCCACTGTTTTTATATATCCCCCCCCCCCTCCCCAGCCCAGCCCCCAGGTCATTTCTTTGGTGGTGAGGGTGGATATTTTGTATCCCTTGAAATTGAATACATGCAGAGTGTCCGATATATGTGGAAGATATTTATGTTTGATAACATTTAACTGTTTATTATTTAGTCATTTCATTAATATGCGTGTTACTGTTTACACATCTTTTTTCTCTCCACTGTATTCTGACTCACCCCTTCAGACTCCAAGCACCGTAGCACTTGGCTTAGCCTTGACGAACATACGTTCAGCTAAAATGGAGAGTACTCTCTACTCCCATCTGTCGGAGTCGGGTTAAAGGAGAATTCCATACTAGAAGGCTTTCTTACCTTTCTTACCTTTCTTTGTAGTCGTTACGTCCCCACCAAAGAGGTCCAGGTGTTTTTTTGTGCAAAAACTTCTTATTGGCTATTTCCCCTACCATAAGAAACAAATAGGAGCTTTTGCACAAAATAACACCTGGACCTCTTTGGTGGGGACGTAATAACTACAAAGAAAGGTAAGAAAGCCTTTTAGTATGGAATTATCCTTTAAGGAAGTGTAGGCTACAGACAGAAGGACAGCCAGAATGACTGAGTGACAGACATTTTCCGGTGCATTTATAGATAGATTCTTTAGAGTTTAGACTAGGTTCTTGGTATACCTGTGATCCTATAGTTTACCGAGGCACTACACTGTCTCTCTGCATTTCATGTGAAGTACAGGTATGCGTTTGTGTATGTGTACAGGTATGTGTACAGGTATGTGTATGGGTTAAGACAAGTGGTTATGAAAATCCTCCCTCTCTCTCATTTGTATTCATTTGTTTACTAACTGGAAGCCTGGTTTGATGCGTGGGATAGTGTCAGCCAAATGCCATACATGTAAACGCTAATAAGCAGAGTGTCGCAGGGTCTCCGCCTGCATACAAACACGGGCGACGTGTCTCCTCCCCAGATGTGCTTCCTTTCTGCTTGTTTAGCCCATTTTGACCTGGGAACGACTCTACAAATGTCTTCTAAATCCTGACACTTGAAAAAACCCATGTTTCTATGTCAGTTGTATGTAATTGGCCGCCGACCCCCCATCTGAAAATTTGCTGTTCCAGGGACCCTCCCCAGAAGCAAAGATTAGAGCTCTGAAAGAATATATATATTCAAAGATTTGCGCCACATTTCCACGATTTTTCAAAAATAGCAGACCTACAAGCTCGTACCGCGGCACTCGGTGCCGCGCTATGAGCTTGTAGATCTGCTATTTTTCAATAGTTAAAGGGGTTCCCGCCAAAAGGGGTTCCCGCCCAGAATGGGTTAGAGCCACTGTGGGCGTGATGGATGAGGCTGGCTCTGAGTCCCTGACGGTAATGATGAATATGACGGTATAGTGATCATTATGGTGCTCATGGTATTATAGCAGCATCAATTGAGATCACTATATATGATGTATGATGAGGAGAATAATCTTATCGTTACTATCCCTCATCAATTGTTTATTCTATACCTGTACCTTAAAGGAGCATTCAGTGATTTGAGTGATTTGGAAAACCACCCAGTCCGCCCCGGTAACAAAATGTGCACATGCACGCTCTACAGTGGGGGGAAGTGCAACAGGCCAACAGCATGTGCACCAAGGCCCGCCCCCACTCGATCATGATCGGAGGAAGGCCCCTCTCATCCTGATTGGATGAAGGCTTTGCCACCCGCCACCAAAACTGAAACTAGGGTTTTTTGACCCCAGGGGCTCACTGGGGACAGGGAGGAGCTCCTTATATGGTCAGCACACTCTATAGTAGGGAGGATTATCCAGAAAAAAATAAAAAATAAAGTGATATTTAGATTAAGTCAAATCACTGAATATACCTTTAACAATGATGATGATGATGATGATAGGGATAAAAGGAAAAGCAACATCTTTTGTTGGGCAATTCTTAATTTGTTCGGCTGATGCTTCTGATCATGTATTCTATTGAAATTGCCAGTTTTACCCTATCACACTGAGTTATAATAAATAAGTCATGGCGACTGAGAACTACAATCCATGTGGTGGTGATGATGGCTTACTTTCTATAGAATGCATTAACATTCATATATTTGTCTTTGACTATAATGGCATATGCTCAAGATATAGGGGACAGGTTTAAAATGCAGGTTAAATCAGGGTCGACCCGATAGCCGAGCGGTTAGGGCAGACATCATATATTCTCTAAAACCTGACCGCAGGTCCCCGGTTCAACTCCTGGCTGGCTGCACTGCATGTTGCATGTTACTGACTGCACTACACTATCACTCTGCGTTTCATTCTATTATCACCACACCTACAGTATCAATAAAGGCTCAGCCAAAACCTCCAAAGATAACTTTACAAAAAAAATGTTTTAAAAAGGATAGAATCGCAGCCTTTCTAGAAATAAAAACAAACAATCTTTGCGTCAAAAGTAAAAGGCCTCCTCTTCCTAGCGATGCTGAGAGGCAGGCAAGCGCCAGAAAGGGAAAACAAGAGAGAAGAGTAGAACGATGCAGATTCTCGTGTTGGTTGGTGTCACAATGGGTTCCCTGCTCACAGCAGGGGGCATTCATAACAACACTATCTGTCATATCTGTGCGTATATATTATTTATACAGTATGTATGAGTGTGCAGCTGAGGGGGTGAACATGTACGGTGGTGCATGGGCTTCCTTTGCAGGGATTGAGATGTCATAGTTTCTTCTATAAAAGAAATAACCAACCAACCAATGCTACCAAACTAGCCATTGGTACAGTAGTAGTGCTGGAAAGACAGATTGATCAAGAAGAATATGCGTCGATAACAACGTTGGCTCTGCTGTAGAGATGCCCATACTCCACTGATCCCTTGGTCTAGATCAGGGGTTCTCAACGTTTTTGGCCGGGGACCCCCGGAAATGCTTTGACAATGTCTCGGGACCCCCGCCCCGCCCCCTCCCGACCCCCAATATAAATTGACTGCTACAATAACCTTAAACCATTTTGGGCGGGAACCCCTTTTGGTGTTTTAAGCATTGTTATAATTTAGCTATTGAAAAATAGCAGATCTACAAGCTCATAGCGCGCCACCGAGTGGCGCGCTACGAGCTTGTAGATCTGCTATTTTTGAAAAAAAGTGAAAATAAAATTTAAAAATAAATCTTTTTTTAAAAATAATTTGGGGACCCCCTAAAATAATTTGGCGACCCCCCCGAGGGGTCGCGACCCACGGGTTGAGAACCCCTGGTCTAGATTCTAAAACCGTTCCATAATGCTGAGATTAATGCAAAACATTTTTTGTCTTCATCTGTGCTGTCAGACTAAATAATATGTGCAACTGCATTTATAAAGAAACAAAAGTTTAATTCCATACACGTGCGTGCGTGCGTGCGTGCGTGCGTGCGTGCGTGCATGCGTGCGTGCGTGCCGTGCGTGGTTGGGAATGGAGCGGGACAGAAAAAGGGGATTTCTACTAGGAATTGGATTATAATGACGTGAAATACGAAGCTCAAAAGATGAATAGGGACACACTGGTGTCCCCAGTGGCTATAACCATAATGAACTCCACGGGTATATAGAGAGACAAAAGAAGATCTGCGTCTTTGATGTGCGTCTTCTCTCCCACCTCCACTTATGTCAGACTCCACTCCGCCAGCGCTGGCGGGGAGACGACCCGAGAACCAAAGCTCTCAGGTCAACACCTCCTCCGCGTTCTCCATGCCTTCTTTATACATGTCTCCAGGACATTTTGGGGCTCCCGTATAGGAGACAGAGAGGCGTTACTTGTGTGTGTGTGTGTGTGTGTGTGTGTGTGTGTGTGTGTGTGTGTGTGTGTGTGTGTGTGTGTGTGTGTGTGTGTGTGTGTGTGTGTGTGTGTGTGTGTGTGTGCGTGCGTGCGTGCGTGCGTGGATGGGGGTGTTAAAAGGTGGGAGGTGTTATTTTGGGGATGATTATGTGAGCTCAGATCTGACATCCAACAGACATACTTCTGAGAGACTCATCTCTTATTAATGTCCGCCCCCCCCCCCCCCCCCCCACACTGAACAGAGACAACGCAGTACTGCCACAGGGGGGTAGCGAAATATACTATTCTCTCTCTCTGTGTGTGTGTGTGTGCGTGCGTGCCTGCGTGCGCATGTCAATTTTTACACTCGCAAAAGTTAAACCGCCTATCCACATGAACTCTAGTGAACCTATTCTAGGAATAACATTAGTAGAATAACTACCAGAGCACATATAGATCTGCTATTTTTTTTACGACTTGTTGTTCAATTGTTTTGCACATTTTCGCCTTGGTTTGAAAGTGGCAGGACTTTACCGTGTAAGAGCGTGTGTTGAAGGCCTGCTACAGTGTGTGACAAATCAGCAGTGGTGGGAATTAACTAAATACATTTACTTAAGTAGTGTACTTAACCCATTTTGAGCGGGAACCCCTTTTGGTGTTTTAAACATTAAGTTATAATTTAGCTATTTAAAAATAGCAGATCTACGAGCTACGAGTCATGTGTCAGGATTTAGAAGGCATTTGTAGAATTAGTACTGTATTTAAGTCCTCCTCTGAAAATCAGGAGGAAAAAAAAGAGTCCAGAAACGAGTAAATTGGCTTCCCCCCCCCCTCCTCTCTCTCCATGGCCGTGTGCAGCACAGCAGGGAGGGGGTAATAATAAGTAAAGAAACACCAACGCTCCGTGTTGTGCACCGTGACAGAACACGAGTCTCCGACTGGACACCGAGGGCACGGTGTCATGTCACATCGGGCAGAGGCGAGGTTGGCGCTCGTTAAACTCACGGGACAGCCCAAACGCCACTGGCAGCGACAGTTGCACCCCCCCGTCCCCCGTCGCTGAATATTTTCACATTCCCTGACTCTGAAAACATTGTTAACAACCGGGTCGTGTGTGTGTGTGTGTTCATTGCTCCAGGCTCCAGCACCCAAACGAGGCTGTGTGAGCCTCAACACAAAAAGATCGTCACCAAGACGTCGGAATCAACGGATCGCCGCATATACAGGAACGGGCAGCAAAATCTTGAGGTGTAATAATGACAGAAGAACAGCAAGACAATAATATTCTATCTATCTAATCTATCGAAAAAAATCACACCCGTGTGAAGTGAGGGGCGCTCTTATCATCGTGCTTCATCCATTCATTGTCATTGAGAATTTAATCTGTGTAGGACAAAGAATTACCAATTTGCTCGTCTACATTATGACGTAAATTCTCCATTCATCGTCAGTGGGAATTTAATGTTTGTGTAAGACGAAAAATTTTCGTCTTGGCATGCGTGCAAGCTCGTAGCTTGCTTACGAGCTTGCAGATCTGCTATTTTTCAATAGCCTAAAGTATAACAATGCTAAAAGAAAACACCAAAAGGGGTCCCCGTCCTGAATGTGGTTAACATACATATTCTCATGGGGGTCCCAGCTGTGGTGTTGTGGTGGGGTGTTTCGCAGCCAGTACAGTACAGTACATATCGATTTGTGGGTCTTTCTTGACATGAAAACGTTTGAGAACCACAGACTTCTAGTACTATGCACAGTAGCAGAGGTGGTTTGCCAGTACAGGGAGGCTGGCCGGCAGGGTGAGCATTGCAGAGTGTGGTGAGATAAGTGCTGGGATGTGGGCGCCTGCAGACGGTTCCTGTGGCTGCTGCAGTGCAACACATTCTCTACGGTTCAGACTGGTAGAGGATATATGCCTTGCTAAACAGGATGTGGGATGGGAAGGATGGACGGGAGCACTTTGTTGAACTTTGTTTCGTGTGTGCGTGAGCGCGCACGCATGATAGAGAGAGAGAGAGAGAGAGAGAGAGAGAGAGAGAGGGTCTCACTGCAAATCTTCTGGTGTGTATATTTTTGTGTGTGGGAATTAAAGACAAAGAAAGGCAGCGAGAGAGATAGAGAGAGAGAGGGAGCCAGACAGAGATTAAGTGTGTGTGTGTGTGTGTGTGTGTGTGCGCGCACGTGTGACATGCGTGCAAGTATGCATGCATGTGTGCAAGTGTGCATGCGTGCGTGCATGCATGCGTGCAAGTGTGCATGCGCGCACCGTGTTCGGATTTACAGCGTTTCTTTTGGTATAGCACCTTTTTAATGTTTTCACTGTGGATCATCATCACTATAAATCCTCTGTGGACATTCCTTCTGTTATGCTGGTGTACATACAAGAAGCATTCCTTTTGTCTTCCGTGTTCCGATTGCAAATGTCCGGTGTGTGTGTGTGCGTGTGCATGTGTGCATGTGTGCGTGTGTAGAATGGATATAGCTCCTCAAGGGCTTCAGTGCAGCCAGGAGGCTGAAAAAATGGGTGTGGTCAGCCATGGGGCCATGATATACTATGTTTTGCTGACACACGGCGTGCACACGCACGCACTCACGCACGCACGCAGCTATTTTCACAATTAAAAAAGCAAATCAAGTATCCCAATAAATTATATGGAGAATCTATACATACATTTGAGTCAGTTGAGCACACATTTGTGTGGTCAGCCATGGGGCCATGATATACTATGTTTTGCTGACACACGGCGCGCACACACACGCACGCACGCACACAGCTATTTTCACAATTAAAAAGAAATTCTAGTAATTAACAAGAGCATGTCACTAATTAATAACTACAATGACTTCTTTTTAATCCATTTCCTGAACAATAACGGCATAGATATTGTTTTTGTTTTTATTCCAAAGCGACACGCTGGGAGTTTTCAGCTTCAGAGACAGATGACTTATGGAGTGTTTGCTCTTGGACAGAAATGTTTGACCACCGTTTATCCGCTGTTGTTCATTCATACGCAGCGCTAATAGACCTCGCACGGCCGCCGGCGTATCACAGACCATATCCCTGTCTCAGCAAATACGGATGGGCCTACTGGGACATTCTGGTCAAACATTATAAAAATCCATTCTCCATGTATATACTGTACTGCTGCCCGAAGCCCTGGAGTGCCATTCATTTTGCATGCGATCAATACACACGGCGCAGTGCAGATCATAAAGCACTATTCATGTTCAATTGATCACTATTAAGGAGCTTGATCCATATTATTTCACACAGCAGCTGCTGCAGCAGCCGCAGCAGCTGCAGCAGCAGCCGTAGCAGAAGCAGCCGCAGCAGCAGCCGCCTCAGCTGCCGCAGCAGCAGCCGCCTCAGCAGCCACAGCAGCCGCCTCAGCAGCAGCAGCCGTAGCAGCAGCCGCCTCAGCAGCCACAGCAGCCGCCTCAGCAGCAGCAGCCGTAGCAGCAGCCGCCTCAGCAGCCACAGCAGCCGCCTCAGCAGCAGCAGCCGTAGCAGCAGCCGCCTCAGCAGCCACAGCAGCCGCCTCAGCAGCAGCAGCCGTAGCAGCAGCAGCAGAAGCCGTAGCAGCCGCAGCAGCCACAGCAGCAGCAGCAGCAGCAGAAGCCGTAGCAGCCGCAGCAGCCACAGCAGCAGCAGCAGCAGAAGCCGTAGCAGCCGCAGCAGAAGCCGTAGCAGCCGCAGCAGCAGCAGAAGCCGTAGCAGCCGCAGCAGAAGCAGTAGCAGGCGAAGCAGCAGCCGCAGCAGCAGCACCTTTTGTGCAATTTACACCTTTGGGAATAAAGCAGTACAACTTGAAGGAAAGATACCTTTTTTGTCTATATATTGACTGAGAGCCTGCCATCGCCCAAAATCCAGCTTTTCACCAGAGGAGAAAACCCTTTTTTTATTTTTTTACAAAAATGAGTTAATAGCACAGTCAGACTCTTCACATACTAGAGCATGTCTGAAATAAGTGTAAGAGCTGAAATCGACATGTAAATATGAAATAAATGCTTAAACATGTAGCTAGGTGTAATGTTATAGTCCACAGAAGTGAACCTTCCAAGCCTGTTTTTTCAACTCGCTGTTTGTCTGCAAGACATTACTCTATAAGCCATATCTCCAAAACTGGTGGGTCAAACTGAACAACCAATATGTCAATTTGAAACTATGATTCCCTGCTTTCACATGACATGAAAAAACGAAAATTCAAAAAAAGTCCAATGGCAGTCCCTCAGTCAAATTTGGTCACATACATGGTTCTACCTGTATTACCAAAGAGCACCCATCTAGGAGCCACTATAAACTGATCCCTGCAGCGCTTCCATTTCTCTATTTTTACAAAAATATTTATATCAATGATTTTGAGAGCCATCCAGGATCCTGATGAATCATGACCATAAAACCATAAAAGAGTAAGAAATGAAAACTGCTAAACAACAAGGGTATATTTATTAAATGTAGTATATCATATCATTAAATATTCATTATTTTGGGGCGCCCGCTGGCCGAGTGGTCCAGGCGCATCATGCCACATATAGACTCTGGCCTTACAGCACGTCGCGTGTTCGAGTCCCGTTCATGAAGACCTCTGCTGCATGTCTCTCCCTCTCTCCTGTCAGTCTTCACTTGATACCATAAATAAAAGCAGAAAAGCCCAAAACAAATACATTTAAAAAAATATATATTATATTATTTTTTGAGTGGTGCAGGCACTCCAGCAACGTCTGTCCCTCATGGATGGGTCCGTCCGAGCACGGAAATATCGTTTTTTTCACCACCAAGTGACACTGTTGCGCAGCCACACACACACACACACACCACACACAATACCTGTAGACTAGCTATCTTTCTTCATGTATAGTCTCTTTTAAAGCTATTTAGCAATGGGGGGGGGCACATACAGAGGCTATGGCTATTTGGGGGTCCTTATACCGTGTTAAGTGTGTGAATCCCTGGCCTAGGATATTGGCCCCTGAGCAGCCTTACTTGAGCAGTTGAGGGCTAAAGGCAAAACATCATATTTTGTCATACAATGTGGTGTCGCACGACATTAACATTGCTTTTTTTCAATTAGGCCGCGAGCGTGTAAACAAGCCAAGGGCACCTCATTAGTGGCATTTTTTCAAATTGTAAACGGCGACAGTCTTGCTCATGCATAACCTCATGCATATAACCGTGCCTCTCCATGCCGTGCCTCTCCGTGCCTCTCCATATAACCGTGCCTCTCCATTCGTTGCCATATACCACTTGTGACAAC
Organism: Electrona antarctica; assembly: GCF_951216825.1. Classification (NCBI taxonomy): domain Eukaryota; kingdom Metazoa; phylum Chordata; class Actinopteri; order Myctophiformes; family Myctophidae; genus Electrona; species Electrona antarctica. The sequence continues at coordinate 14,437,932 of NC_136797.1, forward strand.
TTCCCGTTAGATCAGGGCCAGAAGTGTCGGATGACTCGCTCGCAAACAAAAGAGCGTAAACTAAACAGCCGGGGTGATCATCAGTGTGAGGAGCAGTCAGACGCATGCGGAGCAGACAGACAGTCTATTTCGGGGCGACAGGGTTTGACGGGGCTGTGACTGTCTCGCCCGCTGCACGCCGCTGCCAAACACATGTGTGCTCTACCCAAACTGCCTCACTTAGCTTAGTGAAAAACAAACTTTGTTTTGCACACGAGGGACACCGAGTGTTGAAAGTCTGAATTAAGCAATTTGCGGGGATACAAGGCTAGGGGAGAACGAGCCAGCCAGTCACAGAGAGAGAGAGAGAGAGAGAGAGATAGTAGTCTAGATTGTTATGAGGGTCATAATGCAATCCCCACAGCATCGTACAGACGTGCAACCACCTGGGGAGTCGTCTAAAGATTGTTTCCAGAGGCTCATTTCACAATATCACGCACGCAGCCACGCACGCAGCCACGCACGCACGCACGCAGGCACGCACGCACGCACCCACACACGCACGTACGCACGCACGAGCACAGAGAGAGTGAGATAAAGTGGGAAAGCTAGGTTAGACCTCAGGGTTGTTGAAGCAATAGTAGTGTAGACTGTGTGAATGTGTGGAGGTGTTGGAGACATAAAGTGTGGGTGTGCCAGGATGTTAAAAGACCCAAGCTCCTCTGAATGTCCTTCATGCCTGCAGGGCCAGTGGCCAGTGTACAAATTCCATTTGTACACTCTCAGAGTTACAGACCCATAAGGGTCAATTTGGTTGCAAACTAAAACTAAAACAAATTTAACTGGGGACTCCCAGGAATTCCCTCAAGGACCCCTGGGGGTCCCCGGACCCCACTTTGGGAACCACTGAGGTATATAGGGTTTAAAACCAACATATAGAGACGTTGTATAGTTTGGGTCATTCACTGACATCCAATCAATGTCACTCTGCCTAATGGAACACAGCTGGGCATTGTGCAGCCCATGCAGAACCCTGCAGTGAAGCTGCTGGTCCCATCCACAGAATCCCTCCATCCAATTGTTTACTCTTACAACTTCTGTCCATCTTTGTCCTGTACCCCATTATTCCACTGCCCTAGTGTCTATGTCTATACCCCCTCTCCTCCTCCCTATACAAGGTGCCAGACAAAAAGTTCCAGTGCACGTCCTTCAGCTCAACCTAGGCTATGCTGGTCCACATCTCCCCCCATGCCACATCTCCACGTGTCCAGTGGCGGACAGAAATAGAGCTTCTGAGGCACTAGTCTTGCATGGGTCCAGTCCCAGACGGCAAGACAAATGCACGTTAGGAGTATAATTTGAAATTTTTATCACCATAGATTTCACTGTGTAGGCTATAGTTTATGAATGTAACACATTGATAAAGGTCCCCCTGCTGCGTTTCCAATAGCTGTGGATGACAGTGTGAAGGCAAACCGCAGCAAATTAAATATGCAAGAAGTCCCAATTCTCCTCCCATTCGCATCGAGTCTACCGGAGTATTAGGTGGGAATGTGACCTAAGATTACAGCAGATGTCAGAATTTAGACGTGCACACACGCACACACTTTAATATACCCAATTGGTTTAGTCATTAATATAGCCAATTTAGTCATTAAAGACATTATTGCATTGGCTATTTGTATCACTACATGTAATGGGGGAATTACAACAGGTACTCAAACAACAGGTACAACGGATATTGAATAAATGGAGTGGAGGGGCATGCGTTCCCAACGGGCATCGCGGTCGGCCTAGCGGCTAGCCTGTCCTGGTTGACATAAGTCAAGTAGTTAGAGCATGCAGCCAAAACCAGCTGATCAGTCAGTCTCATGAAAGAAACTCAAACTAACAAGGGACCAGCATGATGTGGCCGCTCCTCTGTGTGTGTGTTTTGCACTCCATCCATACAGTAGTGTACTCAGTACTGCACAGCCTTAACAGATAAACTTAACAAATCATATTTTTATGGCTTTTGCAGTTTTAGGACTCTATGGCAGGAAACTGAGACAGGGTACATAAGGGATCACAACGGATGTCTAAGTGACTTCAACTTCATGTTAAGAAAACTACAACTGACGTCTCCACGAGCAGTCTAGAAATGCTGCAACGATATGTCAGGGCATTAACCGAAGGACTCTCATATAGTACATCAACACACTCCCTCGTTCATGGAGCCATGTCGGATCCACTTCCTTCTCGTTTAGGTGAAACTGCAGAAAACTGTCCCTTTGGGACACAGTATATCCACCCTACCCTGTCAATCCCAAAAAGGGAGAAACGCTACTTTTGAGGATTCCCACGAGGGCAGCTGATTTTCAGGACCTGACAGAAATGAGAACAGAAGTCTTGGTTCAATGCCCAGCTCTCCACTTTCTTGTCCGATTTCCTCCGATTTCAAACGGGGCTTTCAAAACCAGGGAAATCCATTAAGCGGTCGGCTGTCAGGAAGGCAAAAAGGAAAAGCGTGGTATAAGTTTCACCTGTATACATTTATGGATAAACCGTGCTCTTTTCCGTAAAGGTATAGTCACATTCTATATGGCCTGAGAGTGGCTGCACACTCGATCCTGTTCCATGAAGCTAAGTTGTTTTTCTTCCCCTTTCCACAATGGCAGAGCACTTTGTAGTTGTTAGCTCAAGGAGTTTGACATGTCGCATGCTACTTAAAGCAAAAGGAAATCTAGAAAATATTTGTCTTACAGTATATTGGATGTCAATGGTGGCCATACTGTAAAGGCCATTTTCTAAACTTTCCCCTCAGACAATTCCAGGCAACCTTTTTTGTTATTCAGGATATATTGAAGATACAAAATCAGCTGAGTTTGGGTTTTTTGCAATTAGTTTGAGGTTGATCCTGTATTTCCCATAGATTTCCTGTACTACACCAGCTTTCACACCACCGCACCTGAAGATCGTTCTGGATCTGAAGGCCACCGATAACGAGTGAGACGTTGAGGTACACGCAGCCTAGGTTAATTAGCTTAGCTAATTAGGAGGCTTGAGAGACCCACGAGCAGGCCTTGGTGAGGCTGAGATTACAGCAGATGTCAGAATTTAGACGTGCACATAGGGCATTCACTTCTAGTCATTTTTACTAGTTGACTAGTTGCCTAGTTTACTAGTCGACTAGTTGTTTAACTACCTATTATGTAAAAGAAAAAAAAAAAAAAAGTTTATTTTTTTAAATAAATATTTGTACATTGAAAAACTTGAGGCCTACAAAATCGGGGAAAAAATATAAAAAATATATTTTTTTCTTATCAACTAGTCAACTAGTACCAACAAGGTCGACTAGTCGACTAGTTGCTTAATGCCCTAGCACACACGAACACACTTTAATATACCCAATCGGTTTAGTCATTAATATAGACAATTTAGTCATTAAAGACATTATTGCATTGGCTATTTGTATCACTACATGTAATGGGGGAATTACAACAGGTACTCGAACAACAGGTACAACGGATATTGAATAAATGGAGTGGAGGGGCATGCGTTCCCAACGGGCATCGCGGTCGGCCTAGCGGCTAGCCTGTCCTGGTTGACATAAGTCAAGTAGTTAGAGCATGCAGCCAAAACCAGCTGATCACTCAGTCTCGTGAAAGAAACTCAAACTAACAAGGGACCAGCATGATGTGGCCGCTCCTCTGTGTGTGTGTGTGTGTGTGTGTGTGTGTGTGTGTGTGTGTGTGTGTGTGTGTGTGTGTGTGTGTGTGTGTGTGTGTGTGTGTGTGTGTGTTTTGCACTCCATCCATACAGTAGTGTACTCAGTACTGCACAGCCTTAAGAGATAAACTTAACAAATCATATTTTTATGGCTTTTGCAGTTTTAGGACTCTATGGCAGGAAACTGAGACAGGGTACATAAGGGATCACAAAGGATGTCTAAGTGACTTCAACTTCATGTTAAGAAAACTACAACTGACGTCTCCACGAGCGGTCTAGAAATGCTGCAACGATATGTCAGAGCATTAACCGAAAGCACTCTCATATAGTACATCAACACACTCCCTCGTTCATGGAGCCATGTCGGATCCACTTCCTTCTCGTTTAGGTGAAACTGCAGAAAACTGTCCCTTTGGGACACAGTATATCCACCCTACCCTGTCAATCCCAAAAAGGGAGAAACGCTACTTTTGAGGATTCCCACGAGGGCAGCCGATTTTCAGGACCTGACAGAAATGAGAACAGAAGTCTTGGTTCAATGCCCAGCTCTCCACTTTCTTGCCCGATTTCCTCCGATTGGTGGCGTTTCAAACGGGGCTTTCAAAACCAGGGAAATCCATTAAGCGGTCGGCTGTCAGGAAGGCAAAAAGGAAAAGCGTGGTATAAGTTTCACCTGTATACATTTATGGATAAACCGTGCTCTTTTCCGTAAAGGTATAGTCACATTCTACATGGCCTGAGAGTGGCTGCACACTCGATCCTGTTCCATGAAGCTAAGTTGTTTTTCTTCCCCTTTCCACAATGGCAGAGCACTTTGTAGTTGTTTGGCTTTTCTTTCCATGCCTCCTGCCAGTGCCCTGTACCAATTAAGACCAACAAAGAGGTCTACACATCTTAATAATGTAAGACATTCGGCAGCGGCGCCACCACAAGAAAAAAGGACTGGGCCTTTCTCCTCTGTAACAAAGCCATCTCATGAAAAAGACATTATTATGCTCGGTGTGTTGACTCCTATATTGTGTGTGTGTGTGCGCGCGAGGCATGCACACATGCGTGTGTATGTGTGTGGAAAGGATTACGTGGAAGGGAAGGACAGAGAAAGAACATCTTATGAGGCAATACAGTGAAACTAATGATTCTTCTTTTTAAAATGAGCCTCATCGTCTCTCTCTCTCTCTCTCTCTCGCTTCCATTTATTTCCCTCCATTCATTTCGTCTCATCTATTGCATGCTCTCACACACAGACTATAGGGGGCATCATGATGAATACACATTGGCTATTGATCTCCACTCATCGTCATATGATGACGGGACACACCTGCCCGCTGCCATCAGACAGAGTCAATCCGAATTTTCCAAATCCGGAGCCCGAAATAATACATAAATAAAAGACAGCCATGGGCACAACTAAGACAATAACCATTGCAATATCCCAGCACTTGAGGTTTTGGCACCTTTCATCATGACAATGGTGTCTGGAACTTCATCGAGTGGACATCTCTCACGCGGAAAGACAATGCCGCTTGACAGCCCTATTTATTATTGATGTGATGGCGCCTCATGCTTGATTCATACTTTGTGACATGACGGAGTCGCACGCCCAGAGGAAGCCGATCTGGGCCTGCTGGCATCTAGCGGCCCCGGGCACCCGCAGCGTGCCGCTGGTTCGAATCCCGATCCCTGCGGCCTGCGTGTCACTCCCCATCTCCTGTCAGTCTATACTGTCCAAAAGCCCCCAAAAAACATATTTTTGGCGTGTGACTCCATTGTACGTCGGAGTAATATAGGCTCTTTTCCCCAGGGGACTGCACTGACCTGTCTGTCACTCTAATCAAACCCAATAAACAGCACGTGCACACACCTGTGTGCTAATGCTGTCATGAGTATATAATAGGCCAATAAAGGGTGACATTTCTTCTTACGCCGTGAATGGCAATTAGATGATTTGAGGCATTTTGTTCCAAAAATGTGGTTTGCAAAAATCCACCTGTTGGTGGCGCTATAACAGGCCAATGTAAAAAGGGTGGGATATATTCCTCAGCCTAGTAGGAAAGTCTGAAATATTTCATGTAAATTGCACGCTCCGTTCATGATTTGAGGCTTTTCTTCAAAACGGGCCAATCCTGCAAACTTTGAAAGCCAATGTTAGCCAATTAGGATGGAATATGAAATATCGGACAGATCCGTCTTGAACACATGACTATAGAGAGTGTAACGATTTGCGGGATTTTTTTTTGGACAGAATCCAAGTAATCCGAGTAATATAAAGTCGGCCTACTGGTGGCGCTACAACAGGCCGTTCTGAGGGGTAGAGGTTCATCGTGTGTGCAAAATTTGGCATCGACCGGGTTAATGGTGCCGGAGATTAGCTGTTAACAAACGGACGGACGGACACACACACCCACACGGACTCACACACGGACGGAGTGCAAAACATACTCTCTACCCATGCCTTCAGCCTGGTGGAGAGAGACATTAATATACATCACGGATCTCCCGAGAACTGGAAAGAGCAGCTAGTACTAGTGAATGCTGCTTTCTTTGCGTGGTGACATTTCAGTTCCTCTGAGAACCCCCCCCCCCCCCACACACATACGTTTGGGAGTTGCATCTTTAATGGGAGACAGTTGAGAGCATTGGTGTCACTTTATAGTGGTGGTGCGGCCCTTTGGAAACAACTCGTAAAGCGGAAAGACGGATGGCTTCAGAGCGCAATAACGGAAACACACAAAAGACAGCTATGCGCGCACATACACACGGAAACACACAAAAGACAGCTATGCGCGCACACACACACACACGGAAACACACAAAAGACAGCTATGCGCGCACACACACACACACACACACACACACACACACACACACACACACACACACACACACACACACACACACACACACACACACACACACACACACACACACACACACACACACACACACACACACACACACACACACACACACACACACACACACACACACACACACACACACACACACATTGACCGGGAGTCCCCCAGGGCTCTCTCTCCCTTTTCTCCCTCTATACACGAAACATCCCTTCGGTGAAAATACTAGCCGATCTGTAGCAGCAGGCGAACATTCTGCAAACCTAACAGACCTTCAAGTTCACATCACGTCTCGTTGTGACGTGTTGTGTGAGCTTGTGAGCGGTGTTATGACTCTGGCTGGGATGTGTGTGGTTATTTAAATCAGAACACAGCTCTTTTAATTCAACCCTACAACATGTTTTGCTGCCGCCCAACAGTCATGTTACCATGGTTACCAAGAGCCAGAGTATATAGTCCAGAAATGGATCAAAGAGAGAGAGAGAGAAAAGAAAACACTTGACATGTGTTATTTATTCTCAAACCCCTCTGGTCTGTCACTTGAACTTCATGCCTTCTCATCTCATCTCACCTCACCTCCGCTTCACAGATTGCTTTTGCACCTCTGCCACTCCCCCCGAAGGGTCATTTATCAGGCATTTTTCAAGCTGACCAGTGGCGGCGGTGGTGGTTATTAGGGAAAATGCTCTGTGCCCGTAATTAGAAAGTCACTGTGGCTGAAAACAGACTCTAGGTGGGGTTTTTTTTTTTTTATAAAAGAGGGCAACATGTCAGAGCACTCCGCGCTTTGTGAAACTCAGTTCGGGTTCAGGAGGTCAAATCGCTTTGGCCAAAATACACAATCCGAGGAAGATTAAACAAACGGGGTCAGGGAAAAAAACGATTTAATCCTAGGACGTGATACCATGGTCCACACCCATCCCCCGCGGAGGTGATAGGGTGACTTTTGCATGGCCACCGGCCGCGGTCGAGATGAAAAAAAAAGAAAAAAAAAGAAACTGTTATTTTATTGCTGCAGTAATCTGTTGCAGATGACTAATTCATTCATGAGGCCATTTTTCCCCCGCTGTTCAATTTCTCCGACCCATAAGCCACTTTATTAAGAGAGCAAAGCACATGCGGCTTTGTTCAGATAATACACCCGAGTGCTCCCATTAAAAGCTCATGTGAAAAACTGCTGGAATAGAAAAGGAAAAGACCCACAATTATCAGCTTTAGGGGCTGATGAGAACAGCGACTGTATTAGCCCTGGCGGAAAGGTTTGAGAGAGTTTAAGAATAATGTAAAGGGGGTTGTGTTGTTGGGGGGGGGGGGGGGAAGCTGTTTGAGGCCTTAAGCATAACCTGTCAGGGAAAAAAAATGAAATGAAATAAAAAAAAGACCATTGCTGCATCAAAACTACTATAAAACTGGTCAAACATTGTCCAATTGTCAAGGAATATACGAAAGAGGCAAACATTTAGAAAATAGCTGATCTACAAGCTAACAACGCCTCACAATGCGGGGCGTTGTGAAGCTTGTAGATTGGTTATTTATCTGTGGAACAGAGTCAAAACGAAATGTAACTCCTGCAATTCCAAGTGTTTGTCAGGGTGGGGGTGGGGGTCCTCACATCAGTTCAAGGGGGGGGGGGGGGGGGGGGGGTCGCAGCCTGAAGAGGTCGAGAACCACCACTGACCTGATATGACTGAAACTCGTGCGGTGGTGAGGAGCACATGGCTGATGTAATGTCTTGTGTCTACACACTGAGACGTCATTGGGATTTGATGCGATTCACCATGAAAACACCATCTGGGCAAAGGCAAAACATGCCACGCCGAACAACTAGGCGCGAGAGTGACACCATTACTACACGCATAAGAGCAAGAAATACACATAGAACAACAAAACACAAAGCATATACACATGTCGTTTTCATCTGCTGGGGTGGTGTCAGGCAAGTGTCATCATTATTTAGAACACCTCATTAAGGCAAACCCCACATATCTGGCACCGCAGTCGTGGAAAACAAACACAAATCCTATTTTAAAAGCCTGAAATTGCATTATAATGCATGCGTGCATGCAGCAGCACTACGGTCGTGCATAAACAACAGATAAACAGAATGATCTTATCATAACTCTACTATGAATTCCAATGAAATCAAAGCCACTATATGCACTACAATATACTCCTCAACCCTCCTCAATCATTTTGCCTACAGTTGTACAGTACGTGCTCTAGGGCATTCACTTCTAGTCATTTTTACTAGTTGACTAGTTGCCTAGTTTACTAGTCGACTAGTTGTTTAACTACCTATTATGTAAAAAAAAAATAAAAAAAAAAAAAAATAAAAAAAAAAAAAACTTTTTTTGGAAATAAATATTTGTACATTGAAAAACTGTGTACATGGTGACTATAACTATAATCTACCTGATCTTGAGGCCTACAAAATCGGGAAAAATAAAAATAAAACTTTCTTTTTCTTTTTTTTCTTATCAACTAGTCAACTAGTACCAACAAGGTCGACTAGTGGATTTACTAGTCGACTAGTAAACTAGTAAACTAGTCGACTAGTTGCTTAATGCCCGTCGAGTTAAATTAAGGCGTTTCTTTATCTCGTGCATGACACGGGTACATAAAGTACAATTATTTTGTTATGGCTCCATCAAGACATCTTAACATACATAATATTAATAATAGTAAACACATTTACGATGAGGACAAAGTAAAGCATGAAAACGAAAAAAACTAATCAGAGCAGCAGTATCTAAAGTATCTTCTAGCTCTTACAATTTAGGCATTTAGCAGACGCTCTTAATCCAGAGCGATTTACATTAAGCAATAACAAAAGCATGGCATACATCACATATATAAAAAGTAGTTACAGTATCATGAATCATGCGTAAACTAAGAACGTAACAGTGGAGTATCTATGTAAACTATACATACTATACTATATAATATATTATACATGTGTACTATAAAGTGCTATGACTACATAAAGTGCAATTCTAGAGCTGTCTACGTAACAAGCTATAAGTCTGTTTAAAATACTATCTAAGTCTACATAAGTCTCTTAATCACTTAAACCCGGCCTGTATACTTAGTGGACCGCGGTCAGCTCTGTAGTTGGTCTGCTCCATTTCCCCCACTAAACCACATGTCTTTGCCTAAAAAAAAACTATCTGATCTACAAGCTCCGTCTGCTCCTAACCTTTCACAACGATCTGCTACTTTCGGGTCCTCAGAATATGGGTGCCAGCCAGGGTTCGAGTGGGTAAGGTAACGCACTTGAACAATGAGGTGAACAATGAGGGTTTTTGCCGTGTTCGGTCAACTCAGTCTAATTAACAGGTGTGTGTGTGTGCACTCGATGGCGCGTTAATGAACCCCGGTGTCTCTCTCTCTCTGACTATCAGTGTGACACAGGCTGGCGAGCAGGCGGCCGCACGCTGCCGTGAGCACATTCTGCACTGATGTGCAATGCTAAGTGAGCTATCCAACTTGTAACGGTGACACAGGCACACGCAGTCGCACACACAGAGAGATGCGTGCGGTTGTATGTGTTGGTGCGAACGTGTGCTTGTTATATTATCCGCTATGCTTCCGCAGTGGTAGTATTTTGTGAGTGTGTGCGCGTGCGTGCACGCGCATGAGTATAAGCATGAGAGAGACATTCCTATGCCCCCACCTCATGGGGACTGTGCCCGCTGGCAGAGGGACAGAGGGACAGAGGGGGGGACAGACAGAGGCAGCTTTGTGTGAGGTGCTGTGGGCAGCCCGCAGTGGCATGGGGCTTCCCCACTACGTGGATGAAAGACATCCCTCTGTCCACTGCCTTGCACTGCTAGTCTGGCACACTTCCACTGCACTTCACAGGCTGAGCCTGCAGCATTATTAACATCAAACAGGCTTTTAGAGGCTCAAACAGCTTTACTGCAGTGTGTCTGTTTTTTTGTTTTTTTGGGTTGTGTTTAGTATTTTTTCTAGCCTGGGTTCCAGCCTGAATCGCTGCGTTCCGTGATTCTGAATTGTCACTGCGCTACTCAGTCTGGACAGAGGCATGCTTGACTCGCATTTCATAACGTCAGCTGTTACGTATAGCCACTCTGTCCATGCTTATCACTGTTGGAAAAAATAGCGCCGACTTGAGTAAAAACCTATACGGTAAAACGTCAACGATTCAGTAGTCCACTCAGTGGACAGTCCACTGAGTGGACTACTGAATCGTTGACTGGCTGAGGGAAGTATGGGTGCTGGGGGGGCTGGAGCACCCCCTTCCCCCAGGCACAGCCCCCCCTCGGACAGGAGGGGAAAATAATAATAATTTTAATCAAAACAGATTTGTTACTAGGCCTAATAAATATGCTGTATCACCGTATCTGCACCTTATCCTGGTTAATTGCCTGTGTCAGTTTGCTCATGCGTGTGGAGAGGGAAAGTAAAAGCCACGTTTCCACGTGAAAATGCGCGAAAATGCGCGTGCACGAGGCGCGTGCATTCTGCCCCCTACTAAACGCTCAGCACCTCCTACTGGAAATATCTTCCCACGGCCGCATGGTCCACTTTCAGATTCAGTAGCACAAAAAAAATGACGGCTGTGTGGGGTGAGTTTAGTGAATGATAAGGGGACTTTGCAGTACATCAAACTGTGAACAGCATTAGGAATGTATTTCTTATATTTCCTACTGTTAGACAGACATAGATATAGGTGTGCGTCTGTGCGAAAAGTCAAATCATCCAAATGTGATCCAATTCACAGACAAAAGAATAACAATATAATTTCTGCCAATAATCTGCAGCTCTGCCAGAAGGTTCCACTGCTGCTAGCAACGTCCATTACTTATGAAGGCAACAGAGAGACACGCATCTGTGAACAAACCTGCTCTTATCATCCTATACATCATCCATTCAGAAGGGTGTAGTACTTAGTTTAGACTAGTCATTAGCCCTTCAACCTATCTCAAACCCTCACCCTAACCTCCCACGGGGCACCTAAAACTAAGTATGCCTCCCATTCAGAATCATTATCAATGGGAATTTAATCTTTGTGTAGGACAAAAATAGCCAATTTGCTCGTCTACGTATGACGGAAATTGTCCATTCATTGTCAGTGGCATTTAATGTTTGTGTTAGGACAAAAGTCTACACTATAGCTGAAGGTCAAGCATAGGGTTAGAAGGAATTATACAAAATCATAGAAACCCACTGTAAAGTGCTAAGGAAGGACGGAGAAGGCCAATCTAAAGGTGTGTTTTTAGTTTTTGTTTAAACACTAAAATTTTGTTTTTATTTTTCTCATCAACAAGTCAACTAGTACCAACAAAGTCGACTAGTGGTTTTATTAGTCGACTAGTTGAATAGTCGACTAGTTGCTTAAAGCCCTATGCTATGCTGTACATCTCGTCCCTCACATCTGTGGCGGCAGCCAGGCTATATAATTTGCAGTAAGAAGCGTTGCGAAAGCCGACCTTCACATTTTGACCGTTTACCCTCCCCCATTCCCATCAGTGACCACTCAGGGGCAAGAGAGTGGAGAGCCTGTGACCACATCCTGCAGGGGACCACCGCCATTAAAAATAAATGAAAGGTACACTCGGATACGCCACGTGCGGAGTGGAAACCTCACCCACCCACCCCCCACCCCCCCCCCAGTAGTAAACACAGCAAGCCCTATTCTGTTTGAACAAATCAAAGTGATCAAACAGCAGAGACTAGGGAAGGTATAGGTGCAAGAGGAGGATGGCAGGCAGAGGAAATGCTCCATGACAGATTGTATTCTCCTGTGTGGAGATGATTTATGGCGCCGCAGTGTGTGGAGGATTGGGGGGGGGGGGGGGGGGGGGGGTCAGCTCTTGGGTGGGAGATCAAATCAACTTGTTGCTGTTTTATGAAACCCTTTCAGGTGTTGCTCTGCCCTTTTTGGTCAGTCTGTGGAATTACAAAAAAATAAAAGCAATTCTGTTTTTTTTAAATGTAATTATGTTACACCCATTGCTGTATACATACAGTACTGGACACCATTGTCTGTGTTGTGTGTTGAATGATGCGTTGTCTAATTCCCATAGTATGTACTTGCAACTGTTCCAGCCCATAGTATACACTTACAACTGTTCCAGCCTATAGTATGTACTTACAACTGTTCCAGCCTATAGTATACACTTACAACTGTTCCAGCCCATAGTATGTCTTACAACTGTTCCAGCCTATAGTATACACTTACAACTGTTCCAGCCCATAGTATGTCTTACAACTGTTCCAGCCTATAGTATACACTTACAACTGTTCCAGCCCATAGTATGTACTTACAACTGTTCCAGCCTATAGTATACACTTACAACTGTTCCAGCCCATAGTATGTACTTACAACTGTTCCAACCCATAGTATACACTTACAACTGTTCCAACCCATAGTATACACTTACAACTGTTCCAGCCTAATAGTATGTACATACTTACAACTGTTCCAGCCCATAGTATGTACTTACAACTGTTCCAGCCCATAGTATGTACTTACAACTTTTCCAGCCCATAGTATGTCTTACAACTGTTCCAGCCCATAGTATGTACTTACAACTTTTCCAGCCCATAGTATGTCTTACAACTGTTCCAGCCCATAGTATGTACTTACAACTGTTCCAGCCCATAACTAACTAACTAACTAACTGGATGGAGAGAGAGAGAGAGAGAGGAGAGAGAAGAGAGAGGAGGAGAGAGAGAGAGAGAGAGAATAGAAGATGTGCTATAACAGATGATCTCCACATTGCAATCTTGACCATAGAAGGTTGTAGATTGGAGAAGAGAATGACTCCTGAGGCAATAATACGAATGCAATCTGCTCCTCAAACAGGTGCACAGTCTGTAGGTGCATGTCTCCCAGAAGTAAGAGGTGTTACCTGGACAAAGGGAGCAGGTGGAGTTCAAAACTAAATATATTACTCACAAAAATGTGTGGAAAACATATTGGATTTATTATGAAGGCATTGGATTCCTAAAGGAAACTCAGTTTTCCATTAATTTTTTTTTCTTCTTCAATTTCTTCTTTTTTTCCTGTTCCGTTCCACCAAACACCAAGTGAAGCAGACATTCAGGTCAACATCATACACTGTATAAGTGTATATGAACCATATAGTACCCTTAGTTGACTGGGGTCAACTCAGGGGTCAACTGACCTCCAGTTGACTAGGGTCAGCTAAGGGTACTATGCTGTACTTGCCCGGCTCCTTCCCTCTACACCAAATATCTTTGACAAAGAGACATCTTGTACAAAACCTGTATTTGTGATGAATGTTCAAGAAACAAGATGTATTTGTCACTACTCAATCTTACGTTTTATGAGTTTAAGGGTGTCTTTATTGTGATGTTACCCTTCTGTACCCACTGTACTTCTATAGAGCACCGAAGTCCGACGTCAATATCGCTAGAGGGCGCCAAGTCCACAGGTTTGTGTAGTTTATTTGTATTATAATCCCCAAAATAGGGGGATCTTAGATGGCCTCATACAAGAACTGTGTTTGAAAAGATAAACTAGAGACAGCTTCCCGACAATATTGCCGGGACAGTTTCTTTATTTTTGGACCACAATTCTTATACGAGTCGATTTTAAGATGACCCAAGGTTATAGAGCACCGAAGTCTGACGTCAATATTGGTAGAGGGCGCAAATCCACGGGTTCATGTACTTTTTATTTGCATTGTAATCCCCATAGGGGGGTTTTAGATTGCCTCATATAAGAACTGTGTTTGAAAAATAAACAAATCATCCAGGCCGCTTTACTCATATGGATATGAAGAATCAACTGACTGAGAGAAAACGCTAATGTTACTGCTGCTGAATTAGTTACATTTTCACTAGAAACAGACTATCATATAAGAGTGACTGACTGTCGCAAATGATACAGAGACACCTCCCTAACAATAACGCCGAGACAGCTTGTTTATTTTTGGACCACAATGCTTATAGTAGACTACATAATTACTTCTGTGAACCAGGGGAATCGAGGGGATGAGCGAGTGACGCCAGGACTTCGGCGCTCTATTCTCCATAAGAGAGAAAAACCTTGGAACGGAAGCTCTGATCATGAGTAAAATATAAATGCTTCCGTCATACAGTCTGAGCAACGGAAGAGCTATATGAGTAAACTATAAAGCGGAAGTGGAGCCTCCTCCCCACTTCCGTTTCGTCTTTACAGTCGCGCACATTTATGCTAATATCAATAGAAAACATCTAAGCATATATATATATATAGCAGTTGCTTAGCAGAAAAGGAAATAAAATGTAAAGTTATTTTAAAATATATTTTCGTGAACGGAAATAGCAGCTTCCTTACTCGGATTTCGGGACGTGTAGTTCCAGACTCTATATTATATGGCATTTGGAGATTGTGGAATAGTTGTCATGGCTACGTGAGACTACTAAGGCAGCAATAGCAACGTGCATAACAACAGCCAGTCGGTCACCCCTGGAGAGGTGCACTGGGGTTTTCATGTGGCTAAACATGATGGGAGGGGAAGTGTGGGTCAGTTTGGAGCACCGAAACACCCTTAAGCTCCGTCTGTTCTGTGTCTGTTTCCATCTCAACATCTGTGGCCTCGCTCTGCCTCCCCCTTTCATCCCATCGTTAACTCCTTTAGCGCCATCTAGTGTTAGCATGCTCACACTGCCGAAATGCCGCCCGTCTGCTCCCACTCTACGAAGCTCGTTTCCCTTCAGGGTTAAACAGGAAGGTGGGGCCTCTGTGAGGGAGTCAACACCACTTGCATTAGCTCACAGCCTTTAGATAGCAGTACAACCAGCTACATTTTCTCAGCGATGCGGTACAAACTCATAAATGATTTACGATCATCGGGTGCGCGGCGGCCCACCATGGATATATACTGGATCTCTTGTCCACTAGTCCATTCCTAACATTCTAGTTTTTATTTGTTGACGAAACAGTCAAAATATTTACTCAGTTTTAGTCATCATAGCTTAGTTTTCATTTAGTGTCCATTTAGTTTTCGTCAGGGAAAAAAGGTAGACGGCGAACATTTTTAATCTCAGAATTAGTCGACGAAATCAATCAGAGCAGTTTGACAGTGTACACGCAGCGGGGTGTCAAGAATGGATGATGTGTGCTCAGCTCACACCGACAGACTGCTGCTTCGCATTAGAGAAATATGTACACGACGACGCAGGCAGCACGGTGTCATGCAACACTTGTTTTGGAGAGGATATAATTAAGAGACATCTATTTTCAGCTGACTGCGGGGTTGTGTGTGTGCGTGTGTGTGTGTGTGTGTGGGGGGGTGTGTGTGTGTGTGTGTGTGTCTCACCATTGCCATTGGCAGCTTCAAACTGCAGAACTGTGAGTGTGAAATGTGATTGGGTACGTGTTCTAACAAGGGTCAGGTGGTGAAAATGGTGTAAAATTAGATTACATAGGATTAGATTGCGCTTTATCGTTTGTTGATTTGCTCGTTTACATATGACGTAAATGTTTAATGTGCATGGCGTTTAATGTTTTGATGTTGAATTTACGTCATATTTAGCGGAATTGACCTAATTTCTCCGTTCATTGTCAATGGCAAAACTTGAGACGTGTGGGGACAAAAGCTGTTTATAAGAGGGGCTAGCGCCCCTCAAAAATAGCTTGTTCTTGAAATAAAGAAATAAAGTGACAAGCCCTGTCTTGACAAAATTTGTGTGACTTCATGTTCAAAATAATGCAACAATACTAAGCATTTATCCATGAAACGAGGTGCTTTACTGCATGCTCTTTGGCTTGTAGTGTAGCTAAAATCAAACAGATTATTATATGAGTGAGATTCAGTAGTCCAGTGATTTGCATCGCCGTCTGAATGAATGATAGCTCAGAGTCAGCAAGTAGACAAGTCTTTCTCTCACATGACAGATTTAAAATGCTTTCTAAGTGCACCTCTACATGCTGGTAATAACCACAAATACTGCTGAAGTGCCCGCACGGCTCACCATCTTACAAATTAACGTATAACCACAATGTTGTTGATGCTGCCAAGACACATCAAAATCAGTTCAACGGCAAAGCAAATCCTGAATTAATTGCAAACGTACATAAAAAGGGAAACTACCTCTATCTCTACCCGTTGTATCTAGGGGGGGGGGGGGGGGGGGACCAGCATAATGGGCAAAACCACTTGAGAGATACACCACAGAGATACCATAACAGGCCAGGCTAGGCTGGCTTCATTAACAATCAAGGGAGATGGAGGGTCCAATACTAATCAGAGAGTCGTACTACTAAACCTCTTCTGACTCCTCGCAGGCACAGAAACACATGCTGTATAATATGAAGGAACCCCCGGGGGGGGGGGGGGGGGGGGGGGGCTCTAGAGACGAGTACCCACTCCTGAGCCATCAGCGGAGGGAACGTTGTGTCACATATAGGCCTCCGAGGGGGTTAAACTGCTCAAGTGAAGTGAAGTCACGCGTTCCCCAGCAGCGAGTCCCAGAGCATCGTATGCACATTAATGCACCCTGTCTGCACGCACACACACACATTGACCTACACATGAACCCGACAAAACCTATGTATGTGTCTATGTGCATGTGCATAGGAGGCCTTAGCTATATGTTTCACCAGTTTCAATTGAAACGGGCCTCACACCCTCAGGGGGGGCCTCCAAGCTCCAACTGAACGTCAGGCGTCATGTCAACCCCCGCCACTCTTGGCCCTCTCTATCTCGCTCACTCACTGCCTTGCTCTCTCCCACAATGTTAAGTTACACCTATTTTATGCAGTGGTGGAAAAAGTACTTGGTACTTACAGTAAGTAAAAGTACCAATACTTCAATTTAGAACTACTTCGTTACAAGTACAAGTACGGAATTGAAAATGTACTTGAGTAAAAGTACAAAAGTATCTGCATCAAAATGTACTTAAAGTGCTAAAAGTACTCATATTGCAGAATGTCCCATTTCACAAGTTCAAAATGTGTACAAAATATATTGAAAATAGCTGATCTACAAGCTCACAATGCGTCGCAACACACCACTGATTTTATGTTAATAACCTGGGTAAAATGTGGAGAGGTGTTGGGTGTTGCTAATTGTCGAGAGAAATGGCTGCGTGTGATATTGAACAGTCAAACTATTTTGACTATCAATACGGCCGTATCAACAAAATAATATATTATAAAATAATAATAATGATATGGGGGGCCTCATATTTGGTCTTGAAACGGGCCTCCAGATTCCTAAGGCCGCCCCTGACTGTGTGCGTGCGTGTGATTATATATATATATGCTTTAGTTCATCTAGGTGACATTGTGTGAGGGTGTGTGCATGTGTGCGTGCATGGGGGTCGGGGGGAGAGAGCTGGTGGTGGTGGGTGGGGGGGTTGGAGGGATCATCTTTAGCCTCTGGAAATGTGACCTCAGCTAAAGCGCTGACCTTCAAGAGGCTGCAGCCATGTGGCTCTGCGGCCGACTGCGAGGCGCATGGCTGTCACTGCCGCACGTCCCAAGACCCCCCCCAGAGTGATGACAGACACGTCAACGCAGCCTGACCTCTGGGATCTAAAAGGAACCGAGAATTTTGGGCCTCCCAGTCATGGTTCGTGCACACACACACACACGCACACGCACACACACACACACACACACACACACACACACACACACACACACTAAACTGTCCATAGAGACGATAATAGAGATAAAAAGGGGCACGAGAGAAAGGACCTGGTGATAAAAAAAGGGAAGTATTTGCCTGCAATAGAGTTCATTCTTTGTCGGAGTGAGTCAATAGCATCCAACTCACGTGACAGGGGTCATGCAGGCAGGGTCGTGTGCCCTGGCTTCTCTGTGATCATGGCTGAGCAGAGCTCGTCGCGATTTGTCGGCTTGGCCTTTGCGACAAATGGCCACACACTGTTCACAAATGCACTTGAGAGTGTACAAATGGAACCAAATGGACCCGTCAGGGTCCATATGGTTCCATTTGTACACTCTCAGAGTTACAGACCCATAAAGGGTCTGTACCAGGGTCTGTCATTTAGCTGGGGACCCCCTGGAACTCCCTCAGGGACCCCTGGGGGTCCCCGGACCCCCACTGCTCCACCACTGCTCTAAACAAACATTAAAAAGTCAGACGTGGCTACCACATGACATGAAGGCCATGCATTGGAGGGGCCAGCACCCCTCAACACATTGTGGAGCTGAATGAGATTAGATATGTATGATACAATAAAGATCAATTTTATATGGATTAAAAACCAAGAACACGTATATACACATACAGTGCATAATTTAGGAGGTACCAGTTCAGTGGAATTGGGGTTAAACGTGTCGAGACACCAAATACTATACAAACGGTAACCTGCTTGGCACTCAGCATCAAGGGTTGGATTGGGAGTACAAGTCCCTGCGACATGCTCCTGCGTCATGTCCAGGTGGTGTGTACTTGTTGTACACGTGCGTCAAGCTAATGCTACGCTAACAGGAGATCAGCTGCTGACCTATGAACATGAATTACTATGACTTCATGTACTTTATAGTAGGCCACTATGACGGAAAGGAAAAAAGGAACTAAATGGACCCCGTTTGTGTACTGTCAGGGTGAGTTACAGACTTGTAAGGTTTTTTTTTGTATATTGTCAGAAGTTAAGGTGATTACTTGGAATTTAAAAGTTTGAAAACCATTGGTCTAAAACCAATGGTTTTCAAACTTTGAAGATTAGACTCCAACATGACTCGAGAGTTGGCTGTCCTTAGGTACCTTCATGTGAAAAATAATGGTCTGTTTCGTGTCTTTCAAGTTACGGAAGTTCATTTCAGGACTGTAAAACTCGACGGCAGCATTCTACGTTACCAATACAGATTGCACACTTCTGGCTCTTCTGGTTTTCCAGGAATGTTTTCTACATCTGAAGGGAAGTCTCGAGGAAGTTGAGGCTGTTTGAAGCAATGGGCCGGCTGCTTTCGTGCTCCCTTGTTTAATGTGTTACTTATTAAACCTGTCTGTCTGTCAGTACCTAATATGGACCCACACAGATAACGGGAAGCAATACTCTATAGGCTTTACGGAGAGGTATGGCAGAGTAACAGATAATACCATCTGCTTTTGTCCCACGCTCCCTCTTTCGAATTTCCAGCAACTCTTAATTTCTCTCTCTCTCTCTGATCCATCTCGTCCTATCTCTCTCTCCCCTCTCTCTCTCTCTCTCTCTCTGATCCATCTCCTCCTATCTCCTCTCACACAGCTCTGCAGTCATTTGGCCCACTCTGTCGGAAAGCCTCACGCTTGAAAACGGCCATTTATATACTGTATATTATATATATATATATATATAGAAATTCCATATTCACGCCTTCAGACTTATCGTCTGCGTTTTACTTCTCCATCACAGACGCAGAGGAAGTAATTTAGTGGTGGAATATGGAGAGTGTCGGCCAGACGGAGATAAAGACGTGTGTTCTCCTCCTTCCCTCGGGTGGAGAGAGAGAGGGATGGGATTGTGGTTTTGGTCCGCAGGCAGCTCAGAGGATGGGAGTGGGGGGGAGGAGGGGTGGTGGTTCAGTTTACAGCCTCACACGAACACAGGGCGGTGTCGGCTGGCAAAACCATATACTATTAGAGCTATCAAAGCCCAGAATCCCCTGCTGCATTAGCTGTCATAACAGAGCCACTCTAAGTGTTCGAGAAATTGCTGCCGCATGGTTTCAGCTCCACGCCAGGGAGCGAGTGTTTTCACATGCTAACAGGGACACCAAAAGCCTCAATCATACTGTGTTATACGTACCAGTGCCGTGTACCGGAAAAATCACACCCGTGTGAACTGAGTGGTGTAAGGTCTTATATAGACTGATCAGCTGTGGTCTGACGTAATGTCTGACGTAATGAAATCACACCCGGGTGAACTGGGTGACCATAGCAACCATGCTCATTTTTGGTACGAACAGACACGTAAACTAACAAAGCTGAAATCACACCCGGGTGAACTGGGTGACCATAGCAACCATGCTCATTTTTTGGTACGAACAGACAGACACGTAAACTAACAAAGCCAGTTGTAGGAGTGGTTTACACCACTCAAAAATAGCAGACCGACATGCTGTCAATATGTTGCATTATTGCAGCGCGATGTTTGTTTTCAAATTATGTTTACCCCGCAAAGAACATGCATTTAATGCATTTTCTGTTTCTTTTTTTGTATATTCTTCACCAGCGTTAATACAGCTTCGATCAGAATTGGTTAGTGACGTTTGTTTTTCTTCTACAAGTAGACTTAGATGAATTTGAAACCAATACTATCGAGAAGAAATCAACAGGCAAAAAAATAATAAAACGTACTGCTCAAATCAAAGAATCTCAGTCGACTGAGGGGTCTCCGACTTGTTTTAAGCGTTATGTTTATCTATTGAAAAATAGCAGATCTACAAGCTCATAGCGCAGCAAGTGCCGTGCTACGAGCTTGTAGGTCTGCTATTTTTGAAAATTCGTGAAAATTTGGCCCAAATGTTTGAATATATTCTTTCAGAGCAAACAGGTTTTTAACTCAAATCTCCCTCTAGAACAACATATTTTCAGATGGGGGTCAGTGGCCAAATTCATATCATTTTGGGGTGCTTGACATGAAAAACCTCGAGAACCACTCGAGAACCACTGACATAGAAACATAAGGTTTTTCAGAAAATCGTCCTCGGGTCTAAATGGGTTCAACTCATAGATTACCGGGGGCCGGTCCTATTGGGCCGGCAGGCGCTCTTTGATCCATCCAGCGAGCTCATTTAGCACGGACTCCGCCACCTCCGGGAGGTCATTGTGCAGGGAGTGGTACCCTCCCTCGTACACCTTGAGCCTCTTGTCGGCGCTCTGGGCCTGCTCGTACATGAGCCTGGACCCTCGGATGTCGCAGAGCTTGTCGGCGTCGCCGTGCAGCAGCAGGAAAGGCCAGGTGATGGTCGGCAGCTCCATCTCCACGCGCGCCGCCGCCCCCATCAGCTGCATGCCGAACGCCACGCACATCCCTCCGCGGGTGTTCAGCGCGTCCTCCATGTAGGCCGCCACCCGTCTCTGGTCCCGCGAGATCCAGCGGGACTCGATGGCGCCCAGCGAGAAGCTGGGCATTATGTAGTTCAGGATCCTGGCCAGGAACACCTTGCACGGCGTGGCCGACTCAGGGTTCATCAGGACCATGGGAGCGATGAGGGCCACGCCCGTGAACTCGGCGGGCCTCTCGCACGCCGCGAGGATGGAGACGGCGCCGCCCATGGAGTGTCCCACCGCGAAGACGGGCAGGCCCGGTGGGTGGCGAGCCTTAACAAGGTCCACGTGCCGCAGAGTGTCCCGGACGTACACCTGGAAGTCCCTGACGTTCATCCGGGGGGTGCCCTCGCTCTGCCCGTGGCCCACGTGGTCGTGTGCGAACACAAATAGCGAGAGGCCCGCCAGTCTCCGTGCGATCTGGTCGTACGGCCCGCAGTGCTCCGCCGCCCCGTGGGCGATGTAGACCAGGGCCCTCGGCGGCCCCTCCGGCTCCCAGTAGCGGCAGAACAGGTGCAGCCCGTCGGCGTTGACAAAATGCTCGAGGTCGGCGTAGGGGACGCCTTGCGGTGACCTCCGAGGAGCTCCCGGCTTCAGCGTGGGAGCAGAGTCGGACATGGTGAAGATCTGTATACGGTCCCTTCCCGAGTTGAGAGGGACTATGTTGTCGGTCTCTTTGTAGGGCGTATAACAGCTCCTGGGGACCTAGCTCATGTATGTATATGTCCCCCCAAACCTTGCCCAAATGTGGAGTTTCTGCCCAAATATGGAGTTCCACAATTCAACAAAAGATAATCCCAAACATGGACTTGTTGCCCAAATATGGAGTTCCTGCATGAAGTCTAGATAACTTCCCTGTGTGGCCACATCTGTGTTGTTGAGAGCTTGTCCTTTTCTCCTAGTAGGCCTACTTCCATGCTGTAGTTTTCTCCTAGTAGGCCTACGTACATCCATGCTGTAGCCCAGAGATGAGGAAGGAGGTTTCACAGGGCTGAGCAATTTAATAAGTTGCCGATTATTTTACCGCTGTAGTGCCGAAATGATTTCGGCTCATCAGAATTTTTCAGTAGCACCGAAGAGCCGTCTTTAGGACAGTACCCCCCCCCCCCCCCCCCTCCCCGAACCCCGAACCTCAAATGATGTCACATTGTTGGCTCCGACTTTTATTCGTCTCTAAAATAGGAGTATGATTCGCGCCTTAGACCACCGTCTTGTTTTCTTACAGTGGTGGAAAGTAACTAAGTACTAACTGTACTTAAGTACAATTGAGGTATTTGTACTTTACTTCAATCAATTTCCAGTACTTTTACTTCTACTCCACTACATCTCGGAGCCAAAATGTGTACTTTTACTCCACTACAATTATTTGAAAACTTTAGTTACTAGTTACTTTAGAGATTTTAATTTAGATTAGAAAACATACATTAACCACTTCAACCCTATACATTTCGGTCATTTGAAAATAGCCGATCTACAAGCACACAATGCGTTGCAACGAGACGCATTGTGAGCTTGTAGATTGGCTATTTTCAATAGATGTTGTACACATTTCACTTGAACTTGTGCAATGGGACATTCTGCACAATGAGTACTTTTACTTTTAGTACTTTAGGTACATTTTCAATTCCGTACTTTTACTTGTAACAAAGTAGTTCTAAATTGCAGTATTGGTACTTTTACTTAAGTAAAACAATTTCCACCACTGCTTTCTTATGACATTGATGATCAGACTTTGACAGGATGGTTCCCACCATCATATTTACCCCCACATATAAATTTGACATGGTCTCTTTATGCTTGCACAACATCCTTGTGAAGATACTAATCTGGGGGATGCTGCCAAAGTGAAGAGGACAGAATATTAGTCCCAGACTAATTGATCAGATATGAGGCCAGTGTGTGTGTCTACTGGGTAGATAATAATGATTCATTTTCCAGTCTGCCATCCCATGGCTGAGATGCTGCAACCTAATTCAATCCATCGAGCTGGGTTTTTTTCTTTCCCCCCCCCCCCCCTCGTCAGATAAGTGCTGTAATGAATTACATTAGAGTGGGGAAACTTCATTAGTAGCGATACACCTCTACTCCGGATGTACCTCGTATGTAAAGACCAGCTCGGATCAAAGTTTCGTGGTGTAGAGTCTAGACGAGACAGATGAGAATCCCTCCAAAGATGTAGAAGATGTTTCAGAAATTAGTACAGTTGGAGGCCATCGATATTGTCCTTTTCTTTTTGCTGAGGTTTGCGTGATCTGCGCAAAAGGACAGTTAACCCATTTTGGGCGGGAACCCCTTTTGGTGTTTTAAACATTGTTATAATTTAGCTATTGAAAAATAGCAGATCTACAAGCCCATAGCGTGCCACCGAGTGGCGCGCTACGAGCTTGTAGGTCTGCTATTTTTGAAAAATCGTGAAAATATTTATTTCAGAAAACTGGAGGATTTAGAAGGATTTTTAAAAATGTTGAGGTCTAAATGGGTCAAATGATAAGGGACAATATCGGTGGCACCCATACATAATCAAAGCAACAAGCAAAAACCTCATGGTAAACATGTCGTGAATCCTGTAGCATCCATATTCCGGGCATGTCATCATCATCATTTTGAGACCACAGTCGAGATCATGGCACACCAGACTTTCCGGTCCTTCATTGCCATCCCCAGTTCCTGCTTACTGATGCATGTGTCCCTAGCGATGACCAGTGGTGGAAAAAGTACTTCATTGTTTTACTTAAGTAAAAGTACCAATACTGCAATTTAGAACGTAAAAGTACGTTATTGAAAATGTACTTGAGTAAAAGTACAAAAGTATGGGCATCAAAATGTACTTAAAGTACTAAGTATTCATATTGCAGAATGTCCCATTTCACAAGTTCAAAATGTGTAGAAAATCGATTGAAAAGAGCCGATCTACAAGCTCTCGATGCGTCGCGAGCTTGTAGATCGGCTCTTTTCAAATGGCCGAAATGTATAGGGTTGAGGTGGCTGTTTTCTAATCAAAATTAAAATCACCAAAGTAACTAGTAACTAAAGTTTTGAAATAATTGTAGTGGAGTAAAAGTAAAAAATGGCAGATATTACAAGCTCAGAACGTGTGGCAATGCAACCTAACCAGCAGTGGAGGTTATAGCAGTGACCACCGTGGGGGGATTGTCAACGACTAAATTGGAGAGAAAATAACCCTAACAAATACAACAGGACTAAATACACCCTAAAAATGCAATGTACAGGTATATTAGTCAAAGTGGTTAATCTGTTCAGAGGACATCATCACCCATTCTGACACAGGCTAGTTCACATCGCTGACTGACACAAAGACGACAACACAAAGTACAAACGGAATGCTATGCTTTTCAGATCCATTCTGTTCATTACTATTTCATTCAAGCACTAATTTATGCTCACGTGCATGCAGCGCAGAGGAAAAGCAAAGAAAAACAATAACAAACGATCTTTTTATCCTGGAAAACACCGCAAAGGCAACTGCCGATGAAAAGGAATTCACTAATCACCAGTCTAGGATCATTCATCAACATCATCATCATCATCGTTGTCTCCCATAAGGAGGGATTTGTAGGCGGTTTACTGTATAGCTTTCAATGTGATACTAGCGATGCATTGAGTGTCATGGAGCTACACGCAATGATGTGAATCCATGTGCTAATAAAACCTAAAATAGATAATCCCACATTCTTTTTGCATGCATATACAGTGCATGATTTCACCCATGCTGCTCACAAATTAGCATACTTATCATAGTGGAAGATTTAAGGAAACAATCATGAAAACAATGAATCGTTTATGAAACGGAAGAAGCCACTAAAAGTACAAAAAGGAAAAAAGAGAGAGAGAGAGAGAGAGAGAGAGAGAGAGAGAGAGAGAGAGGCGAGAAGAAAAAACCCAGCTTCTTAGTCATCATACTAATGTACTGTAGGAGTGTAGGGTAGTTAGTAGTACCACAGTGATTAATTTCACATACGCATATTGCACATTGCCATGTGAACCGTCACCTCTGGAGTAGCTAATGGTTTGCTGCCTTGCTCCTAAGCACTTTCAACCTGAGGCATGTCATCATTATAGGCAAAACGTTTGAATGTAATGTAATGTTTCAAAAATACGTTGTGACCTCAGGCTTATTTTGAACACGGCAGGCTAAGTGCTGTAGTTTTTTTAACGTGAACTAGGGCTGCAACGATTAATCGATTAATCGTAATCGAATCGATTATTCAATTAGTTGTCAACTTATTTAGTAATCGATGAATCGAATCGGCAACTAATCACTAGAGTTTTTTGCAATTTATCATAGGTGATTTCCCACTTAACCATAGTTTTTCCAGTGTTAAGTGTAACTAAACTAAAGAGTGAGCAATCTCTCTTCCCTTACAATCTGATGATAGTTGCACAGTAGCGACTGCAAAGTTATTTGAATAGCAGCCTAATCAGCAGCTAATCAAATGAACTTTTGAATGAATTATATGTTTTATTAGTTAGAACATGTCTAAAATAACCTAAAATATATTTTGAAGGTGATAGCTAAATAAGTGTCATAATCCAATTAATCGATTAATCTTTTAAATAATCGGCCGATGAATCTATTATGAAAATAATCGTTAGTTGCAGCCCTAACGTGAACTGAAAACAAACTTCAAAATCAGCCTGCAGGTTTCATCCCCTTTAACACATTTTGGGCGGGAACCCCTTTTGGTGTTAGCAGATCTACAAGCAGATCTGCTAACAAGCACCTATACAAGCAGATCTATACGAGCTTGTAGGTCTGAAAGGTGAAAATGTGCTGCAAATCTTTGAATATATATTCTTTCAAATCTTTGCTTCTAGGGGGGTTCCCTGGAACAACATATTTTCAGATGGGTCGGTGGCCAAAATACAGACAATTCTGGGCGTCTTTGACATGAAAAAGGTTGAGCACCACTGACACAGAAACATAGGTTTTTCAGAAAACCGTCAAGATTTAGAAGACATTTTGTAGAATCTGTTGTCATTAAGACAGGCAGTGCATGGCTCAGGGGTAGAGTGGCTTGTAGAGCGGCCGGATGGGAACCGTGAGGCTCCCAGTTCCATCCCTGGGGGCTCCCGCAGAGTTAGTGTCCAAGTGTCCTTGAGCAAGACTCTGAACCCCTAATTGCTCCCGAGAGTCCCGATGTGCAGGTTGGTGCCTTGCATGGGTTTTCTCCGCTGTCTGTCTATGAGTGTTTGCGTGTGTGAGAATGGGTGAATGTACAGTAATGCAGTCTTTGGATAAAAACGCTATATATTAGGGATGCACGATTAATCGGTAGCATAATCAGAAATGGCCATATCGGCCATAAAAATGCCATATCGGTATCGGAATGGTCTCAAAATAGTTAATCGGTTTTCACCAGCAAAAAAATAAATAAAAATAAAAATAATTCCACATTTAATTTGTGTACTGATCTCATTCAATAGTCATCCAATTGTGAAAACAGACACTTGGAAAAGAGTATATGCTATTTATTGATTGATTACTTTGTTTCCATTGTCGGTCAGAATCGATATCGGCAGATATGACCCTGCAAATAATCGGAGATCGGTCATAATTTCATAATCGTGCACCCCTACTATATATAAATGCACCATTTTACAGGGATGGGGCCCATTACTGGCTGTTTGGGCGGGGGTATCGTATCATCCACCCCAACACCCCCCCCCACCCCCTAACCCACTAGCTACTAGCATCATACCACAGTTGACACTGATCAACATGTTACTGCAGCCTGATGAACTCCTGGGGCCCAGAGAGAGAGAGCCGTGTTCCTCAAACACTACATTAATCCATTTAGGCCGGAGGCTGATTCTGAGTTTTCTGAAAAAAACAATGTTTCTATATCAGTGGTTGTCAAACTATTTAATGTCAAGGACCCCAGAGATTATATGCATTTGGCCGCCGACCCACATCTGAAAATATGTTGTTCCAGGGACCTCCCAGAAGCAACGATTTGAGTTAAAAACGACCGCTCTGAAAGAATATATATTCAAAGATTTCCGCCACATTTTCCCGATTTCTCAAAAAATAGACCTACAAGCTTGTAGATCTGCTATTTCTCAATAGCTAAAGTATAACATAATGCTTGAAAACTGCACCAAAAAGGGGTTCGCGTCCCGAACGGCTTAATGACACGAGTACACAAGTTAGATCCACAGCTGTGTTGGTTGGGATCAATAAGATATGCAGCCGGAGGCCCAGTAGTTAGTTGGGGCAGCGCCGCAGCTGTCTACTTGCTTATTCAGAGCAACGAGAGCTCGCTTGGCTGTAATGAGCTTCCTCATTAAAGGTGTGTGTGTGTGGAAGAATGGATGGGGAACGTGAGCGGAGGAGACAGTGAGACAAAAGTGTGTGTGTCTGTGTGTGTGTGTGTGTGTGTGTGTGTGTGTGCGCGTGTGAGTGCGTCTTCTGTGCTGTAAGGTTTTATGTTTGCATGTATGCACATTGTGTACCGTATATAGGTGATAATATTGTCTTGTCACGTCGTGTGCATCATGTGAGAGAGATGCAACGGATGTGAATAAAACCATGGAGTGTTTATAGAGTAGCAATAGGGGGACGAGAGACCCAGATCAATGTTGGCTCGGCACGCTGGCAGGGCTAGCAACTAATTCAGATGGATAAGTGCGACCGATCGCTACAAACAGGGGGATTATTCAAAATGTTAGCACTTCTGTTTCGGAGCGCGGCTCCCAAGAAGGGGCTGTGTCTGTCTGTCTGTCGCACGGAATGTCTGTTTGTAGCACGACCCATTGACCCCTGGAGTTGTTTGGGGTCGCATTCGGGGTCACACACACACACACACACACACACACACACACACACACACACACACACACACACACACACACACACACACACACACACACACACACACACACACACACACACACACACACACACACACACACACACACACACACACACACACACACACACACACACACACACACACACACACACACACACACCACATTTTCAAGATTTTTCAAAAATAGCAGATCTACAAGCTCACTGCATTGGAAATCAGCTATTCCCCCATCACATCGACGCTGGGTCAGAGTTGTGATGGCACACCTACAACTTGAGAAGCTCAAATATTCCACCAGGGGCTCCGCCCAGAAATTCTATAAGGTCTGGCAGCCGTTTTTGGACTATTTTAAACAAAAATTCCCGGCTGAGGATGTTCAGGTGTAGGACAGCTGTCTAATAGTTTAATTATTCTTGTATGGCAAGTGACGATCTGTTTGAGAACATTGTAATGTGATGAAATATGATTTATTTATTACCTTTATATTTTTATTTTACTTTATTTGATTGTGTCTGTCTTTTTTTATTTACTTATTTTTCTCAAGGGGTTCTTAATGTATTGTATGCTTATGTGTAGTCTAGTGGTGTGTATATATGTGTATATATGTATGTCTTGCTGTGTGTAGAAAAACCAATAAAAACAATTTAATAATAATACAAGCTCAGTGCAGGTGAGGGCCGTCTGACGCTCAGGAGTTTAGTGTGCACTGTGCACTGTGCACTCTTCACATTCATGAAAAAACACCCAAATCTATTCCTCCTTTTGTCCCGTCCCTTTTCCCCCTCTTCTTTTCCACGTCCTTTATGCCAGTGGTTTTCAACCCTTTCCATATCAAGGCCCATTATTAATTTGGCATTTGAGCCACGGAACCACCATTTGATGACATTTAGCCTCTCGGACATTGTTGGATTGGATTCTGTCCACGACTCCGTGCTGCGTTGATCAGAATTCTACAATCTATTGTGTACCAGTGTTGTTTTCGTCGACTAAAACCAAGACGAAAAATGTTGGTCGACTACCTTTTTCCACTGACGAAAACTAAATGGAAACTAAATTAAAACTAAGCTATGATGACTAAAACTAAGACTAAATATACCGGCAATTTTGTCAACAAATAAAAACTAGACTAAAATGTTAGGAAGGGACTAGTGGAGAAGAGATCCAGTATAAGTCATTTTACAATAAGTTGCATGCTGAAAATAGCCGATCTACAAGCTCACAACGCGTCGCGCTGCGACGCGTTGTGAGCTTGTAGATCGGCTATTTTCAGCAAGTGAAAAAAAACATCCATTACGACGGCATCAAGGCCCGCCAAAATACATTTTAGTCGACTAAATCAACTGTAAGATTTAGTCGACTAAAATCTTATGATATTTAGTCTAAAACTAGACTAACACTAAAACATTCCAGGTGACTAAAATGTGACTAAAACTAAATGAAAACTATTCAAGAGACTATGACTAAGACTAAAATCAAAATGTGCTGCCAAAAACACTGATTGTGTAGACTTCTTGTGAATTAAGTACTGCAGATGTTTAGCAAACATTTATCTCGTGAGAGTGTAAAATTAAACCAAATGGACGATTTTGCAACCCATCTTTTCACCCAGTGTCAATTATCTAATGTAATCCTGGGCGCTACACTTCCTCTGCCAACCTGGGGGGGCAGCGGACTGACCTCATGCTTCCTTCTATGCACGAGGAGTCCAAGCTGCTTCTTTTCACCTGACAGGGGAGAGTTTCACCGGCCGGACGTAGCGCGTGGAAGGAAGTAAGGAACACGTTATTCCGACCAGTTCCTTTCCCCTCCATCAGGCGCCCCGGCTGGCCAGGGGGAGGTAGTTTAGAGACCAGGATTACTGCATGTTTTTTGTGAGGGTACCTACCCTAGGGGACACGGGGAGAACATGTGAGGCTACCTACCCTAGGGGACACAGGGAGAACACGCCCCCAGTGCCCACAGTGTCCCCAACAGGAATCGAACCCAGGACCTTCTAGGTTACCAACTCTCCATGGTTTAGCTGGGGACCACCTGGAACCCCCTCAAGGACCACTGGTTGAGAACCACTGCTTCATGCTCTCTCCTAGTTTGCCTCTCTCCTCCTCCTCCCCCGTGTCTCCTCCTGACAGCCAGCTAGTCAGTCAGTCTTGGCTCTTCGGGGGATGTGGACGGGGGGCGAGTGGGCGGAAGGACGGACGAATCGATCGGTATGAGCATGAGAGGAAAGAGGGGAGACTAACTGGAGCTGTAGACGGAATTACTCGGGCGTCCCCGTGGGGGGAGTCGTCAAGACTGCCGTCCTGCTGGGTTGCTGTCCATACACACACACAGTTCCATGCAAGGGCACACACACTAGCGTACTTACATACACACTCGCCAGACTGCGCACGCACGCACGCACGCACGCACGCACGCACGCACGCACGCTCAAGGACAGTGTGGGCATCAGCGGTGAGAGGCGGGGATGGGGTCAGGATTATCATTGAATATAGAGCCGGGATAAACCCCACGGACTACAGTATGGTGTATTTAACACCCCCCCGATGTATCCCTGGTCTAATATGCGATTGTCTCCGGAGGTCACGGGGAGACAAGCCTGCTCTGCACCAAGGTCACACACTGTGAGAAACAGTGGTGTTAATGCAATCAGAAAGTCAGATGTGATCTCTACACCTGGCCAGAAACAAGCGGGTCAGCGGGGCAGACCGGTAGGGGATTGGCAGAATCCGCTCGGCGCTCAAATCGAATTTTGCCGGAACGTAAAGTAGGTTGCCTGTGGTCTGTGAGGGATTCCCAGGGCTATCTATAGCATGCTGTAATGATAACCCTGTATGCAATAATGTGCCTATTACATGAAGTCTTATGGAACGGATCTCGCATGGGGAATTATTATGAATTCATTCTTAAAACAGCTTTTAATCTACTCCTCTCTCTCTCTCTCTCCCCGAGGCCTCTGTATGCATGTATCTATTGGTCCCTCTATTATCCAGGCAGACAGACAGACACATACACACACAAACACACTCTTCTAGACAACTGTCGGCCCCCTTGTTTGCTATGCTTTGTTTTTAATTATTATTTATTTCAAAACATTTAAAAAAAAAACATTAAAACAAATTGAGATAAGCGGTTGAAGATGGATGGATCATTTACAGTGTGATTACTTTGTTAAACTTACTACTTGTTTATTATTTAAGTGAGAACCTTTAATTAATGTTACTTTTTTTATTCATTTTTATTTATGAGAACCTACTGTATTTTGGGCCCTGCTCTATGCCGGTTAAACATTTACATTTCAAGGACCACGGACCCCGATAACTGGAACTCCAGTTGGTTTCTAAATATTCAGAATAATTTAGCCGGGGACTGGTACCCCCTCAAGGACCCCTGGGGGTCCCCGGACCCCACTCACTCCAAGCAGAACCACTGCTCTAAACAATACCAATGCTAAATTCTGGGAACCTAGAAATCAGAACACTTATACATTCAACATTTTCCAAGAACAGCAAAAACACAAGCTCACTTCTTCCAGTCGTGATCGTATGTTAGGAGGTTGGACGATGCGTAGTCACATCCTGTGTATCAAACGGACCTAACCGAGAGCAGTGGAATGCTTCACAGCGCCGGCTCCCTGCCGTGCAGGAATAAACCTTGTTTTGACCAATCTGATCTGATCTGGGACAAGGAATAGGAGATACAGGCGATGCCATCTGGGACAAGGAATAGGAGATACAGGCGTCTGGGACAAGGAATAGGAGATACAGGCGATTGAAAGAAACAGATAGAAATGGTGTTTACGGTGACGACGATCCCAGTGTTATGACAACAACCGCTAGCAACCCGATGCTAACGTGAGTAGCATTATGACTTGATCAATCGAAAGCGCTATAAAAGCGCAATTGCCATTGATCTACGGCAATGGCGTTAAGAGTAGCATTAATTAATTGCTTTTAATTGACGTAGATCAACGCTAACGGCGGATTTTGGGTTAAGGAAAAATAGCCAATCTTGAAGCCCACCACTTTTTATGACGACAGACAGACAGACAGACAGACAGACAGACAGACAGACAGACAAGGGGACAGAGGAGAGAGACATGGGGGTTCTGAAATATAGATGCAGAGCCTCATCACTAGGTCATGCCGTGACATTTGGTGACTTATTTGCATACTGTCTGAGTCATTCTAATCCAAAGTTCACATCCGAAAGGACGGACGGACAACACTCGGTTCGGTGGTTCTCCATACTAATACTGCAGGCTGCCATTTTGAACCTGCGACATCAGTTCTCAGGGGAAGCTTCAATAGTCCTATACCGGTGAAGACCGGCATCTCCCGAGGGAAGGGATTCGGGTTGCGCGTGTGTGTGTGTGTGTGTGTGTGTGTGTGTGTGTGTGTGTGTGTGTGTGGGGGGGGTATTCTTTGAAGCTGACAGGGAGGTCCATACGGGATATAAAACTTTGACGTATATCGGTGATTTTCAACCCTTTTCATATTATTTATTCAGCATTTGATCCAGCATTCATCCAGCATTTGACCCAAAACTAAAGAATATTTTGTTATCGTTGGATACAATTTTGTCCACATTTCCATGCTGTAGTGATGTGGTACCATAGAAGGGATAACATACAAATATGATTAAAACAACAATTATCTAATTGTGTAGACCTCTTGTAAATTAAGTAATGCGGATGTTTAACAAAAAAATGTACCCGTACGGGTCCATTTGGTTTCATGTTACACTCTCAAGAGTTAAAGATCTATATAAGGGTGCATTTGGTTTCATGTGACACTCTCAAGAGTTAAAGATCTATATAAGGGTGCATTTGGTTACCAACTCTCCATCATTTAGCTGGGGGACCACCTGGAACCCCCTCAAGGACCACTGGTGATCCCGGACCACTGGTTGGAAAACCAGTGCCGTACATCATCATAGCTCCTTCCCTGACAGACGAATGTTGGCTGCATGAGAATGCACACTGCTACGACTAGATTCTGTTCCTTGGGCCGATACCACCCTCAAGCACTCGGTACCGGCGCCCGATACTCTGACCCGAGTACCAAAACATCTGGCTGAAGGAATGCAACAGGAGCAAGTCTGACCCGACACTGCAGCAAATGGCCAAAAACAGCCGATCTACAAAATGACAATGAAATTAAATTGGAGAAAAATGGGGTAAAATTAAGTGGTTCCTCAACAAAAATAAAAAAGGTAATCGTATCGGTACTCCGTATCGGCGAGTACTAACAATTAAGTAGTTGTACTCGTATTCGGTCTGAAAAAAATGGTACCGGGACAACTCTAGCTACGACCGACGCACCACTCTATTCTCACTAAGTTTGAATGGTGGGTCAATATTATTTATACTTCTCTTTTCCGTACGCCGGCCGAGCAGAGAAAGCGGTTCGACAAACAGGCGATGATGACATTTCAGTAATGCGCCAATCGCTTCACCGCAGGAGTTTGCTGAAAAGGGTCAAATCTAGATTCTGATCAGCTGCTCTGTTCACTGCTGCCGAATCAATCGAATCAACCCCCGACATTGCTATTCGACAGAACAGACAAAAAAAAAAAAAGGAGACAGGGGATATAATTAGATGGGATTGTTTTGGGCCACAGGAAATGTCACTGTGAGAGTGAGTGACTGAAGATGACATTGATAGTAAGTCATGCTTTTTATAGTCCATTGTATGACGGTGTCACTCAACGTGAACCGACAAGCTCACAACATTGTGACGACAAAATATCAATCAGGCTTATCTTAAAGAGTGGGCTGGTTTCTCCTTCTCTCTCCATCTTTACTCACTGAAGTCTTTCACCCGTTCTAGATATTTTTGTCTCTATACTATCTTGGTACCGTATATATATATATTCCTGCAGGGCTCAATTAGCCACGGTGAAAAGAAGTTGTTAATAAAGGGCAGAGCCTATTGAAGGCCCGGCCATGCACTGCATTCACTCGCAGAGCGTGCACACGCAGGACTTTCTTACAGATAAAGGCGGTAGGGAAGAAGAGAAATGGTAAATGGTGCATTTATCCAAGGCGCTTTACATAGATTGTGCATTACATTCACACACACATTCATTCACCGATGGCGGCGGAAACCATGCAAGGCACCAACCTGCACTTCCGGAGCAATTAGGGGTTCAGTGTCTTGCCCAAGGACACTTCGACACCAACTCTGGGGGAGCCCGGGTTCGAACTGGCAACCTTGCGGTTACCACCCAGCCACTCCACCCCTGAGCCACCGCCGCCCCCAGAGAAGGAAGAAGTGGAGATTAATATCGATATACGACATATATAACGTTACATGCCTAGAGGCGAGCGACTGAAAATGATCCCAGCAGGAATTGAGTGATAGTGTTATTGCGGGTCGCGTGGCCCGCTGCCTCCTTCTGCCAACTCCCATCAAGCAGGCGATGGGGTGGCAATGGGAAATGTTATGCCAACTCCCATCAAGTAGGCGATGGGGTGGCAATGGGAAATGTTCTGCAGTAAGCTGGCATGATGCCGCCAGAGCACTCCATCTCAGCCTGGGGCCACAACAGCACTTGTTTATCACTTTAGCACTTAAACCCCATACTTCAGTGACCGGGGTGTCCCATGGCTCTGTACTTGGGTCCCCTCCCCTTTTACACCACCACACCAAATCTCTTCACAGAAAATAGCGCCGCGCTACGCTATGCGCTTGTAGATCGGGTATTTTTGAGTGGTGTAAACCACTCCTACGACTGGCTTTGTTAGTTTACGTGTCGGTCTGTCTGTGCCAAAAAAATGAGCATGGTTGCTACGGTCACCCAGTTCACACGGGTGTGATTTCATTACGACAGACCACAGCTGATCAGTCTATATAAGACCTTACACCACTCAGTTCACACGGGTGTGATTTTTGGAAGATATATGGCTAAACCCGGCTATGCTATGTCCAAACCTTAAATCACACAGAGGCAGCTACACACTCGCGCGCACGCAGATGGGGGTCCACGGCCAGATTCAGATAATTCTGGGGGTCCTTGACATGAAAAAGGTTGATCATCAGTTCACCACTGAAACATGCCACTTTGCAATATTAAACAGGACCCTTATGGGTCCATATGGTTACATTACGTTGTACACTCTTTCCAGTTAAGTTAACCCATTTTGGGTGGGAACCCCTTTTGGTGTTAGCATTATGTTATGCTTTAGCTATTGAAAAATAGCAGATCTACAAGCTCATAGCGCGCCACCGAGTGGCGCGCTATGAACTTGTAGGTCTGCTATTTTTGAAAATCGAAGAACGACTGACACAGAAACATAGCTTTTTCAGAAAACTGTCAGGATGTAGAAGACATTTTTAGAATCTGATCTCAGGCAGAATGGGTTAACACTAAGGATTCATTGCTCTGTGTAATATATATGTGTATATACATACAATGTAATATAACCCACACGCATGATTCTAATGAGCTCAGCCTTGCGGTACTTCATGCAAATGAACGAGAAGCTGGTCTTTGTATTGCTTCAATCAACAGATAAAGAATGTAATATCCAGGATGAGCCCTTCTCTTCTCTTGACATATTTTAGCATAGATAACACCGAGTAAATGAGGGGCTTCAAGTGAGGAGGGATGATCCTCGTTTGTGCCCGAGCAGCACATCCTCCTTTTGGCACTTCCATCATTTATCCTGGAGATAGTACTGCCCAAAGCAGTGGTTCCCAAACTGTTTTCCATGTCAAGGATCCCCAAAATGATACTCATTAGCCCGCAGAGGCGCAGACCCCCCCATTTTGAAAATATATGCCAAGGACCCCCATAAGAGAAGATTTTTAAGGCTCTAGGGCCCCCGGTTTGACCTGAATGAGGCTACGGCACCCCCATGTAATGGCATTTCAATCTCTGGGACCCCAATACATATTGTAAAATCAAACTTTAATTTAACTCTGAGAGTGTACAAATGGAACCAAATGGACCCGTTAGTCCATTTGGTTCCATTTGTACACTCTGAGTTACAGACCCATAAGGGTCCATTTGGTTCCATTTGTACACTCTGAGTTACAGACCCATAAGGGTCCATTTGGTTCCATTTGTACACTCTCTGAGTTACAGACCCATAAGGGTCCATTTGGTTCCATTTGTACACTCTCTGAGTTACAGACCCATAAGGGTCCATTTGGTTCCATTTGTACACTCTCAGAGTTACGGACCCATAAGGGTCCATATCAAGGGTCCATAATGGTTCCTAACTATCATTTAGCTGGGGACCCCTGGAACTCCCTCAAGGACCCCTAGAGGTCCTCGGGCCCCACTTTGGGAACCACTGGCATAAAGGACACAGGACACTCATAGGGCTGGGCAATATATTGATATTACAGTATCAATAATGTGATGCGAGACTAGATATCATCTGGGATTTGGGATATCGTAATTATCATGATATGTTGTTGTATTTCTTGCATGGATTTGATCACTTAATAAGCTTTATTTTATACTATAAACTTGACATCATTATCGTCACAATATGGATGTTGAGGTATTTGGACGTTTATATGGATGATTATTTTGCCCATATAACTGCCCAGCCCTATGCGTACTGTCCTCACTGCCCAGCCCTATGCGTACTGTCCTCACTGCAAGGCTGTGTGGAACACAGCCCTATGCGTACTGTCCTCACTGCAAGGCTGTGTGGAACACAGCCCTATGCGTACTGTCCTCACTGCAAGGCTGTGTGGAACACAGCCCTATGCGTACTGTCCTCACTGCAAGGCTGTGTGGAACACAGCCCTATGCGTACTGTCCTCACTGCAAGGCTGTGTGGAACACACAGCCCTATGCGTACTGTCCTCACTGCAAGGCTGTGTGGAACACAGCCCTATGCGTACTGTCCTCACTGCAAGGCTGTGTGGAACACAGCCCTATGCGTACTGTCCTCACTGCAAGGCTGTGTGGAACCATGTAACGGCCCTATGCGTACTGCCCTCACTGCAAGGCTGTGTGGAACACAGCCCAGCCCTATGCGTACTGCCCTCACTGCAAGGCTGTGTGGAACACATAGCCCTATGCGTACTGTCCTCACTGCAAGGCTGTGTGGAACCATGTAACGGCCCTATGCGTACTGTCCTCACTGCAAGGCTGTGTGGAACACAGCCCAGCCCTATGCGTACTGCCCTCACTGCAAGGCTGTGTGGAACACATAGCCCTATGCGTACTGTCCTCACTGCAAGGCTGTGTGGAACCATGTAACGGCCCTATGCGTACTGTCCTCACTGCAAGGCTGTGTGGAACACATTTTCAACCTGTCAATTTGTCAGACGTCAAAGCTGTCAACCGGCCTCCTTGACCCATTACAGTAAAGATCCATTTAAACGCAATATACTGTGTCCTCTGCTCTCACGGTGACTATCAGGCATTCTCGTGAGACAGCGAATCGAGCATGATCAGATTACTGCCATTCTCTTCCTCCCTCACCAGGTCCGTGCGCCCCCCTTGACAGCACGGTTACTCACTCCTACAAGGACATGGGCCAAACAAAATCTGAATGTGAAATGAGAAATGGGTAAGAAACACAAAGATGGTCAGGGAAAGATAGAGAGGGAGTGGGAGAATGGGTGAGAAGAACAGTGGGAGAGATCGATGATTATTCCCCGATGTTGGCTGTGAACTCAGAAAGCCTACAGTATCTAAACTACATGGGTATCGGAAGTGGGGTGTTGCAGAGGATAAAGGTGGGGTGTAGAACCCAACCGATATCGGTTTGGCCGATTATGTCGGTCATTATTTAACTTTTTTGATTACATACTGTACAGTTTGTAGGTATCTGCAATTATCCATTATCACAATCCCTATTGTGACCACGTCATTATAGGCAAAAACTACAGTACCATTGTCACATGACATTACCACTACTAAGCAGATCTACCATTTCACTATACACATCCCGAGATTCCCGATGACTTGTGAGCTAGAGTGAGTTAGATCGGCTATTGCGGAAAATGTCAAATAAATCACTAAAATAATGTTCTGTTTGTGTAATTAGCTTGTTCATTGTATTGAATATAAGACTTGCCCCGCCCCCCCCCCCCCCCCCCCAATGGAAATATCCTTAAAAACTGAGCCGTATTATAATCGGGGACTAGACTTTTTGACATTCAATGTTCTTTTTCCACAAATGAGTCTTGAAAAATGGGGGTCGTCCTTATAATCAGAGTCATCTTATATTCGGGACAATACGGTATGTTCTTTTCATATTTTGGAGTAATACACTATTGGTCAAAACATCAGTAGTGGTCTGTGTTGGTCTAGTATTCTGTGTGTGTGTGCGTCTGTGTGTCTGTGTGTGTGTGTGTGTGTGTGTGTGTGTGTGTGTGTGTGTGTGTGTGTATGTGTGTGTGAAAATACATGCCGTTCTCTGGGTGGCGGTTATAAAACGTGATCTGTTCGCCCGCAGTAATCTCTTAATGCCTGTTGTAAAAACCAGTGCCGTGCGATATTAATGTGGGGCTCAGAGAGAGAGAGAGATGTGTGCTGATCTACGGCTGCAGAACGAGCCGAGCTGAGACATAGCTCGGGGTAATGGGGCTGAAAGGTGTCTGGCGTTCGTAAGGCGCCGCCGCTCCGATTCATGTCTCCAGTTTCACTTTGTGTCCTCTCTGCCGTTTGAATGCATTAGCATTCATTAGTGACCCGGGCCATACTGGTGAAGTCAGGGTCTCTTTTGTTCCCGCTGTGTGATGGCATGCATGCTGTCATCTCTGCTTTGATTAAAGATCAGAGCCGAGAGGAAGCGCCTGTTCGATAAATCCCCAATTGGGTGGAGAAAAAAAGAACACAGTCTTTGTCTGTGAGAAAAGACATAGATTCAGACAAATGAGACTGAGGCTGGAAAATGAGAAATCACCGGTAGAGTCAAATGTGTGGCCAGACTCCCCACGCACCACGAGTATCTTTGGTGTCTGTAGAGTCAAATGTGTCCCCAGACTCCCCACGCACCACAAGTATCTTTGGTGTCTGTAGAGTCAAATGTGTCCCCAGACTCCCCACGCACCACGAGTATCTTTGGTGTAGAGTCAAATGTGCCCCCACGCACCACAAGTATCTTTGGTGTACCGGTGCTGTTGCGAGGAGGTCGGTGTTTCTGAGGGATGCTTGATGCAGTTAAGGAGACTGGTCTTCCTTATCGGACATGGAAAGAACAGGGTAGCAAAGTCACCTTGAACTTGTGTAACAACAATGGGTAACTGTGGCTTACTGAAAAGACAATCGAATCATGTGGATCTCAAGATCCACATGGGGAACGAGTGACGTGGCTCCAATCAGAGCCATCTAATAGAAGAGTTACGATATATGAACTGACACAAGCTGGAGTTGGAAATACATTGTTTTCAACGAGGGCGGCGCAAATAAGAGCTATTTTAAGCATGTGTGCAACATGACAACATGACAACTATTGCGCAACATGACAACTGTTTTAAAGTATTGTACAGTAACAACTAAAGTCTCTTTAATGTTTATGTTGTACTACAAAACAGGATTTAAGATCATTAAAGCTGGACTGTTGCCAGAGTCCAATGGATTTCTGCCTACTGTGAAAACATATATGTGAAATGACCTACTAGCAGCATGCGTGCAAAGTTTGGTGATGATCGGTCCAGCGGTTTGCAAGATTATCTCCAGACTGACGCACATGCCCACACACGCGCGCACACACGCCGGATAACCGGAATAGCAGGACGATGATGGAAGCAGAGAGGCTGTTGCATTCTGGGCCTTGGACTCCAGGCTGTTGCATTCTGGGTCTCGGAGTCTTGGACTCGAGGCTGGTTCAGGTCTGCAGTACGTTGTGTGACATTCTTACAACGTTGTCAGAACCTGGATTTGTCAGGAGCATCAGCCTCA
>NC_136797.1:14481142-14758642 GCF_951216825.1 Electrona antarctica
TTTTTTACACAGTAGTCTGTGGATTCCATGTTGATGTTGCATCACAAGTTCCAGATGCGTTGTGGATTCCATTCATTTTCCTAATGAAATCTTTTTTTTTCTGCATATCCATCTAGCATTTGCCCCTCCCCCGCCCAAATATCACACCAGATGACCCAAATTACATGTAGCTCAAACAGTTGAGGATGCCAGCGATATTGAGTATTATATTGTGAGCTTGTAGAGCAGCTATTTTTTTTCGGCTCAGCTAAGCACAGGTCACTAAGTAATGAATTGCATTTTCATAGCGCTTTTCCAAGTGCTCAAAGCGCTTTACAATGGTTCATTCATTCATACATTGGGAGGTGAAGCGGCGAACAGTCGACGCCAGCGTCCTCACTTCCCACATTCACACACCAATGGTGGCGAGCTGAGCTCACACCGCCCAACTCATTGGAGGCAATGTAGGGTTCAGTGTCTTGCCCAAGGACACGTCGACATGTGGACAGGAGGAGCTGGGATTCGAACCGCCGACCCAGGGATCATTTCACATCAAGTACATGGCTCAGGGGTAGAGTGGCCGGATGGTAACCGCAAGGTTGCCAGTTCGATCCTGCGCTCCCCCAGACTTACTGTCGAAGTGTCCTTGAGCAAGACCCTGAACCCCTAATTGCTCCCGATGTGCTGGTTGGTGCCTTGCATGGTTTCCACCGCCATCGGTGTATGAATGTGTGTGTGAATGGGTGAATGTAATGCACAATCTCTGTAAAGCGCCTTGGATAAAGGCGCTATATAAATGCACTATCTACCATTTACATTAGGTATTGTATGGACACTACCAAATGGTACACAACGACAC
The DNA here is from genome assembly GCF_951216825.1 of Electrona antarctica. Lineage (NCBI taxonomy): Eukaryota > Metazoa > Chordata > Actinopteri > Myctophiformes > Myctophidae > Electrona > Electrona antarctica. Next base: position 14,481,981 of record NC_136797.1, read on the forward strand.
GGCTGTGTCGTTATGATAATTTCATCCACTTAATGCCATTCTCAGCCCGTCTCTGTTCATGGGAGGTCAGTAGGCAGCGAGCAGTCTTTACGTGGCCTCCCACCGTGTGTTGCTGCTAATAGTCAAGAGGTTTCATGGCATGGAGAGCTTAGCTCAACCACGCCAGGGCCATAATCTCTCTCAACATGCCATTAGCTAAAGCCACTGGAGTTATTATCGTGACACATGTACAGGAGTCTGCGGCTCGCAGTATCCTGCTGTATGTGTGCAGTCCATTCACTTGCTCAAACATGTCGTCCAGTTAATTATGCAATAATGCAAACAGTGTGTGTGTGTGTGTGTGTGTGTGTGTGTGTGTGTGTGTATGCATGTGTATATTACGTGTGTGCTGCTAGCACGAGAAGCTGTCCTTTTTTACGAACAGCAGTGATTATTCCATCCTTCCACTGTTACAACTTAATTAGATGGCCATGTATCTGTGAATCCTCTGTCAACACGGCACGCACGCACGCACGCACGCACGCACGCACGCACGCCCAGAGTTCTTTTGTAGAGGAGCCACACTGCAAAAAGACAATATCAGGGTGACTAGTTACAGGATAACATGCTTCCTGCAGCATATATGAGAGTCCCCACGCCACTGAAGATTATCGTCAGGTTCATGCGTTCCCCCCCCCCCCCCCCGCCCCCACCAGCCCCCCCCAGGTGCTGAACAAGGTTAATTTAGCCTTGCTGCGGTAGCAGCGGGGAGAGTTGATGATGCCTGAGGGTCATTGTGAACTGCAGTTGCACCTTCATTAGAAGCGGGGGAATTCTGCAAAAGGAAAAAAGCAATTCTAGCTACCCTTGCAAGTTCAGCCATCAGACACCAGGGCGCAGGCAGCCATCAGCCAGCAGGCACAGATCACTGGGCTGGGTGCAAACGGTGGCACATTAAGACTTTATAGACTTCAGGGAAAAGGACAAGACGACGGAGAGAGAGAGATGGTCATCATGACGAGTGATGGGGGGTGACACGCTGTGGCGGTATACCGGGGCTGTGTGTGCAGACCACCTGGAGGACGGCTGCAGGCCCTGGAGGCAGCAAGGAGCCCAAAGTGTTGAGGGTACAATATCAAGGGGTCGGATCACATCGTTGTGATGCGGTACACCTGGGGGCCGTTTGCGGAGGCGGGGAACACCTGGCACCTGGCACAGATGTGGCGTGATGGTAATGTTATGTGAACGGGTAGGCTGTGGCTCAGGAGGTAGAGCAGGTCGTCCAATAATCCACGGGGAGGCGGATCGAACCCCCGGGCTCCTCCTGTCTATATGTGGAAGTGTCCTTGGGCAAGACACTGAACCCTGCATTGCCTACAATGAGTCGGGTCGGTGTGAGCTCGCCACCAATGGTGTGTGAAGGTGGGAATGTGAGGACGGTGGCGTCGACTGTTCGCCGCTTCACCTCCCAATGTATGAATGAATGGACCATTGTAAAGCGCTTTGAGTAAGCACTCTGTGCATAGAAAAGCTCTATAAAAATGCAATCCATTATTATTATTACCACAGGTGCTGGTGCGCGGTGCAAATGTAACCAAATGGACCCACAGGAGTTCATGATTTACAAATGTTACAAAATGTTTCAGTGGCACTTCGTAAAACGAATCCGTTGTTATCACAAAACAAAAAACCAGCCAATATGGAAATAAATGGACGTAAGTGAAGTTATAAATTGAGCCAAAAAATTCTGACAATCATAGCAGAGTTTAATCACAGTCCTTATTATACATCTGCCAAAACTAACAGAACTACTAGGAGATAAACGGACATTCAATCCCTATGAACAATGAACTGACAAAATGACTCAACCTATACTCGTAAATCTGTCATGCGGCGGTTATAAATGTGTGTGTGAACGGGAGTTCATTTCAAGTGTTACAGAGGCCGCTCGTTGGCAATTCCACTGTTGAAGTGAAGCTGTGATGTGAATGAAGAGCAAAGAACACACACACACACACACACACACACTGTTGAAGTGCTGTGAAGCTGTGATGTGAATGAAGAGCAAAGAACACACACACACACACACACACACACACACACACACACACACACACACACACACACACACACACACACACACACACACACACACACACACACACACACACACACACACACACACACACACACACACACACACACACACACACACACACACACACACACACACACACGGAATCAACGGTCGACTCCTCTAATAACATCTGGATCACGTCTCCGTGTCGACAAAGAGATCGATCTCGGGAATCTTTTCCCGAGGCTGGAAATTAAAGGCCGTCATTGATTTCCGTTTTATATTCGTCCACTGACAATGGCTACCCTTCGCAAAGAAAAAAAACGAATGAATGAATGAATATAGTTCTATAGTTCACCCTGGAGGACCATGCACCAGCCCAAAAGACAATGTCTGACACACACACACACACACACACACACACACACACACACACACACACACACACACACACACACACACACACACACACACACACACACACACACACACACACACACGTTCTCAAACATGATCATGTCAAGGACCTTCCTTATGATACGTATAATGCCAAAGTCCCCACCTGAAAAGGTGTTAGGCAAGGACACCCATAGGAGAAGATTTTTGTTAGATTAGATTCGGAATTCTACAACTGTCAGTACTGTAGGTGGGGAGATAACCATGTTGTAGAGCAGTGGTTCTCAACCTGTGGGTCCTGACATGATTTGGGGGGGGGGGGGGGGGGGGGGGGGTCCAAGACCATTTTTATTAAGGACTTTCAAGACCTTTTTAATACCTCAAAAAGAAAGAAAAAGAGAAAAGACAACATCCATTACTGAATCAAAAGTAATCAACAAATTTATACTATAAAAACTGGTGAAACATTGGTCAAATTGTCAAATAATATAAATAATATCAAATAATAAAAAGGAAAAATAGACGATCTACAAGCTCACAACGTCTTGCATTGTGAGGCGTTGTGATCTTGTAGATCTGCCCTTTAATAATAATAATCTCAACTGAACTCCTACAGGTGCTAATCTCAGGGTGGGGGTCCCCAGTTCAAATGTGATTATTTTGGGGGTCCCAGCCTGAAAAGGTTGAGAACCACTGTTGTAGAGAGTGAAACCTATGCCCTGAATCAGTCATTCTGCCTTCTAGACGTGACATTTATCTTTTTGTTTTTGCTGGGGACTCTTTGAGAACCACTGCTCTAACAAATGCATGCGGGGCCCTGTTGCCCATCCTTAATCTCTCAGATCCCAGGCTGTCTCTGAACTAATCAGTATTTAAATGATGCAGCAGACTTAATAAAGTGAACGGAAGCCTCCGTTGCTGTGAAGGGAACTCCTGGGGGGTCTACAGCAGCATGAACAAGAGTCCTCAGAGCGTGAAACAATAAGATGTGACATATTGGAGTAAATTAGACCACATCAGAGAGAGAGGGAGAGAGAGAGAGAGAGAGAGAGAGAGAGAGAGAGAGAGAGAGAGAGAGAGAGAGAGAAACTGCAGACTCTGCAAACTGCAAAATACTTTTGTAGTTTGCAAATACCCACTAATCAGATGGGTGGGCCGCATGCAATTTCAGAACATGTTTATTTGATGATCAATCGAGTGTGTTAAGAAAAGAAAATGCCATATTAATGTCATATTCTAAATCTAAAGCCAATTATTTGGGGGGCCCACTTGCAATATCCTCGCGGCCCACCATGTGGGTCCCAGCCCACATGTTGATAATCTCTGACCCAAAGGACCTGTGAATGAACACAGACACTTCTAAATGTTTTTTTTTTGTGGCTTTCGCCTTTATTTTTTTATATTTTTTTTTATGGAGGGACAGGCAGTAGGCTGACAGGAAATGGGGAGAGAGATGAGGGGGGGAAGACATGTAGTAAAGGCCGTCGGGATCGGGAGTCGAACCCGCGGCACACTGCCAGACTGGATTACCAGCCAAGGTGCCTGGACCACTGAGCCATGGCCCAGGCCAACACAGACACTTCTTCTCGCATGATTGACACCTGAGGTCTCAGGAGGTTTGTCCAATTAGAACACGATGGCCTGCCTAACCGTCGGGTTGTCCATTAATGCCAACATAGATTATGGAGGAAAGGCACATATGGATGGAAATGGGTCGGGGAATGGCTTTTAAATGTAAGCGCAGTCGGCCCGTACTCTTTCCGACCATCCAAACGTTTCTTCGGTAAGGCAGGTGATATACAACTACAAATTGGAAGGGCGGTCCCCGAACCTTTCATCTGAACCTGTGCACCTCGACATGTTCTAGCTCTCTCAGGGCCGGATTAACACCTCTGAGGGCCCCTGGGCACTGAAGCTCAAAGGGCCCCCCCTTCACATGCAAGCGTAAATCTTTGTGCGCGCGCACATTTTTGGCTGGTTATAGTATTGGCCTATTCCCGGTCGCCTACCCCGCCCCAGAGTGACAGCCAAGCACGTCACGTCACGTCTTTTATTACACCAGAATCACCTCTCCACCTGACCTCACACAGCCCAGTGGGCCCACCCACCTTGAACAACAGCCAATCACCTGACCTCACACAGCCCAGTGGGCCCACCCACCTTGAACAACAGCCAATCACCTGACCTCACACAGCCCAGTGGGCCAACCCACCTTGAACAACAGCCAATCTAGCGCATTGTTGATGCTTTACACACAATTGCACTTTTCAGCTGCCTTCTGAATAAAACACTAATCTTTACCATTTATTTCATTCGGATTAGCAGGGACATTTTCTGTGGAGTCCAAGGGACCCTGGGCACGTGCCCAAAGTGCCCATATGGTAGATCCGGCCTTGAAGTTCCTGAACTCGCTAAACTATAGGCCCGTGTAGCCTTTCTGAACCGGGAGAAGAGAGTATATGCATTGGCCTAAATGGCCTTAACACTGAGCATGTATTACACCCTCCGAGTCGATTCGACTGTTTGGAGTAAAAATTCCATTTTCTTTTACTTCATACATTTTACGACAGCTTGATTTTGGTCAAGTTTCAGTTTCATCAAATGAACGTATAGCTGATTGTCTTGTCTGGCTAAATGTACGACACTTTTATTGTGCCACACATGATGATGATGTGGTGACTGTGAGCGTGAACACTAAACACGTACATATTTCAGTGGAATCGTTTTCTGTCTTGTTCCCTTTGGGACCTGATATATGCAACCTGCAGCTGCAGTGTGTGTGAGAGAAAGAGAGAGGGAGAGAGAGAGAGAGGGAGAGGGAGAGAGAGAGAGGGGGAGAGAGAGAGAGACCGACCGACAGCAAGACAGACAGACACAGTAGATCAAGAATTAGCATGTTTGTTGCGCGTGCGTGTGTGTGCGTGTGCGCGCGTGTGTGTGATGTGTGTGACACATGACCCCATTGGTGAGTCTCATGAGAGAAAGCACATGTCAACCAGAGGAGAAAGTGCCACAGACTCCCTTTACCACGAGCCCTTTGTCATGCCTGTCATTAGAACTGTCCCAGTGCCTTTCACTGTGTACACATAGCAGTCTCCCTCGTCTTATAACCACTATTAAGCTATCATTCTACACTCCGTCCTACGCCAGTGGCGCGCAGCTAAAGTGCCCGCTTTAAAATATTGCGTTATGAACTTGTAGATCGCATATTACAGTACATACATAGGCTAAGTGTGTGAGTTTTTGCTTTTAATGACATGTGAGTCCCAGAATAGGGACACCAGGCTTTTACTAGTGCTGTCACGGTCATGTCATTTTAGTTGACGATTAATTGTCATAGAAATAATTGCGATTAACGGTTTCATTGTTTTTGGCATTGAACATTGGAATATATGAATAAAACAATTATAAAATGTCTAAGCGTGGTAAACTGAAATTGCACAGAGCATAGGAGACACAAATCTTGAATATATATATATATAAGAAATGACTGATGGCCTGGGCCGTGGCTCAGCGGTCCAGGCACCTTGGCTGGCAATCCAGTCTGGCAGTGTGCTGTGGGTTCGACTCCCGATCCCGACGGCCTTTACTGCATGTCACCCCCCCCCCCTCCATAAAAAAAAAAAATGAAATAAAGGTGAAAGCCACAAAAAAAACCATTTAAGAAATGACTGATAAATTAAACTTTCAAAGAAATGTAAAAAAAATAATTAAAAAAGCGGAATTAGCCAAACTTAGCTTATTTCCTTTTTTGGAAAACGTTTGAAAACATGAAACGATTATGCATCTCAAATGCAATCTCAAACAAGTGCGGGTGATTATGTAAAAATGTATTTGGTGATTTATGTAATGATTGTGACAGGCCTATAGGTGTTACTCCTGTACTTTAGGCTCCAGCAGGGGTCTGGCTCCTATCCCATCCGTCTCTGCCATGCCAGGAGAGGAGATGGGGGAGTAGGCAGCGTCAAAGACACCTAAATTAGGACCCGTTAATGGGGGGTTTCCAGGCAGGTGGGCGTGAACTTGACACATCTGACAGATCACGGTCTGGCGAAGGCGGTGGTCTTGCCTATTATTATACCGTCACATCTTTCTATTCTGCGGCAAATTCTCGGGGCTTCCAAATGACCTCGGGGACTTGTGCCCGCCGAGTGTGGGTGGCACGGCGAGTCCCTGGAGGGTTTGCTTTAACACGAAGCGAGTTAACCCATTTAGGCCTGACGTCGAAATTTTAAAAATGTCTTCAAAATCCTGACAGTTTTCTGAAAAACCTTATGTTTCTGTATCAGTGGTGCTCAATATTTCATGTCATGGACCCCACAAATTACATGTAAAAATATGTTGTTCCAGGGACCTCCCCAGAAGCAAAGATTTGAGTTAAAATGTTCACTCTGTAATAATATATATTCAAAGATTTGAGGCACATTTTCACGATTTTTCAAAAATAGCAGACCTACAAGTTAATAGCGCGGCACTCGGTGCCGCGCTATGAGCTTGTAGATCTGCTATTTTCAATAGCTAAAGTATAACAATGCTTTAAAACACGAAAAGGGGTTCCCGCCCAAATTGGGTTAAGAAGGCGGTTAAGAAGGTGGTCACATTATTCAGGAGAATATAGTATTAGTAATATTACATGGGCAAGCTGGGCGCGCAAGTACTGCGATCGGCTGGGTATGTATGTATGTCGGTGAATTCCACCGGGCCAATAAGGGACCACTGTTCTTGATGACGTAACTAGAGTACGTTTCAAGGTTGGTATAAGGTCAATAGCTATGTGCAGCTTTGGGGGTGTGTGTAAACACAAACATTGTCCTAACACAAACAATGAATGCCATTGATAATGAATGGCCAGTTTTGAGTGTTTGTGCAAACTGCAAACACAACCATTAAATGCCATTGACAATGAATGGCCAGCTTTGAGCGTCTGTCCCAACCTTAGAGTATATATGAATAGAGACGGCACCCGGATGAAACCCTGAGGCGAAATGGACATAGTGGCCGAATTTGATATTGCAGCGTGGGCCCAAACACATGAACGCGCTGGTCCGTTGACTATCATTGTGCACGTTCACGATGACACGTGAACGCTGAATGCCTGCAATGATAGTCAGCGGCAGCGCGTTCATGTGTTTGGGCCCAATCCATCCCAGAATGCACTCTGTTCCTACCCAGAATGCACAGTGAAATCTCCTCATGCGCTTTTGAGCAACTTAATGCAAGTGGATGGGAGGAGAACTCGGGTGCCGTCTCTATTCATATATACTCTAAGGTCCCAACACATGCATTGAATGCCATCGACAATAATTGACGGGTGTGATTTTTAGCTCGAAGAGGCTGTATAACCAGCCCGAAGGGTACATTTGGTTACATGTACGCTCTGAGGTAAATTAACCCTGATGCTACTGTACAATAGGTAAATACAGTGCCTGGCTCATTAGCCCTGTGGCATTAGAAGACCAATTACCGTATAGCATTACCTTGTCAGCAGGACAGTCAGGATCATATCTACAGACCCGCAGACCCGCTGCTTTCAGAGCATGCTGGGAGCTGGATGAGAGATGGAGGCCATTAGATGGACCCAGACCTCTAGCTCATTAGCTTTGTTAAGCATGAAATCACAACGTTGAATGGCTTCGCGGGCGAAAGGAGAATTGAGTTAGTCTTCAGGGGAATGTTCTCTCTTTTTTTTGCCACTTCTTTCCGTCAGAAAAGTGTCACGGGCTAAAAATAAAAGGCTACTGATATCGTATAGCCCGGATATATACTCTGTGGGATAGTGTAACGAAATGAACAGAGAGGGGAGCTGGATGTATATTTTTTTTCTTTCCATCTTTTAATGAGGATTGTAGGTTATTCCTGGAATCGTTTGGGGTTTTCAAAGTCAAAGCCCAAAGCTTCGAAATGAGACCCATTCTCATCCTCTATTGAAGGTTTTAAGGTATTTTGCTGTGGTTGTGCTGTTATGCGGATTATAGATTTGTTGTATGTTTTGAGAGTTGTTTGTTGTTGTTTTTTTTTTGGGGGGGGGGAATCAATCTGTTTATTGTAATTTCTTGTATTTGATGGATTGCACTGGTGGAAGCTTTTACGTATCTGCATAATACTACCTTCTGGTGTTGAACGCTTCAGTGCAAAATCCAATAAACAAAGTTTGAGTGTTGGTTCCAAAGGTGTCCTGATTGTTCTGTCTTGTGTACGTGGGAGATACAACAGTTACAATTCTGCTTCCTCAGAACAAAACGCTGCATATTTTGATGCTTTCTCGGGTACTTTTTAGCACCTGCCCTAACACTGAAAGACCTGATCGATTTACACTTTGTCGTACGTTGGTGTGAAACGTTGGTAGCAGATATACAAGCTCACAGCACGCCGCTGTGAGCTTGTAGAGCTGCGGATTTCAGCTTGCGACCCCACAACTGACATGGCAAACATTTTAAAATTCCATTATGCTTTAAGTAGCATGTGACCTGTAGCATGTGACCTGTCAAACTAGGGGGTTTCCATGATTCTGAATCCATTACAAGCATTAGTTTAATGTAAAACACTCCTTCGGCTAAAAACGGCCATAGCCTTCAGCCTATAAGTGCCTATAGCCGAATTTAGCAAGAGTGTTTTTTGTGCAAAATGAATGGTTGCAATGGATTCAGAATCATGAAAATCCCCTATTTGACACATCACATGCTACTTAAAGCATAAAGACATTTTGAAAATGTTGCCTTAATGGTACCCCAGCTTATTATGCTAATTATGACAATTGCCCAACATATGCAAGTTTAGCATCCGGCAGTTTCTAAATGCTGGGGACCCATACTCAACATGTTTAACATAAAACTTTAGGGTACTCAACATGTCCGGGTTCACATTCTGGCAAGTGGACTAATAGAGTGAAAACTATACTGTACATTTACGGACGCTGATGAGATATGGACTCAACACAGTCCTTGGATATCCTAACTACTACACTTAAAGGGGAATACCACTCATTTTCGACATTTTACTATGTCATTAATATACCTTAGAGGTGTTGTGTGGAAATAATACAAAAGTCCATCTGTTCTGTGTTTCCTAGAAAAATCATTAACATGGTGAAACACATCTTGATGACATCATCAAGATGTGATTCACCATGTTCACCAATGATTTTTTTCAGACCTCCAGTTCTAGGAAACACAGAATGGGGGGACCTTTTTATTATTTCCACACAACAGCTCTAAGGTATATTAATGACATAGTAAAATGTTGAAAATGAGTGGAATGCCCCTTTAACCTAAAGAGCTGTGCTTCCATGTAACGTCAGAGCTGTCAGTAGCCAGGCAGTCAGTCTGTTGATACATCTGTGTGATACAATGTGTGCATGTGTATTGTATTGTATGTAGGCATGATGAAGAATCAAGAGGGGTAGGGGATGGATTACACACACACACACACACACACACACAGAGACACACACACACACACACACACACACACACACACACACACACACACACACACACACACACACACACACACACACACACACACACACACACACACACACACACAGTAAGGATTGTGGAGATATGAGAGAACACGACGCATGGTGACCACAGCTCTTCATTAAATCAGCAGTTCCAGGAATAGAGTGAGTGTTGGAGGTGAGAGAGAGAGAGAGAGAGGGGTAGGTATGTCCCTTGGGAACACTCTGAAGAGACATGAAGAAGAAGAAGAACAAAGGAGAGCATAGCAGCTCTGGTAGGTCGGGTCATAAAGTGGACAACAAATAGGCACAGACAAATCAAGACAACACAAGACCCCCCCCCCCCCCCCCCCCCCCCACACACACACCTCCCCCAATGTCTAATAAAGACCATCAGGGAGGGGGGTTGCATGTCTTGGGGAGCTAGGGCTTGCACACAAAAAAAGAAAAAAAACATGTATACCGGTACACACACACACACGCTCTCGCGAAGTTGTTGTCAGGCAAGAAACGTTTTATTTACAATACCTAGTAGTGCCTACCGGTCAAGCTTTTAGATCGGCTACATTTGCACAACACCCGTCTTATGACAAACTATAAAAATAGAGCATTAATTAATGAAAATAGAAGAAAAAAAAGAAATACAAATATTACATATTATGGAGGTATACAAGGTCACGTCATGTGTCCAGCACTATATCGTTGCTGTCGGGAGGAAACCACCTTTTTTGAGGTTTTAGAATAATATTGAACCAATGGAAAGTACTAAAACATTTTTTTTTTTAAATAATATTCAGTTCTTGAAAAATGGACATTTGGGAGTTGGAGGTGGTTTCTTTCTGACAGCAGAGATGTGCTCCCTGTCTGTGTATAACAATAGACTTTGTGAACCCGTCGCGTGATACTGCCTATGTGGTCATCTCGTTTTCCTGGGCCGGACGCTTTTACCAGAGGAATACTTTAACCCATTTAGACATGAGACCAGATTCTACTAAAGGTCTTTTAAATCCTGACAGTTTTCTGAAAAACCTATGTTTCTATGTCACTGGTTCTCCAACTCGGAGTAGAGCCGCTGCTTCTTCGCCTGGAAAGGAGCCAGCTTAGGTGGTTCATCATGGTTAGGATGCCTCTCGGGCGTCTCCCTAGGGAGGTCCTCGATGCACGTCCCACTGGGAGGAGACCCCGGGGCAGACCAAGGCGCAGATGGAGGGACTACATCTACTTGGACAACAAAATCCTTAAAACACCAAAAGTGGTTCCCGTCCAGAATGGGGTTAACGGAATTGTTTCACACTCCACCCAGAACCGTTTAGGACCAGACCCAGGGTCTCCTAAATCACAACCATTTGGGTCATTTATACACTACGATGCTGTCGTCTCTCGTTGTGTGTGTCATATTCATAGCATTTCACAGATAGTTCATCCAGAAGTGAGAACACATCCAGCAGTAATTATGGCTAACACACAAAAACCAAAATGTTTTAGATAATCTAAAGTTAGCTGGGTGGGAATCCGCAGACAGAAATGCACTTTAGATCATCCTGCCTGTGTTTATCTGTAGCTGGGATTGTGCAGCCTTTGATTCGTGACTGTGTTTGTTTAAACCCATTTAGAGTAGACCTGAAGTTGATTCTACAAATGTCTTCTAAATCTTGACAGTTTTCTGGAAAAAAACTTATGTTTCTATATCAGTGGTGCTCAAACTACTTCATGTCAAGGACCCCCAGAATTATCTGTATTTGATTAGAGTAAAAAAAAAAAAATCTGAAAGAATATATATTCAAAGATTTGTGCCACATTTTCACGATTTTTTCAAAAATAGCAGATATACAAGCTCGTAGCACGGCACCCGGTGCCGCGATATGAGCTTGTACATCTGCTATTTTTCAATAGCCAAAGTACAACATAATACTTATAACACCAAAAGGGGTTCCTGTCCTGAATGTGGTTAATAGCACAAGAAAACATTAAAATCAGAAAAGAGTCAATATTGTGCAGGAGCGAATCCTATAAGGGCTTATGCAAGAACTACTACTTCTACACTCACCACAGACACTACACACATAGGGATAGATTAAAATCTAAGTAGTATAAACACGACATGTATACAAACGCTTGAGAACACTTTGGCGTGAAATGTTTGACATTCAGAGCAAACAGCAGGTAGCCATGCATAAACACATACAGTGTATATATATACAGTTGGGTGCCACCGATATTGTCTCTTATCATTTGACCCATTTAGGCCTGACCTCAAAATTTAAAAAAATCCTTCTAAATCCTCCAGTTTTCTGAAATAAATATTTTCACGATTTTTCAAAAATAGCAGACCTACAAGCTCGTAGCGCGCCACTCGGTGGCGCGCTATGAGCTTGTAGATCTGCTATTTTTCAATAGCTAAATTATAACATAATGTTTAAAACACCAAAAGGGGTTCCCGCCCAAAATGGGTTAACTGTCCTTTTGTGCAGATCACACAAACCTCAGCAAAAAGAAAAGGACAATATCGATGGCCTCCAACTGTATATATATATACATGGGCTGAATTACGGTGTTGGCGAGATCGTTTTTTGGATAGGAGTATTTCTTTGAAGTTGGCTCTGAACGATAACAGGGATGTCCCCCCAACGCCATAACCCTCTGCAAACATTTAAAAATACTCAGTAGTCCCAGTTGCACAGTATAATGTAGCCTACACTATATAGGCTTTATTGAGCCAAGATAAGACATGAAAATGTGCAATTCCCGATTTGTGAGGAGGAATACAGCAGGAAGGCGTCACTTGAGAGTTCTTCTCCACACAGACAGCAAAATACTTGGTGTTAATTTAACTCCGAGGCACCATTTTGGTCACTTGTGTATACGCTCTCAGAGTTAAAGGAACGCCAAGGATTTTACTGTTTAATTTCCCGGTAAACGTGCCAAGGTGAGAATAGGTGACATCTGTACGTTCTACAGCAGATGATTTGAGCATCATCACAGACCGACACATGCCAATCTAAGTGTGTGTGTGTGTGTGTGTGTGTGTGTGTGTGTGTGTGTGTGTGTGTGTGTGTGTGTGTGTGTGTGTGTGTGTGTGTGTGTGTGTGTGTGTGTGTGTGTGTGTGTGTGTGTGTGTGCGCGCGCGCGTGCGTGCGTGCTGGGGGAGGCGTTTTTTTAGGGGGAGGAGTGTTTCTGCCCGGGCCTGTCAGCTGCTGATAAATGATTGTGTGTTAAATATCTCCATTAAATCTGCCTTTATCAGGGGCAGGAGCCAGTCCAGTAGCACTGCCATTAGCATTGCAATTTACAGGACGGCTCCCAGGGCTGATGAATCAATTCCCGAGTGGACCTGGCCAATTCAGACCGGATTAGTTTAGTTAAATCGGGCAAGTCCACATTTAACAATGTGTCTGATGAGGATTTGGCACAATGGCAAAGAGATCTTTGATCCGTGCCTCCTCCCAAAAGAAGAAAACCCTGCTGCTCTTTTCAACAAATAAGCCATTCTAATAATAATAATAATAGCGATCCTCCTCGACTTCCACTGTAAAATAACATTTAAATATTTCAAATACTATAAAACATAATAGCGTAGAGGTTTGCGAGATTATCTTATCATAGGCTTATGTTTTGTGTTTTTCTCTCGCGTGTGGCGTATCAAAGCAACACAGAGGACATCAACCTTATTAAAAAGTTTAGCAGCACCACAACAGAGCCAACCACGGCATGCTACTGTTGAGATGTGCTTAGCAGCCACTCTTCCCTTGTTTATGGTGGTGGTGCTTGGGGGTGGAGGGGGGGGGGGGGGGTACCCCAGGCATGAGCAATAGCATTAAGCCCTTCTGTGACAAAAGCTCACGTTTTCTGCCAGCTTTCCAATCCTGCTCAAAGGCAACGATGTTGGCTGCAAAAGGGAGACAAAAACCTACACGCGGGCCACTATGTAGCGAATATGGTTGCCTCCATAGACAACCAGCAAGAGCTTTTGTTGACTCCTGAATTCATTTGTGTCACGAACACAGCTCACTGGAGACCTAATCTTCAGGGTGCGCGAGGCTTTGTGGAGATGAGGCAGGAAGTGTGTGAGCACAAGTGCGTGTGAGCGCAAGTGCGTGTCCGTGCGCACGCGTGTGTGTGTGTGTGTATGTGTGCGTGCATAAAGGGTGGGTGGGGTGCGGTGTGCATGTGAAGGGGGGAGTGCTCATATGAGGTTAGCTGATAAGACTCAAATTATTTTTCCCCCCGCAAAAGCAGCCCATATTTCTCTCTTGTCTCTCCATCTCTCTCACTCTCTCTCTCTCAATCTTCTCCCCAGTCCCCCTGCCCCTCCCTCTCTCTCCCTCCCTCCTGCCTCTCACCATTTCTCTCCCTCTCACCATTTCTCTCTCTCTCTCTCCCCCTCGAGGTGAAATTTCCATTCAGGTGGATGGTATTAAAGCAGGGGGAGGGAGGGGCGGGGGAGGAGGGGTGAATGACATTTTGTAAAGATTAGGCACTAATGCACTTCCCAACGCACAGCAGCAGCACCGCCAGAGAGATATTACCGAGGAAGCCGCAGTTCTGTATCTACTGTCATGATCCGAGTCCGGGCAACGTGGTGGGGAAAAAACCCCACCACCACCACCCGCTCCCGGACGGACGCTCCACATCACAGGAAATAAAGCCCCCCGGCTGCCGAGCGCTCGAATTACGGGGGCTTCAGAGCTATATTAGACAGGGCACTCCTCCTAGTACAGCATATACCAAAGAGATGGAAGCAGCAGAGAAGACTTCGGGATCCAATTGCATTGCAATTTGCTGTGCGTGCGTGCGTGTGGGGGGGGGGGGGGTCGCTATTATACCACAGACCAGTGTCAACAAGCTGTGAGAGATGAACATCCCGAGAGAGAGAGAGAGAGGGAGAGGGAGAGAGAGGGGGATGGAGAGAGAGAGAGAGAGAGAGAGAGAGAGAGAGGGGGGGGGATGGAGAGAGAGAGAGAGAGAGAGAGAGAGAGAGAGAGAGAGAGAGGGGGGGGATGGAGAGAGAGAGAGAGAGAGAGGAGAGAGAGAGAGAGAGAGGGGGGGATGGAGAGAGAGAGAGAGAGAGAGAGAGGGGGATGGAGAGAGAGAGAGAGAGAGAGAGAGAGAGAGAGAGAGAGGGAGAGAGAGAGAGAGAGAGAGAGGGAGAGGGGGATGGAGAGAGATATAGAGGGGGTCTGTAAGATAGCAACGGCACAGTAAAAATCCTCAGCGTTACTTTTATCCATGTGTAACTCCGAGAGGGTATGATTGTAACCAAATGGACCCTTACGGGGTCCATTTGGTTACAATCAAACCATCTGGGAGTGGAGCGGTGACACGCGGGGTCATCACAGTGTAGACATTGCGGTATAAATAGCAGACCTCCCTAGGAAGGATGTATGGTAAACACAACATCCTGCTCAGCTCTTCAGTCTGAACGCTACATTACCCTGTCCCCCGGCCCTGTCCCTGTCCCCCCCGTCCCACGGACTATGAACTCTTAATGCACTTATAGCATTACGTCCACCGTGGGATATTCACATCAGCAGAGGTGGTTTCACTCTGCGCGTGTGAGTGTGTGTGTGTGCACATGCGTGCGCGTTTATTAAATAAATACATGAATACAACAAATTCATGTATTAAATGAAAACAGAGGATTTACTGTGAATAGAAACGCGCACACACACACAAAACAAACAAGTGAATATAATGTCTCGGCGTGTCTAGACTTTGAAAGCTGTATGCATTAGCATTAGACAGAAATTCCTTTCAGCTGATCCACCAGATATTATGCAATCAATAGGCCCGCATTTGGAGCCATTCGTGGCAGCATATTGGCATAATATTAGCTCATTTTAAGTACTAAGCTGCAGCAATATGGAAAGCAGAGATTCGGAGTAGGAGGGAGCCGTATTTTAACGGGCCGCCTCGTTGAGGGAATGAGCTGTGATTGGTGTGCAGGAAGGCCTCGTTGAGGAAATTAGCTGTGATTGGTGTGCAGGAAGGCCTCGTTGAGGAAATTAGCTGTGATTGGTGTGCAGGAAGGCCTCGTTGAGGGAATGAGCTGTGATTGGTGTGTGTAGGAAAGCCTCGTTGAGGGAATGAGCTGTGATTGGTGTGCAGGAAAGCCTCGTTGAGGGAATGAGCTGTGATTGGTGTGCAGGAAAGCCTCGTTGAGGGAATGAGCTGTGATTGGTGTGCAGGAAAGCCTCGTTGAGGGAATGAGCTGTGATTGGTGTGTGTAGCAAAGCCTCGTTGAAGGAATGAGCTGTGATTGGTGTGTGTAGGAAAGCCTCGTTGAGGGAATGAGCTGTGATTGGTGTGCAGGAAGGCCTCGTTGAGGGAATGAGCTGTGATTGGTGTGCAGGAAAGCCTCGTTGAGGGAATGAGCTGTGATTGGTGTGCAGGAAAGCGTGGCTGATTGAAAGCAATCAGACAGCTGAGGCGTACAACATGAACTAACGCAATGCTTCATTAGTGTCCATTAAAGTCTGAAGCGATTATATATACATACATACAGTATAGTAGTACCGTTATGTATCTTTTTGTATAGTTGTCATGCATACAGCATTTCATCACTTAAGTCCAGACTTCAGCTCGATGAGCCACACATATCTAAATGCTCAACCCCGAGGCTACTCAGCTCTGCGAACCCAACACCCCCTTCATGAAAAGTGTGTGTGCGCGCTCGTGCGTGTGTGGCGTGGCGTGCGTGTGTGCGTGCACGCCCGGTAACAAGCTCCTCTCCATGTATAGAAACCCCAGACAGACGGAGGGAGCTCCAACTGTGTGTACCTGCATTTGAAAACAGACCAAACGCCACATGATGCAGAGCTTCCAGTCAGTCGCCACGGAAACAATGACTCCAGTCGGGAGCGCTTCAGGTCCCTCTCTCCCTCTCCCTCTCTCTCTCTCTCTCTCTCTCTCTCTGATCCAGAGACCACCGCTGCAACCACCACACCCACACTAGCTCACATTATTACGCTGCTACGTGTGCACGGCGCGCGTCACGCACGGTGCCAGGCAGCCCACAGGCAGAGGGAGGGAGGGAGTATTTCAACTATTTTCATATCAAAAGGCCCATTATTTCTTCAGCAATTTTGAGCCACGGACCACATTTTGATGGGATTGCAGCCTTGCAGACCCACAGTTGTCGTTGGATATGGTTTTGTCCACAATTCCATGCTCTATAGGTAGAAGATGACAGGCAAACGATCAAAATGACAATTCTTCTACATTTTATAATTGTGTAGACTTCTTGTTTAACAATAGATTAACTCTTGAGAGCGTGAAAAAACGGGTCCATTTGGTTTCATTGTATACGCTCTCAAGAGTCAAAGATATACAAGGGTCCATTTGGTTACCAACTCTCCATTATTTAGCTGTGGGACCACCTGGAACCTCTGGTCCTCGGACCACTGGTTGAAAACCACTGTCTTATTGGATTATATATATATATATATATATATATATATCTCACACGCAGGCATACGGGAGGGAGAGTGCGTTATGGAGGTCAGGATAGCCTGGGGTATGAGGAGAGGACAGACGAGAGGAATGACAGAGATGAGAGGGCGATGGAGAGGAGACGAGAGAGGAATGACAGAGATGAGAGGGCGATGGAGAGGAGGGGAGAGGATAGCAGCAGCAGCAGGTGTTACATTGCCAGGCTGGACATGTGGGGTCTGAGGTGTTTAGCCCATTCTGGGCGGGAACCCCTTTTGGTGAATGTTGTAAGCATTACGTTATACTTTAGCCATTGAAAAATAGCAAGATCTACAAGCTTGTAGGTCTGCCATTTTTGAAAAATCGTGGAAAATGTGGCGCATTTTGAATGCAGTATATATTATTTCAGAGAACAACATATTTTCAGATGGGGGTCGGTGGGCAATTGCATATAATTTCTGGGGTCCTTGACATGAAATAGTTTTGAGAACCACTGATATAGAAACACTGTTTTTTTTGAGTGGTGCAACCACTCCAAGGAACAGCAATGTCTGTGACGTTCAACTATGTGTGTGACTATGTTTATGTGTGTGACTGTTTGTGTGTGTGTGACGTTAATGAGCACCAGTACCAATGAGTACCAAAAGTGGCGCTGTTGTGCCAGAAACAGAGAGAGAGATAGTGCTGCACTGTTGCCTGCTAATGAGAGAGAGAGAGAGGGGGTGGGGGGGTGGGGGGGGGGGGGGGGGGGGGGTGCCACTCAGTTCACACGGGTGTGATTTTTTAAAGAAAACTGTCAGATTTAGAAGCCATTTAAAAAACAATGGGCCTCAGGTCTAAATGCGTTAGAGGTCACATATGGTGTGGACAGACACCATGCTTGGAGGCTGAGAAGTCACAGCCGTGTCCTGCTCTAGTGGGACAGCCATCGCTCCCTAATTTCCCCCCTTATGCCCAGTTTAATTAACACTCAGTGTCTTATACCGTGTGGCTAGCAGAGGTCTCCCCCTCCTATCCCGCCAGCAACAACAGACATGGCTTGTCTGTTGGAAGGAAGGAGCCAGCTGGCCTACACATAACATTCAAGCAGTGAACACTCCCGTGTGGCCGTCTGGGCCATGTGTGATCCATAGGCTAGAGCACACGCCTCGCTTTAATTCAGAGACAAACAAGTGGTCAGTCAGTCAGTGGCCGTGGCTGTTGTTGCAACAGTGATGTAAGAAGACGTCTTTCAAGGTTAAGGGAGTTTGAGCCCAATGTCCTGTCATAAATAAAACCTTGACTCAACTATTTTCTGGCATGCGTTGTGCATTAGTGCAGGGGAGGAGAGCAGGATTTGGGGAGAAAATGAGCGATGGAGAGAGCACAGGGGGAAAACGGAAGGGGGTGGGGCAGCGTCACGCTCAAAAACAAGACATGGGGACTTTGTAAAACCTGAAAGCTCTTTGTGGCCTGCAGCTACAGAAATCTCATTACTTTACCCCGCGCTGCAGCATACGCCTTAAGCCCAAGCCAAATATCACTGCATTTTACATCAAAGTGCTGAGCAATGCAAGGGGATTCTGGGCTGCTGTTCTGGGCAAATGAAAATGGTTAGCTGAGCAGAGACATGCTTTGATACTGTACTGAGTCCATGTATTATCAGGCTTGAGGGTATAAGCACAGACAAAACCGCATGGAGAGGCCAATGCACTTTTTCCTGTGTTTTTATATTCCGAGTGATGAGCTTAAGACTAGCTGAGTGAGCAGCTGCACAATCACATTGGCGGCTTTGATTTTACTCTGAGACCCATAAGGGGTCCATTTTGACAGTAACATGCACGCTCTCTTGGAGGCAAGCCGTCTAGAAGAGGGTGTGCTGTGTGTGTGTGTGTGTGTGTGTGTGTGTGTGTGTGTGTGCGTGTCTGTCTGTTCAAAGCAAATCTCCCGCTGACCCGATCAAATTTCTCATTTTCGTGCATGTGTTCAGAATGATACACAAGCACAAGCATGGGCAAAGCCAAGCACGCAAGTGCTTAAATGAGTAACTTTATATGCTGCTGCTCTGTACATGGTAAATCCTCAATGTCAATTTTGTAACTTAAAAGACTTCAAATGAAGCTGGAATCCGTACGATGCATGTCCTGGATTTGAACCCAGGTCTCTACGGGTCTCACAACGTGATTTGCTCATTTGGCTGAATGAGCAAATAATGTTAAGATAAGTTCCGGGTGGCATCTTTAACACACTGAAAGGGAGTTTCTCTGGGCGCTTGGCCGTGTTTATGACGCACAGCATCACTGCGTCTACAAAACTGCTTGCGACTTGTGCGGTCCAGACTCAGTCCAGACACCCAAGACGAGAGATCAATGTGGGAGCTTTCACAGCGATAGAGAGGCATGGAGCAACTCTCCACGGTCCAGAACCGTTTCAGTAGTAGAATGATTTTATTTATTTTATTTTCTGGGAACTGAGCTCAAACCTCGACACGATTTAGGAAAGAAAAAAAAAGAGGGGGGGGGGGGGGGGGGGGGAAGAGGCAGGCCTTTGAGTGGCCGTTAACTTCCCACAAAGAGCCCACGCGTCTTCTGGCTCTGCTGCACAGATAGGCCTCAGAAAGCCTTTTGAAGGCAACACAAACGAGTCGCAATATGGGGAGAGCCAAGAAAAGGAAGGTGATACTGTATGTCAAACTTGGCTGGCAGAACATTGTAGCTGCGGAAGCTTGTTCTCTGGTCTCTCTGGGAGAGCCTGGCGGGGAGCCTGGCATTAGGGAACCCCACTGGGTGAGATAGTTTATAGAAAGTGATGCTCGACTCGTTGATCTTAGTTGTGCACAGAAAATAGCAGGTCTAGAAGTTGCAGCGTGGCTCATTGTGAGCTTGGCAGTGTTTTGTATAGATGGTATAGTGAAAGAAACCTAGCTCTCATCTGCCAGTACACTTGGGTGAGGTGCTGGCGTCACAATGAAGACGGATGAAAAAGAGAAAAAGCCTGAAGAAGGTCCATGGCCGAAAGCTTGCTCTCTTGATATAAAAAAAAACACACCTGTGTGAACTGAGTGGTGCAAGGTCTTATATAGCCTGATCAGCTGTGGTCTGACGTAATGTCAGTGACCATAGTAACCATGCTCATTTATTTGGGTCCCACGTACAGGTACACACGTACAGGTACACACAAACAGACACATAGATACAGACAAAGCCGGTTGTTGGAGTGGTTTGCACCACTCAAAAAAGAAATCAGATTTTGAAATCAGAGTGTGCGCCTGTGCGTAGCCTCCTTTTCTCATCTGTGTAGATGGTATAAAATGCTTCTTTTGATTTCCATTTCACAAAAGAAGGCCCATCCCTGATGAGCAAAAAGGCAAATGGTTTTATCCAAAGCGCTTTATATAGATTACATTCACACACACACATTCGTACAACGATGGCGGAGGAAAGTGCAAGGCACTAACCTGCACATCGGGAGCAATTAGGGGTTCAGAGTGTGGCTCAAGGACACTTCGACACCAACTCTGGGGGAGCCCGGGATTGAAATGTCTGGCCACTCTACTCTTGAGCCTGTTTAAAAGGTTCAGGTACACATGAGGGCTTCTTCACTTCTTCTGACATGCTCGGAGAAATGTGCCAAAAGTGAAATTCCAAACTGTTATGAATTCCTTTTGAGGACAAACTAAATTCTCAAGAATAACTTTCATTACATGCCTGACGTATGGTGACTCTGGTGTGTATAAATGCCAACATTCAGTATCTCTTTTTGCATTGGTTTACAGTGTATCTCCTAGGAGCCAAGCAGTGTGTGTGTGTGTGTGTGTGTGTGTGTGTCTGTGGCTAATCGCTGGAAACCTAAACACAGCTTCTGTTTGTAATGAATGAAGTCCAATGTGACCACTGTCTGTCTACACGCATCTGTCCCCACAATGTCTCAGCCGCACACACAGACAAACACACACACACACACACACACACACACACACACACACACAGAGTCACACACACACACGACAACGGCCACACTGTTCAACACAAGATGGAAACATGCGGTACCGGGTAGCCTTGCTGTGCCAAACCAGCTAACAAAGTCTCCACTGTGCGTATGGATCTGTGTCCGTGTGTGTGACCGTGTGTGTCCGTGTGTGTGTGTGTGTGTCTCGCGTGTGCGTGCGCGCGTGTGTGCTTGAGAGAGAGAGAGAGAGCTTCCAAAAACAGTTTTGTACAAAAACATGCAGTACAGTAGATGTTGGGCAGTTGGCTTTTTGTCACAGTATGTCACAAGTGTGACATCCTATGCTGCATACTGTAGTACTCAAGAGATGAAAGCATGTGGATGTTGCTGACTGTTGTCGCAACTGAGAGCTTTAATTTGTGAGTACTAATAAACCCAGCCTGCCTTTGACTTTTTAGTTCAGCATTTGTCCGCATGAATATATACCCTGGAGAGGCATTCTGTACTACTGTTGATTTTGACGACCCTAACTATATGTGACGGAAAATGTTCGTCGACTAACTTTTTTCAATGAGGAAAAACTGAATAAAAACTAAATACGACTACAGTATGATGCAGCTGACTGAAGCTATGATGACTAAAACTGTGACTAAATATATTATGGACAATTATGGACTAGTGGAGAACAGATCCAGTAGAACTAAAAGGCAAGTCATTTTATGCTTGGTTGCATGCTGAAAATAGCAGACGTTGTAGACCGGCTATTTTCAGCATGCAACCAAGTGCAAAATCTGCCATTACGACGCCATCAAAGCCTGCCAAAATACATTTTAGTAGACTAAAATCGTACGATATTTAGTCAACTAAAACTAGACTAACACTAAAGCATTTCAGGTGACTAAACCTAACTCAAAATGTACTCAAAAGACTATGTGTAAAACTATAACTTGCTGTCAAAATCAACACATTTAGAGCAATCACAAAGAAGGACACAGCTCAGCTGAGCAGACACTGCAGCAGTGCTGCAGTCACACAGTTCCCTGCACAAAGTACACTCTAGACTAGAGTAGGTGATGATGGCTAATCTTTTTTTTTGTGGCTTTTCTGCCTTTACTGATAGCATCAAGCGAAGACCGACAGTAGGGAGAGAGAGAGAAGGGGAGAGACACGCAGCAAAGGTTGTCACGAACGGGACTCGAACACGCAACGCCAGGTCCGGCCAAAGCCCTGCACACGAGGCATGCGCCTGGACCGCTAGGCCAGCGGGCCAGTGGTGGAAAGTAACTAAGTGCCTTTACTGAAGTACTGTACTTAAGTACAATTCTTAGGTATTTGTACATTACTTGAGTATTTCCAATTTCCAATATGTTTACTTCTACTCCACTACATCTCAGACGCAAATGTTGTTTATTTTATTTGAAAACTTCAGTTACTATAGTTACTTAGTAGCCTAGATTTTAGATTTTGATTACAAAACATACAGTAACCACTTCAGCCCTGAATACATTTCGTCACAATTCGTCGAATCGCGACGCATTGTGAGCCGTGCAAAGGCAGGCACCGACCTGCTCACCGGGAGCGGTTAGGGGTTCAGAGGTCTTGCTCAAGGACACTTCGACACACAATCCAGGAGGAGCCGGGGGTCGAACCAGGAACCTTCAGATTCCCATGCAGTTGGCTCGACCTAATCCACCTCAAAGATGATAATATTTATTAACAAGCGCGCACACACGCACACACATGCGCACACACACACGCACGCACGCATCATTTCAGCTCAGCCTCCAGGCTTTTGAGGGAAGGCAAAGAGGTGTATTGATTGTCGGCATTTGGGGTCGACACAGACCCGCCAAGTGTGGCCATTAGTCCATCATCCACTGAAAACACTTTCCTTCAACACAAAGGCCAACGATAGCCTACAGTAAAAAAATAAGTGTTAATTTAACTCTTGACAGTGTAAAAATAGAACGAGTCAAACTAGCACTATCGATTTCCACCCGCAGTCTTCTTGAGAACACACATCCACCACAAAGAGCCACAACAGTAGCTCTGTGTCCATTCTTCCTTCTATGTTTCTATAACACGTTTCTGCCTTTGCTGCATCCTAGGGCATTAGGCAACTAGTCGACTAGTTTACTAGTCGACTAGTAAATCCACTAGTCGACCTTGTTGGTACTAGTTGACAAGACAAATATATATATATATTTCCCTCCCCCCCCCGATTTTGTAGGCCTCAAGATCAGGTAGATTATATGTTATAGTCACAAATGTGCACAGTACAAATATTTATTTCCAAAAATAAATAAAAATAATAATTAACATAATAGGTGGCTAAACAACTAGTTTACTAGTCGACTAGTAAACTAGGCAACTAGTCAACTAGTAAAAATGACTAGAAGTGAATGCCCTCCTCCCATATAATTACAATCCTTAATTCCACGCCCACAATTTTGTGCGCAGTTCAGGTGGCCAAGTCATAGACCCTGACGTAGGCGGAGTATTGCGGAAGTGCAGTTTACACCTGTTGTCCTTTAATGATTAGGCCTATATCTGGTTTCAGTATTGATTTGTGATGTATTTTCTCTATTATTAAGGTTATTGTAGCGGCCAATTCATATTGAGGGTGGGGAGGAGGGCGGGGCGGTGCGGGGGTCGTGAGACATGGGCAAAGCATTTCCGGGGGGTCCACACAGCCGAGAACCCCTGATCTAGAACAGCTTTATACATGCGTCTCTCCCGAGGTGCTGCTGTCATTTCAGATGAGTTCACACTTCCACCGGTCAATCTGTCCCCATCTCTCTCTGCCATGCAGACCTTTGTTTCTACCATTTTATTCCTTCACGTCTTGAAAACTCTCTCTCTGTCTCTGCCTCTCTCTGTCTCTGTCTCTCTCTCCCTCTGTCTCCGTCTCCCTCTGTCTCTCTCTCTCTCTACCCCCCCCCCCCCCCCCCCCCCCCCTCTCGCTTCCAATTTCTCAATCTCCTCACTGGGGGGGACCCATCCAGCGGCAAACTAATTTCCCTTTTTCCCCCTTTCCGTGAAGCCTTGCCAATCCTACTGAGCCAACACACACACACACACACACACACACACACACACACACACACACACACACACACACACACACACACACACACACACACACACACACACACACACACACACACAGTATTTAAGTAAATGTACTTGTTATGTTACTTCCCACCACTGCGGCAGTACAGTGTGTGCACTGGTAATTGGGGCCAAGGCAGGCGGGGCACACGGTTGCGCGCCAAAGCAGGTGCTCGTGTCCACACGTGTGTGCCGGTGCATGCTGACGAGGTGCATGCATGAACACACAGGCATGCATGTGCGCACACACGTGCGCACACCCACACCCACACGCACAGAGACAGAGAAAATGTTGCGAGCCAACTACAGGATTGCTATAACGGCACAAAGAATGCCGTTCCAATATCAACCGCTGCGCACATAAACGTGATCCCACCACTAATATCTGCAAAGAATGTCTAATAGGACGCATTGCGTCGAATGCATTTCGACGAGGATGATGATGTGGCCAAGTTGGAATCTTATTAAGCTTTACTACTTACGAGCTGTTAAGTCTAAGCGGTAGATGTTCCCCACAATCTTGTACCACAGCCTACACAACTGATTTGTAGTACTGATTTCTTACGCCTACGGCACCTTGTAGTGAGGCATGCAACATATTTTCATTTGTATTAGACATAGCTCAGCCAACGCACGCACGCACGCACGCACGCACGCACGCACGCACGCACGCACGCACGCACGCACGCACGCACGCATTCCTAGAATACTGCCATTTAAAAAACGGCCCAGAAAAAGGAACTGTTCTACTGTGTTGCTTCTGATTGGCTGCGGCCGATCACGTGACACGCAGCAAGGCATGTTGGGTTACAGGTGCATGCTGTGATTACAGCTGCCGGGGGAGCGTAATGACTTCAGTGTCCCGTATTGGACTAACACGAAAAAAAAAGAATTCTTCCAAATCCTAAAAGTTTTCTGAAAAACCAATGTTTCTATGTGGTGGTGCTCAACCTTTTTCATGTCAATGATCCCCAGAATGATCTGCATTTGGCCACGGACGGACCCCCATCGGAAAATATGTTGTTCCAGGGACCTCCCCAGAAGCAAAGATTTGAGTTGAAAACGTTCGCTCTGAAAGAATATATATATAAACTATGTTAATATGATGGATATGAATGATGCACAACTTATTAACCGTTTATTTGAAAAATACTTATTTAAATTGGCAAATTATCTAGAGAAAGCATGGGACCTGAGGAAAAAGGCCATGTACAGCCAGTAAGAAATACGTATGCTAGTTACGGTGTTTTGTTTTATGTTTTGTTTTGATTTATTGTATTTGTGTTGTATGCGATCAGTAGCATGCGATCAGCAGTATAAGTAAAGAACTATAAGTGTATAACTGTTTATTGTAACTTGTGTGAAAAGGTGTCATATAATCCCATGAGGGATAGGCCACAAGGTGGCATGACACTTAAATAAACAAAATCATTCATTCATTCATTCAATCATTCATTCATTCATCATTCATATATATATATATATATATATATATATACTCAAAGATTTGCGCCACCTTTTCACAAGTTTAAAAAAATTGCAGATCTACAAGCTTGTAGCGCTGCACTTGGTGCCGTGCTACGAGTTTGTAGATCTGCTATTTTTCAATAGCTAAAGTATAACATAATGCTTAAAACACGTCCAGAAGGAGAGGTTTATACGACAGCAAAGCTGGGCTACCTGCCACAAGACACCTGCAGGGTAAGAAATGAAAAGAGGCTTGAAGGAGGCCGTCAGTTTAGCGGCCACTGCGGGGGGGGGGGGGGGGGGGTGGTCTACAGTACATATCGCACCTGGCAAGCCGCACAGTGAGGGGTCTGGCCGCCAGCTTGCACCACACTTTATCAGGCATGTTGAATTATCCTGCACAAATACAGGCGTCAAATACAGCACTTATTAACACCCCGAGCGGAAAAAAACGGTGTTCTCCGTCCTATCAAATAGTAACGCCCAGCGCTCAGGACGGAGATTAATAAAAAGGATATCAAAACCGATCGCATCGCTAGCTCCACAGGCTGGGAGCGTCTGTTGCGCAACATTCAATGTCATTTCCGGTTGGGAAGTCATCCAAAATGTTCATTTTAGCGGATCAGATCGAAAATCTTAAAACGTTAATAACTCTTGCTCTAAATCATTCCGTCCAATTCTAAGCAAAGATTATATGTTTTTGACGGCCCATCGCGGTCCCGTCGCTAGTCGCGTTAGTCGCATTAATCATACCTCCTGTTGCGTTTTGGCTACATCTAGCTACTTCGGCTACATCCGGGATAGCGCCTGGTGCGTCGCTAAATGTGCTCCGTTGCTGTAAATCGCTGGCCGCTCTGATGTAATGGTCCCAGAGTAATGTAGTAAGAGAGTGGTGACACGCTTTGATTCCATTCCATTGAGATAGAATGAGCACTTCCGCATTCCATTGTTACAATGAGAGTCAACAGGAGTGTCATTACTCTCTTACTAGATTACTCTGAATGGTCCTAAATACCCTAAACTTTGATCACGCTAAGAAAGTGAAAGCAATCCACGGCGATGTATCCCCTGTAACGAGAATCTGGCTCAAATACGGACGGCTATCACATCCGGGTCAGGCGGAAGTGACGCGTTTTGTAAGCTTTGTAAACGTGGATTTCCTTGGCACTGGCGCCACGTTGTGGATTAAAGTCGTGGGGCTACAAAGTGTTAACAGCAAGATACAGTACACAGCCCCCCCCCCCCCCCCCCCCCGAGGACAAATACAATGACTCCAACCAGAGGTAGGAGTCGTGAGGGATGGAAAGTTCAAAACAATTGTGTTGCCACAGTAGTGTGGCAAGCTAGCCAAAAGTCTAAAATAGACATGGACTGGATATACACACCGAGTGGAAAGTATACCAAATATTGATGACAAAACTAGCAGTTGTAGTTGTAGTGAGATTAACCCATTTTGGGCGGGAATCCCTTTTGGTGTTTCAAGCATTCTGTTATACTTTAGCTATTGAAAAATAGCAGATCTACAAGCTCATAGCGTGCCACCGAGTGGCGCGCTATGAACTTGTAGGTCTGCTATTTTTGAAAAATCGTAAAAATGGGGCACAAATCTTTGAATAGGTATATATTCTTTCAGAGCGAACGTTTTTTTTATTTCGACGTCAGGCCTAAATGGGTTAATCAAGATCGGCTATACTGCATGGCCCATTTCTGACCTAAAACGTATATCTATTATTACGTTTTGGGAGAATTCCAACACCCATGGAGCGCACAACTTTGTGCGCCAGTTCAGGTGGCCAAGTCATCGACCGGAGTATTGCGGAAGTGCTGTTTTACGCCTGTGCTTTTCTGGCCGTGATACGTTACCGCTGCGTCGTTATACGTGTGATACGTTACCGCTGCGTCTTCTGGCCGTGATACGTTACCGCTGCGTCGTTATACGTGTGATACGTTACCGCTGCGTCTTCTGGCCGTGATACGTTACCGCTGCGTCTTCTGGCCGTGATACGTTACCGCTGCGTCGTTATACGTGTGATACGTTACCGCTGCGTCTTCTGGCCGTGATACGTTACCGCTGCGTCTTCTGGCCGTGATACGTTACCGCTGCGTCTTCTGGCCGTGATACGTTACCGCTGCGTCGTTATACGTGTGATACGTTACCGCTGCGTCTTCTGGCCGTGATACGTTACCGCTGCGTCGTTATACGTGTGATACGTTACCGCTGCGTCTTCTGGCCGTGATACGTTACCGCTGCGTCTTCTGGCCGTGATACGTTACCGCTGCGTCTTCTGGCCGCGATACGTTACCGCTGCGTCTTCAAACCCAGCATTGTGTGTCTGCTCTCGCTGGACCGCAACTCATTAACCCATTTTGACCTGAGATCAGATTCTAAAAATGTCTTCTACATCCTGACAGTTTCTGAAAAAGCTATGTTTCTATGTCAGTCGTTCTTCGATTTTTCAAAAATAGCAGATAGCTCATAGCGCGCCACCGAGTGGCGCGCTATGAGCTTGTAGATCTGCTATTTTTCAATAGCTAAAGCATAACATAATGCTAACACGGAGATTCACTCATCACTGCCTGGTATGAACTCAGCATTCCATTGAAGAGGAGAGAGTCATGTTGAGCGTTCAAAGCATTGTGTCGCCCAAAAGCCACTGGGAGATCTCATCGGAATGAGAAGAAAGAGTGGATGTAAAATCCCTTAAACCACTTAACACATTTAGGCCGGACGTCGAAATTAAAAAAATGTCTTCTAAATCATCACAGTTTTCTGAATTATCTATGTTTCTATATCAGTGGTGCTCAATATTTGATGTCAAGGACCCCAAAAATTATATATAATAGGCCGTCGACCTCATCTGAAAATATGTTGTTCCAGGCACAACCCCAGAAGCAAGGATTTGAGTTAAAAACGTTCGCTCCGAAAGAATATATATTCAAAGATTTGCGCCACATTTTCACGATTTTTCTAAAATAGCAGACCTACAAGCTCATAGCGCGGCACTCAGTGCCATGCTATAAGCTTGTAGATCTGCTATTTTTCAATAGCTAAAGTATAACACAAAGCTTAAAACACCAAAAGGGGGTTCCCGCCCAAAATGGGTTAAGCTCGAATATACGGTACTGTATGACAAATAGCCGAAGTGCAGCAGGCCTGGAGTATCTTTTGTAACACTATAGTCCTCTCAGCATCACAGCGAGACATGTGCCACCACAGCGTTCTATAATACATGCCACGGGTAGTAAGGGACCATGTCATCCATTCAGCCTAATTTCCATTTTTACGGCCCTTTGATAGGCGGAATCAGAGGGCACTCGCTACAGCACTGGGCTTTATGGCCCTGGGCTCCAGTGTGTGTGTGTGCGTGTGTGTGTGTGTCCGTGTGTGTGTGTGTGCGCTCGTGCATGTGGAGCCACAGCTCTATAGCCTCTGTGATGTTCTACTGTTAATGAACTGAACCGTATAAAAGTAATGATGGATTTAATGGCCGCCATAGACTGTGCCGTCGATGTTCCAATAGAATGAAGTGGGTTATTTCCACTTTCACAGTTTGCACATGATCCGACATGGTAGTTTTTTTTTTGGTTGGACCATGATGTACAATAATAGCCCTGCTTTCACGTGCATGACTAAGACTGTCTCTAACGGACACGGCAAAACGTCCTCTCTGGAGCTTTGTGTTAGAGTAAGGCTAATGCAATCCTCCATGTCATTAAGGACCCATTTAGGCTATACGTTCGATTCTACAACATGTCTTCTAAATCATGACAGTTTTCAGAAAATCCCATGTTTCTATGTCAGTCGTTCTCAAACCATTTCATGTCAAGGACCCCCAAAATTATATGTAATAGGCCTCTGACCCCCATCTGAAAATATGTTGGTCCAGGGACTCCCCCAAGAAGCAAAGATTTGAGTGAAAAATGTTCGCTCTGAAAGAATATGTATGTTCCAAATTTGCGCCACATTTTCACGATTTTTCAAAAATAGCAGACCTACAAGCTCGTAGCGCGGCACTCGGTGCCGCGATATGAGCTTGTAGATCTGCTATTTTTCAATAGCTAAAGCATGACATAATGCTTAAAACACCAAAAGGGGTTCCTGCCCAAAATGGGTTAAGGACCAATATTTATTGGGCATTTGAACCACAGACCACCATTTAATGACATTTAGCCTCTCAGACCCCAAAACGTCTTGTTGTCGTTGAATACTATTTTGTCCACAATAATTCCATGCTGTATTGATGTTGGTACAACAACTAATAAAATACGCACATCACTTCGTAGAGGTGATGAGTGGGTTCAAAAGTGACATCAGAAAAAAGAGAAAAGAGCCTGCACACTCATCTGCTCCAAAAGTTATACTTTATTGACCACGTTTCGAGCCAATTAAGGCTCTTCATCTGGTCAAACGGGTATTGATGTTGGTACCATTAGGAGAGATAACAGGCAAACGTTGATCAAAAATAACAATTCTTCGACATTCTCTCTAAATGTGTAGACTTCTTGTAAATTAACTAATGCAGATGTTTAACAATAATTTAACTCTTGAGTGTAAAATGAAATGATAAAAAAAAAGAGTTAACGATCTACAGTATAAGGGTCCATTTGGTTTAATACCAACTCTCCATCATTTAGCTGGGGGACCACCTGGAACCCCCTCAAGGACCACTGGTGGTCCCCGGACCACTGGTTGAGAACCACTGCTCTATCTCTTCTTATTCTGTCGAATATATATGCTGCTGTTTCGAACAGGAGAAAGCACATGGGTGACTGGAAAACCGGAAAATGGCCACTCTTTAGAATAATGTCATACTTTGTCCGACTCCTATGTGATTTTCAGTGAGCTACATCTGTGTTATGTGTGTGTGGGGGAGCAGCACGGTTTGAGGTGGTTATTTATTTTATACTCAAAACAGTCTGACCATTCTTACCACTTGTGATAGCCTAACATTCTGTAAAGATATTCCTTGTCTGTCTTTTTGTGTATCTTTAAACTATCTCACAAATCTGCTACCCGTCTCCTAAAATAATAGCTTTCACCACATACAGTAGTATAGGAGAACTTAGCAGACGTGCAAGCTCACAATGCATCCCCGTTGCAACACGTTGTGAGTTTGCAGATCAGCTATTTTGAGCAGATTTTACATACATTATGATGATGGCGATGATGATGATGATGACGCCACCACCACTTTTGACCGACACAACGTCACAGGGGCCTAAAAGGTTTATACGGAATAAAGTCGGCGGGGGGGGGGGAAGGCGGGGGACTACACACCGCCACACGTTGGAGCAGTTAGCACTGCTCAAAAAAAGGAGAAGTCCAAGTACAGATCTCTGTGGGAGATGGAAGAATATGCAGTACGTAGGTGGTTCAGTGGTTAATGCAGTTCAAAACACTGCACAATGAGGGGGACACGTTAAAACACATGGGACTTTTTTGAGGGCCAGGAAGGTTATTCACCTCCCTCTTTGTGCTCTGACAAAAAGCCACCAAAGGGAAAGGCAGTTCCGTTACAAGGCGAGTGTGATTTATGAGCCCAGAGGCTTTT
Organism: Electrona antarctica; assembly: GCF_951216825.1. Classification (NCBI taxonomy): domain Eukaryota; kingdom Metazoa; phylum Chordata; class Actinopteri; order Myctophiformes; family Myctophidae; genus Electrona; species Electrona antarctica. Next base: position 14,513,377 of record NC_136797.1, read on the forward strand.
ACCATTAAGATCCATATATGAAAATGATCCCCCGCACGATGAAAAATGAACGAGGACAGGGCTCTCTCCTCCCCCACCCGTTTTGGTGATTTTCTCCATTTTTCACGCCAGCAATTCCTGGGAGAATGTACCTGTCCGTCAAAGTGGTATAGGTATACCTGTGGGGGCCGTGGTGGCGGGGTGAGATGCGGGGGAGAAGAAATAATGAGAGCTCACGCTGGGGGCTGGCAGCGTGGAATACAGAGACCCCTCCGCTCGGTGGGGGCTGGCAGCGTGGAATACAGAGACCCCTCCGCTCGGTGGGGGCTGGCAGCGTGGAATACAGAGACCCTCCGCTCGGTGGGGGCTGGCAGCGTGGAATACAGAGACCCCTCCGCTCGGTGGGGGCTGGCAGCGTGGAATACAGAGACCCTCCGCTCAGTGGGGGCTGGCAGCGTGGAATACAGAGACCCCTCCGCTCGGTGGGGGCTGGCAGCGTGGAATACAGAGACCCCTCCGCTCGGTGGGGGCTGGCAGCGTGGAATACAGAGACCCTCCGCTCAGTGGGGGCTGGCAGCGTGGAATACAGAGACCCCTCCGCTCGGTGGGGGCTGGCAGCGTGGAATACAGAGACCCCTCCGCTCGGTGGGGGCTGGCAGCGTGGAATACAGAGACCCGTCCGCTCGGTGGGGGGGCCTTCGCTTTCCCTGACGGGGACACGAGGCCACACGGCAGCGGCACGGCGAATAGCCTCGCAGAGAAGCAGGACGGGTCTGTGTTTTGTTTTTGGCAGCAAAATTTCTATTTAGTCATAGTCTTCAGTTGATTTAGTCGACTAAAATGTATTTTGTCGGTGCCTTGATGCCGTCGTAATGTCTGATTTTACACTTCCTATGACTTATAGGCTACTGGATCTCTTGTCCACTAGTCCCTTCCTAACATTTTAGTCCAGTTTTTATTTGTTGACGAAATTGTCAGTATATGCAGTCTTAGTTTTAGTCATCGTAGCTTAGTTCATTTAGTTTTTGTCAGTGGAAAAAGGTAGTCGACGAAACATTTGTCTTCGTTTTAGTCGACGAAAACAACACTGGAACGCACGCCGATGCATTGGTCAGTAGGAAAGCACTGCGGTGGAGAAAGAACTCAAATGTTTTACTTAAGTAAAAGTATCAATACGGGCCAATGTACTTACAAAAAGCATTGGCTTCACAATGTACTTGAAGTACCAAAAGGAAAAGTACTCATTGTGCAGAATTGTCCCATTTCAAGTTTTCAAATGTGTAATAATAATCGTTTTCAAATGGCCGAAATGTATATAGAGCTGAAGTGGTTAATGCATGTTTTGTAACAATATATCAATATCTACAAAGTAACTTGGTAACATAAAGGTTTTCATATAACTGTAGTGGAGTAAAAGTACAATATTTGCCTCTGAGACGTAGTGGAGTAGAAGTGAAAGTATTGTAAATTGAAAATACTTGAGGGAAGTACAAATACCACACAATTGAACTTAAGTACAATACTTAAGTAAAAGGTACTTAGTTACTTTCTGCCACTCCCGCCCATTGTCTCTGCATCGTGACCTGTCTGTCTGTGTGTCTGTGTGTCTGTCTGTCTGTACGTACTACATCCCCCACCACACAAAAATGGAAGGCAATTATGTCCACAATAGGATTGTGACTGTAGGAATGTGGAGTTCAATAAAATGGTTTTATACAGCTCAGTTTTTTTCTCCCCCCCTACTCATGGTGTATTTAAATGGCGTCTGTTGTGGAATGCTGGCAGAACGTGAACGGTACCAAGGCAACGAGGGGAGAACAAAAAAACAAAAGACACATGGAAACAGAAGAAATGAAGAATGAAGAAAATGAATCGACTGAACTGGAGAAATATGTCAAAAAGCATTTCATTGGAACGTGGACTGTTGAAATGGGTTTTGAAAATGTAGGAGAGAGAGAGAGAGGGGGGGGGCAACGTTTGCTGCTTTGCTGAAACGGGCGAAACAGATGTGTGGGTGATCGACGGCTGGGCAAGCTTCAAGAGGGCTAGCTAGGATTTCACTATGACAGAGATATTTTGGGGGAATGTGGATGTGCAGCTGCAGCATACCTGACATACCTGTACTGGCTGCACTGCATACCTAACACACCTGTACTGGCTGCACTGTATACCTGACATACCTGTACTGGCTGCACTGTATACCTGACATACCTGTACTGGCTGCACTGTATACCTGACATACCTGTACTGGCTGCACTGACTGCATACCTGTACTGGCTGCACTGTATACCTGACATACCTGTACTGTCTGCACTGTATACCTGACATACCTGTACTGGCTGCACTGACTGCATACCTGACATACCTGTACTGGCTGCACAGCATACCTGACATACCTGTACTGGCTGCACTGACAGCATACCTGACATACCTGTACTGGCTGCACTGCATACCTGACATACCTGTACTGGCTGCACTGCATACCTGACATACCTGTACTGGCTGCACTGACAGCATACCTGACATACCTGTACTGGCTGCACTGCATACCTGACATACCTGTACTGGCTGCACTGCATACCTGACATACCTGTACTGGCTGCACTGCATACCTGACATACCTGTACTGGCTGCACTGCATACCTGTACTGGCTGCACTGCATACCTGACATACCTGTACTGGCTGCACTGCATACCTGACATACCTGTACTGGCTGCACTGCATACCTGTACTGGCTGCACTGCATACCTGACATAGCTGTACTGGCTGCACTGCATACCTGACATACCTGCACTGGCTGCACTGACTGCATACCTGACATACCTGTACTGGCTGCACTGGATACCTGACATACCTGTACTGGCTGCACTGCATACCTGACATACCTGTACTGTCTGCACTGCATACCTGACATACCTGTACTGGCTGCACTGTATACCTGACATACCTGTACTGGCTGCACTGACTGCATACCTGACATACCTGTACTGGCTGCACAGCATACCTGACATACCTGTACTGGCTGCACTGACAGCATACCTGACATACCTGTACTGGCTGCACTGCATACCTGACATACCTGTACTGGCTGCACTGCATACCTGACATACCTGTACTGGCTGCACTGACAGCATACCTGACATACCTGTACTGGCTGCACTGCATACCTGACATACCTGTACTGGCTGCACTGCATACCTGACATACCTGTACTGGCTGCACTGCATACCTGACATACCTGTACTGGCTGCACTGACAGCATACCTGACATACCTGTACTGGCTGCACTGCATACCTGACATACCTGTACTGGCTGCACTGCATACCTGACATACCTGTACTGGCTGCACTGCATACCTGACATACCTGTACTGGCTGCACTGCATACCTGTACTGGCTGCACTGCATACCTGACATACCTGTACTGGCTGCACTGCATACCTGACATACCTGTACTGGCTGCACTGCATACCTGTACTGGCTGCACTGCATACCTGACATAGCTGTACTGGCTGCACTGCATACCTGACATACCTGCACTGGCTGCACTGACTGCATACCTGACATACCTGTACTGGCTGCACTGCATACCTGACATACCTGTACTGGCTGCACTGCATACCTGTACTGGCTGCACTGCATACCTGACATACCTGTACTGGCTGCACTGCATACCTGACATACCTGTACTGGCTGCACTGCATACCTGTACTGGCTGCACTGCATACCTGACATAGCTGTACTGGCTGCACTGCATACCTGACATACCTGCACTGGCTGCACTGACTGCATACCTGACATACCTGTACTGGCTGCACTGGATACCTGACATACCTGTACTGTCTGCACTGCATACCTGACATACCTGTACTGGCTGCACTGCATTGCATACCTGACATACCTGTACTGGCTGCACTGCATACCTGACATACCTGTACTGGCTGCACTGACTGCATACCTGACATACCTGTACTGGCTGCACTGCAGACCTGACATACCTGTACTGGCTGCACTGACTGCATACCTGACATACCTGTACTGGCTGCACTGACTGCATACCTGACATACCTGTACTAGCTGCACTGCATACCTGACATACCTGTACTGGCTGCACTCTCAACAGTGTTGATTTTGACAGCAAATTTTGATTTAGTTTTATATATAGTCATAGTCTTTTGAGTACAATTTCATTTAGTTTGTCATATTTTAGACATCTGAAAAGTTTGTCTAGTTTTTAGTCAACTAATCAAACCAATCAAAATATTTTAGTAGGCAGTGAAAAAAAGGTAGTCGGCGAACATATTTCGTCATAGTTTTAGTCGACCAAATCAACACTGGCCTATACCACAGCTTCTCGCCTACTCACTGAGCCCTGCGTTTGCCTGCCGCAGATCCGTCCTGTCCGTATCCAAGCCCCCAGAGTGGTCGGCCAACGTTGAAGCCATCACACGTACTGGCCAAAGCTGGAACTGCAGGCGGGCTTATTATTTTGCCCATGCATGTAGCACAAGTAAACCCTGCACAGCTGGGGTTTAACGTGGAGCGCTCGTTAGCAATTAAAAAAAAAGAAAAAAGGCGGAAGTAGAGCGTTCGTCAAAACGGGTGCTTAAAAAAAAAGGGAGGCCTGGGCCGTGGCTCAGCGGTCCAGGCACCTTGGCTGGTAATCCAGTCTGGCAGTGTGCCGCGGGTTCGACTCCCGATCCCGACGGCCTTTACTGCATGTCACCCCCCCATCTCTCTCCCCATTTCCTGTCAGTCTACTGTCTGTCCCTCCATAAAAAATATAAAATAAAGGCGAAAGCCACAAAAAAGAAAAAAAAAGAAGAAAAAAAAAGGGAACATTTACGTCATCTTGTCCCTATAACACAACCATTAAATCCCATTAACAATAAAGTTAAATTTAATGTTTGTTGTGACACCGTTTGTTTTACATCATCATTACATCACCTAATCATAGCAACATCAGGTAGACTTTAGCGGCCCTCACTTCAGACAGGTGTGATTTTATAAAACTCCATGTCCGTATCCCAGACAACGGCAAGCCCAGTGGAGCGGCAACCACCTGTTTGCACCGGTGGGGCTAACGACCCGGGGCGCTAACGAGGCAGAGGGAGGAGGAGGAGGAGGCGTGGGAGAGGAGAGGAGAGGGGAGGAGGTGGGGGTCCAAGTGCAGGGAGGAAGTCCCCATTTATAATTCATGCCAGGAGAATTATCATCAGCAGTGTGGCATTGGGAATGAATTATTGATTTTTTTGGTCTCGAAAGCCATATGTAAAAACATGCAGTCGGATAGAGCTGTGATGGACAGGAGCGGAGGGAGGAACGGACTAGGAGATAAGTGACGGGAGCGGAGGGAGGAACGGACTAGGAGATAAGTGACGGGAGCGGAGGAAAGAACGGACTAGGAGATAAGTGACGGGAGCGGAGGGAGGAACGGACTAGGAGATAAGTGACGGGAGCGGAGGGAGGAACGGACTAGGAGATAAGTGACGGGAGCGGAGGGAGGAACGGACTAGGAGATAAGTGACGGGAGCGGAGGGAGGAACGGACTAGGAGATAAGTGACGGGAGCGGAGGAAAGAACGGACTAGGAGATAAGTGACGGGAGCGGAGGGAGGAACGGACTAGGAGATAAGTGACGGGAGCGGAGGGAGGAACGGACTAGGAGATAAGTGACGGGAGCGGAGGGAGGAACGGACTAGGAGATAAGTGACGGGAGCGGAGGGAGGAACGGACTAGGAGATAAGTGACGGGAGCGGAGGAAAGAACGGACTAGGAGATAAGTGACGGGAGCGGAGGGAGGAACGGACTAGGAGATAAGTGACGGGAGCGGAGGGAGGAACGGACTAGGAGATAAGTGACGGGAGCGGAGGGAGGAACGGACTAGGAGATAAGTGACGGGAGCGGAGGGAGGAACGGACTAGGAGATAAGTGACGGGAGCGGAGGGAGGAACGGACTAGGAGATAAGTGACGGGAGCGGAGGGAGGAACGGACTAGGAGATAAGTGACGGGAGCGGAGGGAGGAACGGACTAGGAGATAAGTGACGGGAGCGGAGGGAAGAACGGACTAGGAGATAAGTGACGGGAGCGGAGGGAGGAACGGACTAGGAGATAAGTGACGGGAGCGGAGGGAGGAACGGACTAGGAGATAAGTGACGGGAGCGGAGGGAGGAACGGACTAGGAGATAAGTGACGGGAGCGGAGGGGAGAACGGACTAGGAGATAAGTGACGGGAGCGGAGGGAGGAACGGACTAGGAGATAAGTGACGGGAGCGGAGGGGAGAACGGACTAGGAGATAAGTGACGGGAGCGGAGGGAAGAACGGACTAGGAGATAAGTGACGGGAGCGGAGGGAGGAACGGACTAGGAGATAAGTGACGGGAGCGGAGGGAGGAACGGACTAGGAGATAAGTGACGGGAGCGGAGGGAAGAACGGACTAGGAGATAAGTGACGGGAGCGGAGGGAAGAACGGACTAGGAGATAAGTGACGGGAGCGGAGGGGAGAACGGACTAGGAGAGATAAGTGACGGGAGCGGAGGGAAGAACGGACTAGGAGGTAAGTGACGGGAGCGGAGGGAAGAACGGACTAGGAGATAAGTGACGGGAGCGGAGGGAAGAACGGACTAGGAGATAAGTGACGGGAGCGGAGGGAGGAACGGACTAGGAGATAAGTGACGGGAGCGGAGGGAGGAACGGACTAGGAGATAAGTGACAGGAGCGGAGGGAAGAACGGACTAGGAGATAAGTGACAGGAGCGGAGGGAAGAACGGACTAGGAGATAAGTGACGGGAGCGGAGGGAAGAACGGACTAGGAGATAAGTGACGGGAGCGGAGGGAAGAACGGACTAGGAGATAAGTGACGGGAGCGGAGGGAGGAACGGACTAGGAGATAAGTGACGGGAGCGGAGGGAGGAACGGACTAGGAGATAAGTGACGGGAGCGGAGGGAAGAACGGACTAGGAGATAAGTGACGGGACGCAAACGCCTGCAGACAGCGTCTTTTTAACCCATTCTGACCTGAGATCAGATCCTAAAAATGTCTTCTACATCCTGACAGTTTTCTGAAAAAGCTATGTTTCTATGTCAGTGGTTCCTTCGATTTTTCAAAAATAGCAGACCTACAAGCTCGTAGCGCGCCACTCGGTGGCGCGCTACGAGCTTGTAGATCTGCTATTTTTCAATAGCTAAAGCATAACATAATGCTAACACCAAAAGGGGTTCCCACCCAAAATGGGTTAAAGGCTCATTTACATACTGTACCAGACCGGCGCCCGGCTGTAGAGCACCGAGTCGGTAACGATGGAGGTTGGAGATCCATGCCCCCACCCCCAGCTATGAAATACCTGTTGTACTCGTGTCAGAGTACCCGTAATTCCACCCATCTGTCTCTGTGTCCCCTTTTATGCCCATATATGGAGATTTCTGTATCTTGTCTCTCTGTGTCCCTTTATTCCTATATATGGAGTTCTAGTGTCATGCATGCCCAAATATGGAGTGTTGTGATGTCAGAACAGGCCAGCTCCATATATGGAGCCCGGGGCAGGGGCCCTGTTCAGAGCCCCGGGGCAGAGAGGCCTTTTGTGGCGGTTCTGGACAACCGTCGGTCCGACCGACTCCACACCGGGGTGTAGAACGTGTGTGTCGAATTTGGAGTCGGTGGGGGCGAACGGTTCTCGAGTTACGTGCGTTACAGACGTACAGAGAGAAATAAAGAGACGTGGCGCATTTATACAGTATATACTAGAGCGGTGCCCGTGGAGTTCTTTGTCAGGCATGCCCAAATATGGAGTCTAAAGATTTTTTTCATTCCGACATCTGCATAAATATCCAATGTGCAGACTGTAGATCACATCTATTTTCGGGGGGAGAACATTTTGGCTCATAATGACACGTCATCGTTAGTGTAGCTTAGCACGCGGCTCGGGGCAGCCACGGGGCAGGGTTGTTATACCACCATGTGGTCACTCTGTCTGGTCACTAATGATGCCAGAGCTAGAAGTGAGTAGTGACCCCGACTGTCTGCTTGACTCCAATGTCCCCGACGCTTCCTTCCCCTGCACGGAACACAAGTCTGGCAGGTGTAGCGATCAGCTGCTATCCAGTTTCATTAGAACAAAGCACCGCGTCAATCGATATCATCTCGTCAACTGTAGAGCAGGGAACCTTGTATGTCCAAAAACATTCACCTTCTGGAAATGGAATATATATATAAAGAACCTGTGTTATGTCCCCATGTAGTGGTTATTGTTTAATCACAAGCTCTAGTCAATACTTTACATTATTAATCACTTTCAACCTGGGATCTGCATTTTGGGCCAGTAATATAGAAAAATATGCAGGGGGGGAAAAAAACCCCGAAATGCAGTAGTAACAACAAAATATGGCATTCATTCATGAAAATAAAAAATCACACCCGTGTGAACTGAGTGGTGTAAGGTTTTATATAGCATGATCAGCTGTGGTCTGACGTAATGTCTGACGTAATGAAATCACACAAAATATGTTAAGTAAAAAAAGCTATAATTTTTGATAAATGTATGTATCACACCTGGATGTGATTTCACAACTGGCTTTTTTTGTGCAGAGAAAATGACCACGGTTGCTACGGTCATCCAGTTCACCCGGGTGTGATTTAATTACGTCAGAAATTATTTTGAACATAGCAACCATGGTAATTTTTTTATGCACACAAAAGCCAGTTGTAGGAGTGGTTTACACCACTCAAAAAATCATAAATATTAAATATGGAGATACAAGGTTTTCGGCCTGACAGACAATGTGGAACAAACATTACACCACATCCATCTCCCCAAACTGCATCCGTCCACAATAATAATACAGTAATTCTATATACTGTACAGTAGCTGTATTGATGTATGTATTCAGTGTATTCAGTGCGAGAGCGCAGGCCCGTCTAGAGTCTGAATGGACAGGCATCAGTCAAAAGGGAGACATCGAAGATGAAGGATGGATGGGGAAGGATCAAGATATGGAATGTACAGGTTCTGACATATATCCATACTGTATATGGTTATGGAGATCTAAGGGTTTGAGGTCAGATGTACAGTTGCTGGCCAATAATATTGATCACATCAGGGATCTCCATATATGGGCTTAATTGCGACAGCAGGTCGCATTTCGGTCTCCATCCACGATGATGTCACGAGACACATGGGGGCATTCCCATGTATGGGTGAATGACGGGAAATGAACTATTTCATAGTAAATAAGGAATGGACCTTGGATGCATATGCATATCAATGGTGACGGATCTACTAAAGTAGCCTATACTCTACGTGTCTGAAGTAGTCCATATGAAAGAGTTGGATACTAGTGGCTGATGGATTCATGAACAAATTAAATTACAGAGCTGAGGTTTGCAAGGCAAATGCACAATTACGACAACACGAACGTTGCCCCATTATGCAAGTAAATAGAATACAATTTCATATACATAATGTTGTGGGCAAAGGGTTAATTCAGGTTAATTCAATTAGTGATCGCACGTGTGCACGTGAGCGCAACAACATAGCGCCTATAAATCCACAGCACAGTCCTGCAGCAAGGGCAGGGCGAGGCAGAGGCTAAGAATTGACTTGAATGAAAGTGCATTCACGATGATGCAGGGAGGTCAGGGGACGGACCGGGAGTCACGTTCCAGGTCTGTAGCAGCAGCAGCAGCAGCGCTGGGTGGGTGTGGATGCTGAGCAACTGGCTATTTTCAGCCACACAGCAGCGGCAGGAAGGAAGCGAAGGGAACAGAGTCGCATATGCACCACCGAGCCACAGAGCGACAGAGTGTTGTTTTTGGCAGCACATTATGATTTTAGTTTTAGTCATAGTCTCTTCACCTGGAATGTTTTAGTGTTAGTCTAGTTTTAGTCGACTAATTGTCAAAAGATTTGTCTACTAAATCTGCAGTTAATTTAGTCGACTAAAATGTTTTTTGACAGGCCTTGATGCCATCGTAATGGCTCATTTTACACTGAAAATAGCTGAAAATACGGCTGAAAATAGCCGATCTACTAGATCTGCCAAGTGTAAAATGACTTATACTGGATCTCTTGTCCACTAGTCCCTTCCTAACATTTTAGTCTAGTTTCTATCGGTTGACGAAATTGTCAATACATTTAGCTTAGTTTTAGTCATAATAGCTTAGTTTTCATTTAGTTTCCATTTAGTTTTCGTCAGTGAAAAAAGGTAATCATTTTTCGCCTTAGTCGACGAAATCAACACGGTTTCATATCAAGGCCCATTATTTATTTTCGAATCACAAAACGCAAGAGAACATTTAACTTTAATCATGCAAACACATTACTAAAAGTAAACAAACCAATGTGTTGTGAGCTTGTAGATCTGCAACTGCAATCGTTTCCAAATTTCCCCAAAACTTACTTTGTACAGCAAATTATAAATCAGGCTTTAGTCACGATGAGACTGCAAAAGTCTGCATTATTTCAGATTCCCTCGGGGGCGTGACCGATTGCCTCGTTGCGTTTATCTATAGGCAATACGTTTCAGTCGCAGAGCCAAGCCCCTGCAATCTTTCACTCAAACGCATCTTCTGCAAATAAATGCCATTCACCTTGATATCAAGTCAATGAGCCGCGTTTGGTTAAGCTCCGCCGATTCTCGAGGACAGTAAAGCCATGCCTCAAAAGCCATTTAGACGGAGATGCGACGCCGGCCGTCGTCTGCATTTCAAATGAGTGATGATGGCGCTACAGCCCTGTAATGAAGATGGCAGGTCTGTCTGTCAGACGGCTTCCTTCCTTCCTTCACCGCTCTCCAGTTACAGACGGAAGAATTACCAAACTGTTGATCGATGGTTAACAGGTGCACAAGCTAATTATGCTAATCATGGCAACAGCCAAATAAAACTGATTGCCATGTTCATTTAAATGGCATCCGTGTTCCTTTGGTGGCCAATTAAGAAGAAAGAAAAAAAAGACGGTTGCGAGGAGGCGGCTGGGTTTAGATGGAGGGCGCTTAAAGAAAAGTGTTCTCCGGGGTGCACTGTAATAAGCTGTATTTCATTGGCCTAATGATGTCATAAAAAAATTCTAACGAAGGAGGACGGGGTTCGTATACAGGGTTGTGCATGCATGCATGAATGAATGTCCATTTGTGGCGACTAAACCCCAGAAAACAACAAACATGGAGGTCGGAGCAATATTATGCTCAATTTATATACTTTGTTGCGAGTCGGAAATAGCCACAAAACAGGTTTACAGGTGTAAAAGAGTGGGTGAACAATGCTATTTTCGCGCAAAACAAAGTATAATCGGCCTATAGTTGCATAAGAGGATGTGCATGCGGTGTGCTGAGGAGGGGGATGCACACGTGGCAGATTAGACACACCAACGGACCGAACGTGCTTGCGGGTAAGGCCTCACTCACACGGTCGCAACAGATTGCTGTATGGGTTTTTGGACTACAGCTTGTAGTCCAAAATGTGGACTACAAACCATGTGACTTCCATTGGAAATGCATTGGGGCGGCCATGACACTCACAACATTCATACAAAGCATGCATCAATGTTTTAAAGGTCTGAGTGAGGCCTAAGGGTTAGGTTAGGGTTTGAGGCATAGGTTGCAGTGGTGGAAAGTAGTTAAGTACTTTTACTTAAGTACTGTGCCTAAGTACAATGTTGAGGTATTTGTACTTTACTTGAGTATTTCCAATTTCCAGTACTTTTACTTCTACTCCACTACAGTACATCTCCCGAGCCAAAATTTGTACTTTTACTCCACTACAATTATTTGAAAACTTTAACATTAACCAATTCAACCCTATACAATTCGGCCATTTGAAAAGAGACTATCTACAAGCTCACAATGCGTCGCGTTGCGATGCATTGAGAGCTTGTAGATCGGCTCTTTTCAATAGACTTTCTACACATTTTGAACTTGTGCAATGGGACATTCTGCAATAATAATACTTTTAGTACTTTAAGTACATTTTGATGCCGATACTTTTGTTCTAAATTGCAGTATTGGTACTTTTACATAAGTAAAACAATTGAGTACTTTTTCCACCACTGATAGGTTGTCGCCTAAAGACTAGTCAGACCAACAGTATGTCTACTGGGCAGAGTAACAGACCAACAGTATGTCTACTGGGCAAAGTAACAGACCAACAGTATGTCTACTGGGCAGAGTAACAGACCAACAGTATGTCTACTGGGCAAAGTAACAGACCAACAGTATGTCTAAACTAAAGCCTGTACTCCCTGAGGAGGTACACTGGCAGAGTAACAGACTAAACTAAAGCCTGTACCCCCTGAGGAGGTACACTGGCAGAGTAACAGACTAAACTAAAGCCTGTAACAGACTAAACTAAAGCCTGTACCCCCTGAGGAGGTACACTGGCAGAGTAACAGACTAAACTAAAGCCTGTACCCCCTGAGGAGGTACACTGGCAGAGTAACAGACTAAACTAAAGCCTGTAACAGACTAAACTAAAGCCTGTACCCCCCTGAGGAGGTACACTGGCAGAGTAACAGACTAAACTAAAGCCTGTAACAGACTAAACTAAAGCCTGTACCCCCCTGGCAGAGTAACAGACCACCCTGAGGAGGTACACTGGCAGAGTAACAGACTAAACTAAAGCCTGTACCCCCCCCTGAGGAGGTACACTGGCAGAGTAACAGACTCCATGAGCAGTGCGAGTTAAATAAATCAGTGGAGGATGTAGACGAGGGTCTATATGTATGAGCTCCATCTGTTCCACTAAAACAGGAGGGAGTTGAAAGGTCTGAAAGGGCCAATTACCACTCTCTCAAGCCCCCCCCCCCCCCCCCCCCCCCCCCCGCACTGGGCCCTCTTGCTCTCCGTTCTCCATTTCCTCACGGCCCAGGAGAAGAAGGCATCGTTAGGCGGAGACCAGAGGCCAGGAGGAGATGAACCCTGACGGACCCTGGAGGTGGTGGGGCCGATTAATGCTTATAAACGCATCTGCTATCAAAGAGCACCCCCCTCCCCCTCTCTCTCTCTCTCTCTCTCTCTCTCCACCCGCCAACTTCCCTGTGGTTCAATTCCATTCTTCAAGAACAGATTAAAAATCGAGGGAGGGATGGAGAGAGAGAGAGAGAGAGAGAGAGAGAGAGAGAGAGAGAGAGAGAGAGAGAGAGAGAGAGAGAGGATATACACGGCTAAATCCAGAGTATTCATTTAAACACCTGAACCCTGGCATGATGTTACTTCAGACAGATGCTAGGTTTAATGGTATCACAGTCACTCTGACGCACTACAGTAAATGTTGTTTGTCTCCTTTGCACTCTATTTATGTGACCATTTACCCGGTCGTGTGTTGACTATAGGCCAGAGTTCCTGCCAAGTAAATTGTGTCAGGGAAATAAAAGAGAACATAACTCATCCAGTATTTCAAGGACTATACCAGTCTATATCTGCACTTTCCACAGGAAGAAGAAAAGCAAAACCCATTATTATCTTTTGTTTACGAGACACGCACATTTAAATATTAGACGGGACATGTTCCATTCGATATATTATAATGCGACGTTTGGCCATTAATGGAGAATCAATAGTGAGACAAGACCGCCACCGTCCAGCCCATGCAGATGCTTTTCCCAATTGACATGTGGAGCGTCTGTGTGATTGATTCTGACTGCCGTCGGATTTTAATATCCTTCACTGGAAGCTCATTGACTCTCAAACATCGTTCTGTGGTTTATCCACAAAGTGTCACACCACTGCTCCCTCCCCCTCTCCCCCCTCCCTCTCTCCCACCTCCCTCTCTCTCTCTTTCTTCCATCAGCTTCACAGTAAAATCTTCTGCGTTTCATTTATCTACTTTTGTAACTCTGACAGTTACAAATACCCTTACGGGTCTATTTGGTTACATGTTGTACACTCTAAGACTAAGAGTTAAAGGGGTGAAAGTGAAAGTTAAGGGGGTATGTTTGTTTTCTCACAATTGGTGTTTAACAGCGATAATATTCTGATAGCAATGATTGCTATACATCGTTTGTTCAATAACAGGGGTCTCCCCGTCCCTCAAGCTCTTCAGTAAAGTAAAAATCACACCCGTGTGAAGTGAGGGGCGCTCTAATCCATTGTTGACCTTATACCAACCTTGAAACATACCTCAGTTACGTCACCAAGAACGGTGGTCCCTTATTGGCCAAGGGTTTCCACCGACATGCCGACAGACACATATGCATGCACATTTGCGACACATGACGTAATATTCTCCATGCATTGTCAATGGCATTTAATGTTTGTGTTAACCCATTTACTGTAGGCCTGACGTCGACATTTAAAAAATATCTTCTAAATTCTGACAGTTTTCTGAAATACCTCATGTTTCTGTATCAGTGGTACTCAATATTTCATGTCAAGGAGCCCAGAAATGATATGTAATTTGCCACGACCCCCATCTGAAAATATGTTGTTCCAGGAACCCCTCAGAAGCAAAGATTTGAGTTAAAAACGTTCACTCTGAGAGTCTGAAAGAATATATATTCAAAGATTTGCACCACATTTTCGGGATTTTTTAAAAATAGCTCGTAAATAGCTCAAGCTTGTAGATCTGATATTTTTCAATAGCTAAAGTATAACATAATGCTAAGAACACCAAAAGGGGTTCCCGCCCAAAATGGGTAAAGACAGAATCTACACTATAGCTGTTTATAGGAGGGTCCAGGCACCAATTTGATCCAATCAGGACAGAGAACTCATACAGAATAAAAAGAAGTGAAATGGGAAGTGATGACACAAAAAACGAAATAATCAGACAAAACTGGAACACTACAAAATCTGAAGATCTGGACAGTATGTAGATCTGCTACTTTCACTATTCATTTATTTAGAGCATTCATCCCAAATATAGGGACGCCAGGGTTGATGTAGTCTCGAGTTGCCAGACTGTTGCCTCTCGCAGTTTTCAAATGCTTCCGTCATACAGTCTGGAGCAACGGAAGCTCTGATCATGAGTATGTGATTAAGCGGAAGTGGAGACTCCAAATATACCGGTAAATATAAATCATCTAAGCATAATACAGTATAGCTTGCTGCTTAGCAGAAAAGGAAATTAAAAAAATATATATTTTAAAATATATTTCCGTGAACGGAAATGGCAGCTTCCTTACTCGGATTTCGGTAGGTGTAGTTCCAGACTAGCATTCGGAGATGTAGGGCTCCATTTTCGTCACCGCTAAACCCCTTATCCCTAAACTTCTTTGCCTTTTTTTTCTTTTTTTTTTACTATTTTGCAAAACATTTTTGAATAGTTAAAATGGCCAGTCTACAAGCTCACAACGTGTCAATGAAATTGGCTAGTTGAACTATTAAAAAAAAAAAAGGCAAAGAAGGTTAGGGATATGGGGTTTAGCGGTGACGAAAATGGAGCCCTTAGCTGTCTGGCTACGCGAGACAGATGTGGTATTTTACAGAATTCCTTCACACCTCTCTCTCTCTGGGACGTACCGGTTGGATCATCATCCACTGCACCGAGGCAGACACCAGACAGATGTTACTCAGTGGATAAACAATGTCCTGCAGTCACTGCTGTACGTGAACAGATGTCTTTCCCTGCCGTTGGTAAGTAAACATGTCCAACACGTCAACCACATCAAGCATAGCACGGTATATATATATATATATATATATATATATATATATATATATATATATATATATATATATATATATATATATATATAGGCTGCTGGGAAGTTCACCGGAAATGAGACTCCTAAGTAAACGGAAGGAAGCACCCAACATACGCAACAAAAAACTTTTTTCTACAATACGTGTAGAATTGAGCAGTGGTGGGAAAAAGCACTGAATTGTTTTACTTAACACTTTCATCGCCATCTAGTGTTAAATGGTAAATGGTGCCTTTATATAGCGCCTTTATCCAAGGCGCTTCACATAGATTGTGCATTACATTCACCCATTCACACATTCATACACCGATGGCGGCGGAAACCATGCAAGGCACCAACCTGCACATCAGGAGCAATTAGGGGTTCAGAGTCTTGCTCAAGGACACTTCTTCGACACCAACTCTGGGGGTGCCCGGGTTCGAACTGGCAACCTTGCGTTTACCATCCGGAGACTCTACCCCTGAGCCACCGCCGCCCCCGTGTTCACGTAATGTTACCGCAGGCAGCCAGCCAATATCTGTGTATTTGCTCCAACTACTTCCGGGTCACACAGCGAGAGGAGTACACACACAGGCGTATATCCCAGCCCTGGCTGCTATGGAGGGAGGCAGCACACACAGGCGTATATCCCAGCCCTGGCTGCTATGGAGGGAGTACACACACAGGCGTATATCCCAGCCCTGGCTGCTATGGAGGGAGTACACACACAGGCGTATATCCCAGCCCTGGCTGCTATGGAGGGAGGGAGTACACACAGGCGTATATCCCAGCCCTGGCTGCTATGGAGGGAGTACACACATAGGCGTATATCCCAGCTCTGGCTGCTATGGAGGGAGTACACACAGGCGTATATCCCAGCCCTGGCTGCTATGGAGGGAGTACACACATAGGCGTATATCCCAGCCCTAGCTGCTATGGAGGGAGGCAGCACACACAGGCGTATATCCCAGCCCTAGCTGCTATGGAGGGAGGCAGCACACACAGGCGTATATCCCAGCCCTAGCTGCTATGGAGGGAGGCAGCACACACAGGCGTATATCCCAGCCCTAGCTGCTATGGAGGGAGGCAGCACACACAGGCGTATATCCCAGCCCTAGCTGCTATGGAGGGAGGCAGCACACACAGGCGTATATCCCAGCCCTAGCTGCTATGGAGGGAGGCAGCACACACAGGCGTATATCCCAGCCCTAGCTGCTATGGAGGGAGGCAGCACACACAGGCGTATATCCCAGCCCTAGCTGCTATGGAGGGAGGCAGCACACACAGGCGTATATCCCAGCCATGGCTGCTATGGAGGGAGTACACACATAGGTGTATATCCCAGCCCTAGCTGCTATGGAGGGAGGCAGCACACACAGGCGTATATCCCAGCCCTGGCTGCTATGGAGGGAGTACACACACAGGCCTATATCCCAGCCCTAGCTGCTATGGAGGGAGGCAGCACACACAGGCGTATATCCCAGCCCTGGCTGCTATGGAGGGAGTACACACACAGGCCTATATCCCAGCCCTAGCTGCTATGGAGGGAGGCAGCACACACAGGCGTATATCCCAGCCCTAGCTGCTATGGAGGGAGGGAGCACACACAGGCGTATATCCCAGCCCTGGCTGCTATGGAGGGAGTACACACACACAGGCGTACCGTATATCCCAGCCCTAGCTGCTATGGAGGGAGGCAGCACACACATGCGTATATCCCAGCCCTAGCTGCTATGGAGGGAGGGAGTACACACAGGCGTATATCCCAGCCCTGGCTGCTATGGAGGGAGTACACACATAGGCGTATATCCCAGCCCTGGCTGCTATGGAGGGAGCACAGCTGAATTTATTTCAAGCAATCCAGTGACACGAGTGGAGATTGCTGACCTCAAAGTGTTGCAGCGAGCGCTGATCCGTCGGGTGCTTATAAATGCATAATGAAGTTAATGTGACTGAAAGAATTGACTGTGTGAACTACATTTCACCCCCCGGTGCCTGTTCTGTTCACACAATAAAAAAACCACAGATAAATGTTGGCTGGGCTGTGCACTGCAGCGAGCACACGCACCACCACCACCACCACCATAGCATGCACTGCAGCGGGCACACGCACCACCATAGCATGCACACGCACCACCACCATAGCATGCACTGCAGCGGGCACACGCACCACCACCATAGCATGCACTGCAGCAGGCACACGCACCACCACCATAGCATGCACTGCAGCGGCCACACGCACCACCACCATAGCATGCACTGCAGCGTGCACACGCACCGCCACCATAGCATGCACTGCAGCGAGCACACGCAGCACCACCATAGCATGCACTGCAGCGAGCACACGCACCACCACCATAGCATGCACTGCAGCGGGCACACGCACCACCACCATAGCATGCACTGCAGCACGCACACGCACCACCACCATAGCATGCACTGCAGCGGGCACACGCACCACCACCATAGCATGCACTGCCAATAGTGAATAAGAAGTGAACGAGTGCACAGATTTGTGACTCTTTTTGATACAGAGACGGTCATGGCGGCAAGACTAACTGTTTAGGAGAGGAGAAAATCTAGATTTTTTTTTAAAAATTTCACATACTATAGAGCATGTCTGAAATAAATGCTTAAACATGTAGCCGTTTCTTCAAAGATTTTGTTTGTATTTGTGCTGCCATGGGGATGTGGGGGGGGGCAAATATGTGAATAATTGTTTTGAAATTACTATTGTTGTAAAGAAAAATCAATAAACATATGTTTAAAAAAATAAATAAACATGTAGCTATAGGTGTAATGTTAGAGAACACAGAAGTGAACCTTTCAAGCCTGATTTCTCAATTCGCTGTTTCTCTGCAAGACATTACTCTATAAGCCATATCTCCAAAACTGCTTGGTCAAACTGAACAACCAATGTCAATTTTAAGCTAGGTTTCCTGCTTTCGCATGACATGAAAAAACAAATATTAAAAACATTTCAATGACTTAGCCTTGGTCAGAAACGGTCACATTTATTCCACTTACTATTCACCTTAGAATAAATTTAAAAAAAACAAGACAAATCTTTCAGACATGCAATCAAAACAAAGTGGGCTCCCTCCCTCCCGCCAGTAGCCTAATCAAAGCCCATGATGTTGGCTGGAAGCCTCAAGTCCATCCCAGCCTTAGATAGAAGTGGTTTCATGAATATAATGATTATGAAAATGTCCAGACGTCGTTGTAGTAACGCCCGATTTATAGTTGCGTGTCACGCATCCGAGAACAAATCAACCATAAGCGTTCCCATCGTCAAACAAAGCAAACAAAAAGGAATCCCAGGCCTTGCTTTGCCTCGCTCACTCTGGTGTTCTCGCTTAAAGAACACGCGGTATAGCGCCATTCATTCATTCATTCATTCATTCATTCAGAGATCCAGTGTTTTCCACAGCGCATAAGAAATGTGACCAGATTTGACTGAGAGACTGCCATCGCGCAAATTACAGCTTTTCACCATTTTTCTTCAAAATGAGTTTATAGCACAGGCAGACTCTTCACATACTAGAGCATGTCTGAAATAAATGTCAGAGCTGAAATCGACATGTAAATATGAAATAAATGCTTAAACATGTAGCTATAGGTGTAATGTTAGAGAACACAAAAGTGAACCTTTCAAGCCTGTTTTCTCAACTCGCTGTTTCTCTGCAAGACATTACTCTATTAGCCATATCTCCAAAACTGGTCGGTCAAACTGAACAACCAATGTCAAATTTAAGCTATGGTTTCCTGCTTTCGCAGGACATGAAAAAACAAATATTAAAAACATTTCAATGACTTAGCCTCGGTCAGAAACGGTCACATTTATTCCACTTACTATTCACCTTAGAATAAATTTAAAAAAACAAGACAAATCTTTCAGACATGCAATCAAAACAAAGTGGGCTCCCTCCCTCCCGCCAGTAGCCTAATCAAAGCCCATGATGTTGGCTGGAAGCCTCAAGTCCATCCCAGCCTTAGATAGAAGTGGTTTCATAAATATAATGATTATGAAAATGTCCAGACGTCGTTGTAGTAACGCCTGATTTATAGTTGCGTGTCACACAACCGAGAATAAATCAACCATAATAAGCGTTCCCATCGTCAAACTAACCAAACAAAAAGGAATCCCAGGCCTTGCTTTGCCTCGCTCACTCTGGTGTTCCCGCTTAAAGAACACGCGGTATAGCGCCTTTCATTCATTCATTCATTCATTCAGAGATCCAGTGTTTTCCACAGCGCACAACAAATGACTCACCTTGCCGAAGTCCCTGACGTCGAACAGGTCAAAGGGGTCAAACAGTTCACTGTTGCGCAGAGCAAACTTGTCGTGGCATACCTTGAGGAAGGTCCGTATGTTCTTCAGACACAGAAACTTAAAGAGAGAGAGAGAGAGGGGAAAGAAATGAATAAGCATGCAAATATAAACTGGATACATTTAAGGCATGGTAAGGCATGATATTTCGCACTTCACTTCATTTGAGGTCCAGTGCTATAAAAAGCACGAATCCATAGGTAAATATTCCCAGAAAGGAAGCTTTTACCCCCTTAAACCCATAGTACAGGGGTTCTCAACCCATGGGTCGCGGGTTTACATAGTACACATAGTCCATGCAGAAACGTTCCATAATGATTATACATGGTTTCAGTATTCATTTATGATATATTTTCTCTATTATTAAGGTTATTTTTGCAGTCAGTTTGTATTGGTGGTGGGGAGGGGGGCGGGTGGGGGCCGCGAGACATGGCCAAAGCATTTCCGGGGGTCCCCCCAGCCAAAAGCGTTGAGAACCCCTGCCATAGTTGCCCAGAATTAGCATTCTTCCCTCTACACCTAATCTCGATCAATCTACAAGTGGATCTACTATTTTCGGTGAATGTTCCCCCCAGGAATAAGGATGAGGTCGAAGTGGTATATTGATTAGGCGTGAGAAGGACCATCGTTACAGTACATGTAAAAAGAAAAAAGAAAATACTGTATACTCTTTTATCCCATCTTACAAAAATCAACTTCCTGAAGCTAGAAATGAGAGAAAAGTATTTAACCCATTTAGACCCGACATCGAAATGTAAGTCTTCTAAATCATGACAGTTTTCTGAAATAGCTAAGTTTCTATATCAGTGGTGCTCAATATTTCATGTCAAGGACCCCAAAAATTATATGCAATTGGCCACCGACCCCCATTTGAAAATATGTTGTTCCAGGGACCATCAGAAGCAAAGATTTGAGTTAAGCAAAGAATATATATTCAAAGATTTGCGCCACATTTTCACGATTTTTCAAAAATAGCAGATCTACACGTTCATAGCGCGGCACGAGTGCTGGGCTACGAGCTTGTAGATCTGCTATTTTTCAATGGCTAAATTATAACAATGCTTAAAACACCAAAAGGGGTTCCCGCCCAGGATGGGTTAATTAGCTGGCTTGTGATTGACAGGCTCTCCATCAGTCAATCTCCTCCTTCCTGGAAGGTGTGAAGATTACAGAACGTGGGCTGCATGGCTGCCTATACTTCTCCCAGGGACACATAGGGCTCCATTTTCGTCACCGCTAAACCCCTTATCCCTACATTTCTTTGCCCTTTTTTACCATTTTGCAAAACATTTTCTAATAGTTAAAATGGCCAGTCTACAAGCTCACAACGTGTCAATGTAGATTGGCTAGTTGAAAAGGGCAAAGAAGTTTAGGGATAAGGGGTTTAGCGGTAACGAAAATGGAGCCCATAGCCTATAGTCTACCTGGTCCAGAGAGGTAAACCACACACAACGGTGTGGCGGTGGCTCAGGGGTAGAGTGCCTGGATGGTAACCGATGGTAACCGTAAGGTTGCCAGTTCGAACCCGGGCTCCCGCAGAGTTACTGTCGAAGTGTCCTTGAGCAAGACACTGAACCCCTAATTGCTCCCGATGTGCTAGTTGGTGCCTTGCATGGTTTCCGCTGCCATCGGTGTATGTATGTGTGTGTGAATGGGTGAATGTAATGCACAATCTCTGTAAAGTGCCTTGGATAAAGGCGCTATATACTGTAAATGCACCATTTACCATTTACAACAAAGATGTCTGTCTCCAGACAACAAGAGGAGGTCTGCCAAGTCAGAGGTCTTCAAACGTCTTCATGTCAAGGAAATAGACATGTCTGAAAATATTATGTGCTGCACGGTCCCCATACACGATTTGTTTTGTTGAAATGTTTCATGAATAATTTTGTTTCAGTTTCCGCCTATCCCGGTGAATAGGGTTAAACTGATTTTGGTGCTATATAAACACATTTAGCTTGTGTTACTTTAACTCTGAGAGTGTACAAAATGTACATACATTTGTACACTCTCTCAAGAGTCACAAATGGGATAAAGTATCACTGAGGATTTTACTGTGCACATTCTATACTTTGTCGTACGACTGTGCTGCTGGGACGAAAATAACTGGCCCCCCAACATTGCCCCCCCCCCCCACATGCCCTTATGTGGACTGAAAAAAAAGGGAGGGAAAGGGCACTTTGAGGCAAAAGGGCACCCCCCCCTCTGCACGTGCCTGCAAAATACTAATAAGTGCACAGAATCATTGTGAAATATCAACGGGGCAGGGCAGACAGTTCCCATCTCTCACAGCCATGTGTGAAGAAGACATCACCTGGCACAGCAAATCCACATCCTGCTCACACATGCTCTTTCAATTGTCTCTGTGACAGACAGGCAATGTGCACTGGTGGCCATGGAAACTACACCTTCTACTCACAAAAGGAGTCTGAGTGAGAGAGACCTTTATGGCACAAAATGCTCGAGTGGATGGATATCCTATAGTGAACGGTTTCATGACAAACCATATCCTTCTAATAGCTTTACGTTACTAATAAAAAACAAACGGTTAAAATAATGAATAGCCTCGCTCTCTCGGCGAGATCCTCTCTGCGTGGTTGCGTTGGAATGACTTTAGACACATCGGTAGGTGTTCATGGACAGTGTTCTCAGGTTTTTATGATCTAGTTATTACTGTGCAAAGGTTGCTTTCTGTTTTTATAGCACAGACCAGAGCAGTCAGTGATTCTCATTTTTCAACGCTTATGTTTTATTTCAAGGACCCTCAGTTTGATATGCATTAAGGCCACATATTAACCCATTTAGACCTGACGTCGAAATGAAAAAAACGTTCGCTCTGAAAGAATATATATTCAAAGATTTGTGCCGCATTTTTACGATTTTTCAAAAATAGCAGACCTACAAGCTCGTAGCGCGCCACTCGGTGGCGCGCTATGAGCTTGTAGATCTGCTATTTTTCAATAGCTAAAGTATAACATAATGCTTAGTTAAAACACCAAAAGGGGTCCCCGCCCAAAATGGGTTAAACGCTGTCTTGTTCGATAGAAGAGTGGTTAGTACGACGTCTTGTGACCGGGAGCAGGGAAGAAGGAAGGCAGATACAGTACTGTAGAAGAGAGCCAAGGACATGTCATCGAAAAGATGACACCGACGCCTGCGATTCCCAAAGCAAGAACATTCAAGTCTGACTTATACTTTGTCGCAGAAATACAACCACAACGGGATAGAGGCTAATCTGCAAGCGCACAACGTGTTGCGTACGACCGATGGAGCATGAATTAACCCATTTTTACCCGAGATCAGATTCTAAAAATGTCTTCTACATCCTGACAGTTTTCTGAAAAAGCCATGTTTCTATGTCAGTCGTTCTTCGATTTTTCAAAAATAGCAGACCTACAAGCTCGTAGCGCGCCACTCAGTGGCGGCGCTATGAGCTTGTAGATCTGCTATTTTTCAATAGCTAAAGCATAACGCTAACACCAAAAGGGGTTCCCGCCCAAAACGGGTTAAGCATGAATCATTCCACCATAAGCACCTTTGTCAGCAGGAAGATCACCGTCTGACGGCTGAATTCTAAGCACTCTAATGAGTCACGAGTGTATTCAACTTTTCCCCCGTGAGCCAATTTGAGATGTCGTCTCTGAGCTGCATCAGCCTCCTGTGTGGTAATTGGCTGTCACACTTGGTTATGTGATATTTATACCTGTTGCAATTTTGATGTGATTTTATTACACACATTTCTTCAACAATGCACATGACACTGATTCCATTCCATATCTATTGTACCAGCTGATCCTTTAATATATATATATATATATATATCGCATTCTTATTTCAAAACATTTTCAAAACACATTACCAAATAAGCTACATTTTTAAATAAAAAACTAAATTCAATGATTTTTCAGTAATTTCACGAAGAAAACAAAAACCTATTCAATTCCATAAATTAGAAAACAAATAAGAGTAAAACTTTCAAAAGTGTGTTACAAAGTGCTTTACACATAAGGAACACAAACAACAGAAGAAGCAACAGGAAACATTTCAATAATCAGCAAAATAAATAAATGGGAGTTAGCACTGAGTGAAGGCTAATCTATAAAAGTGCATTTTCAGCAGGGATTTAAAAGAGGAGACCGATTCAGTGAGCTTGATCTCCGAGGGCAGTGCATTCCAAAGTGTCTATAGTGCTGAAAGTCAGATCTCCTTTAGTCTTTAAGTTACAGACTTGGGGATCTAGAAGCTCTTTGCTTGTCGAGGATCTCAGACAGCGAGTTGGGACATACTGTCTGTAGGGGGAGATCCCATCAGATCAGACATGTAAGGTGGAGCGAGACCCGACCTATAGCCTTGTATACGGTGATGTGTTTAAGAAGTAGTGAAAATATAGCCGATCCACAAGCTCACAACGCGGCACAAAGGCAAGCGACGCTTTGTGAGCTAGTATCTTAGAGTATATATGAATAGAGACGGCACCCGAGTTCTCCTCCCATCCACTTGCATTAAGTTGCTCAAAAGCGCATGAGGCGATTTCACTGTGCATTCTGGGTAGGAACAGAGTGCATTCTGGGATGGATTGGGCCCAAACACATGAACGCGCTGCCGCTGACTATCATTGCAGGCATTCAGCGTTCACGTGTCATCGTGAACGTGCACAATGATAGTCAACGGACCAGCGCGTTCATGTGTTTGGGCCCACGCTGCAATGTCAAATTGGGCCACTATGTCCATTGCGCCTCAGGGTTTCATCCGGGTGCCGTCTCTATTCATATATACTCTAAGGCTAGTATAGATCTGTGGGTCCCGGGGCGAATGTCTAATTTCTGTTTTGGGTAACGGGCTGAAAGGTTTGGGAACCACTGCTCTTAACACCACGACTCTGACCGCGTCCATCACCCCAACCCCCCCCCCCCACCTCCCCTCATACGCCTCCCCTCCCTCTCTCTCAATCTCTCTCCGTTTCTCCCTGTTCGTGCCGGGCGTCTATTGATAATCCTTTGATAAAGAACAATAAAAGGACCCCTTCCACAATAAATGGTTGATATGATGAATACTGTACGATAACACTTGGGGAGTGCTTCCTGGATTGAAACGATGGGACGGACGGCCCCTCTGAGTGCCACGTTAACCAGGAGCATTTGAAAGAGTTAACTGAGCCGTGATTAGACAGATGATAGAGTGCTTCTTTTATTATTTACAGCTGGGAAATATTAAGTGGACAGCACACACACACACTGGAGCGTGTCACAACATGCGCCAGCTTCCATGTACACTAAAGCACACACGCATACAGGCATAAGTGTGACAGGCAAATACCATAGCATGCACACATAAAGGCACATGCGCGCGCACACACACGAGAGTGAGCCGGCAGTCCCTGCGTGTGTGTGTGTGTGCGCGCGTGTGTGTTATTTATGGTCCAGCAGGCTTCCAACAGAACGGGCTGAACTTTTAACTCCAGTGCCGCGTGTTAGCCGAGGTCAGCGGGTCATGCATGACCGCCTGCCTCACATTGGGCTGGGTCTCAATCAGTGTTGTATCTGACACAGCTGACTCCGTCCTCCTCCTCCTCCGTCCTCCTCCTCCTCTTCAGAGACATGGCCTGGTGAACACAAAGACCTGTCTGTGCTGTCAGGGACACGGCCCTTTGTCTCATCTGGAAGGATTATATACATCCTATCACAGAGTTAAACCCATTTTGATCAGACGTCAAAAAAAAAGAAAAAAAAAAAGAAGATGTCTTCTGAATCCTAACAGTTTTCTAAATACCTATATGTTTCTATATCAGTGGTGCTCAATATTTCATTTCATGGACCCCCAGAATTATCTGTATTTGGCCGCGGACACCCCCCCCACCCCCCATCTGGAAATATGTTGTTCCAGGGACGCCCCCCGAAAGCAACGATTTGAGTAACTGAGTTCGCTCTGAAAGAATATATTTTATATTTTAATATAATTTTAATATATTCTCAAAGATTTGCGCCACATTTTCAAGTTTAAAAAAAAATTGCAGACCTACAAGCTCGTAGCTATCTGCCATTTCTCAATGGCTAAAGTAGAACAGAATGCTTAAAAACACCAAAAGGGGTAGGTTCCGTTTCTTATTAGGTGCCTGTTTTAGGATACGTGAATTGAGACTTTTTCATGTCAAGGACCCCTCCAATTGACTCGTTAGCCTGCGGACCCCCGTAAGAAAATAGCCAAGGACCCCCATAAGAGAAGATTTTCACGGCTCTTGCAGTGATTTTCAACCATTTTCATTTTCAAGGACCCCCGATTTGACCTGAATTAGGCTACGCTCCCCCATTTCTATCTCTAAAATCAAACTTAATTTGACTCAGAGAGTGCATGTACAAATGGAACATCCATTGGTATATCCATTTGTACACCCTCTGAGTTACAGACCCATACGGCTCCATTTGGTTCCTAACTATCGTTTAGCTGGGGACCCCCTGGGAACTCCCTCAAGGACCCCTAGGGGTCCCCCGACCCCACTTTGGGAACAACTGACCTAGAATGCTAGATTCATGCCACTAGCAGTACAATGTGACGCAGCACCGTGTCTCCGGGTTCTCTTTGTAATCACGGAGCCTCGCCTTCCCGCACAAGCTCTCTTGATGTCCTACTGATGAGCTGCTAATATTATTTACAAAAAGTATCCGAACTGGAATTGAATGTCTGTCATCCGTATACAGTATACAATGCAATTTGTATTCACCATCCGCAAGGGAACTAATGAAAGCAATGGGATCGTTATTGCACACACGAATGTAGCATGCCGGTTGTCAATGCAGGTCCATGGCTGCCTCGTCTGGAACGTGTGACGAGACACAGTGAGGTACTAATCCCACATGGAGAGTATTGAGGGCAGCTTCAGCCCCGAAGAGATGACCGTGCTGTGTTTGCTCCCAAGTGTGCAGAGTGTGCATGTGTGGACGGACACGCACACACGCACACAGGTTTGCATGACTATACTTGTGAGGGAGTCGACATTTTAGGACAGCATGAAAATGGCTGAAAATAGTCGAACAACAACAGTATTTGTAACACCTAAATCTAACCTCTAAATGTATAATGCCAAAACTAACCCCAATATGTTTTTCTAAATGTAATGGCACGCCTTCCCAGCATGCACCTGTAACCCAACATGCATTTCACTGTGTGACGCGCGTGTCTCTTGATCGGGCGTAGCGTGGAAGAATTTGCGGCGCGATGCTAAGGGGTAATATTAGCGTCAATAAAGTAAATGAGAAAATGCTCGTGCATTGAAGGTGGTGAAAGAAGCACACATTGGTGCCAGAGAACAAAAGATCAATGTCGCACGAGGGGGGCGTGGAGGCACGCGGAGCGCCGTTTCGAGATAGAACCCCAGCAGTGTTAGCTTAGTGCAATGCTACGGAGGAGGGGGGTGGTGGAATTAACACAAATGGGGGTTTTTTTGCTAACCGTCCGGGCCAAATGTTTTTATGATGTCCAAACCATGTAGCACTCTGGGATTCCTTGTGAATGAAAAGTGCAATATAAATAAAATTCATTATTATTCAAAATAAAATTAAACCATGACAAAAACGTCTTGAGGACGTTTTGCTCGACATTTGGTCCTCACAACCACACACACCCACACACCCACACACCCACACACACACACACACACACACACACACACACACACACCATTGAGATCGTAATTATTTTCACAAGCTTCTCCTCATCCTACTCCATAACACCGCTGGCTCTCGTATCTCCCAGCATGCATTTGAATGTCAGACACATCTTGGCCCTTGTGATCCGTATCTGCGGAGCCCCTTCTCTCGCTCTCCAAACCTCTCCTGCAAATGTTACCTTTTCATATCCGAGGCTGGAGAAGAATACACTTCACCCCCATCACACCTCCTCCTCCTCCTCCTCCACCCACGCTACACATGAGGACCAGCGACCAGACGAGATAACCTTATACCCGACAGAACCGCAAATGTCACTTTGGCACAGGCCAGCCAATCGCATGGCTCGTCACTGGCCGGTGGCTGCATGTGCTCTCTTAGGGGTTCACAGATGCGACGACACCGCGAGCCGATGCAGGTACTGTATGTGTGAGAATGACAATGAGTCAGCCAGTGTAGTTTTTGGCAGCAAATTTTGATTTTAGTCATTAGTCTCTTGAATAGTTTACATTTAGTTTTAGTCACATATTAGTCACCTGGAATGGTTTAGTGTTAGTCTAGTGTCAGTCGAATATCATAAGATTTTAGTCGACTAAATCTACAGTTGATTTAGTCGACTAAAATGTATTTTGGCGGGCCTTGATGCCATCGTAATGACGGTTTTTACACTTGCTGAAAAAAGCCGATCTACAAGCTTGTAGATCGGCTATTTTCAGCATGCAACGAAGTGTAAAATGACTTTTTGGACTCTGTGCTGAGCGCATTCAACCTGGCATGCCTATGTTTTAGACTCTGTGCTGAGCACATTCAACCTGGCATGCCTATGTTTTGGACTGTGCTGAGCACATTCAACCTGGCATGCCTATGTTTTGGACTCTGTGCTGAGCTGGTGCGTCTGCTGGTTTCGTTATGCATCGGATGATAAAGTAAATAGTGCGTAAGTGGTTATGCCCACAGGATATCGTTTGTCGGGCAGAAACCTCACATCCATATTAATTCTTTCTCTACCATGTGTGTGTGTGTGTGTGTGTATATACACATACCCCCAGCTATGGGACGTTATTTGCTATGTACGTACGTGTATATATACACTACGTACCCCCTCGTATACTCTGTGTATATAGTGGTTGAGCCCCGAAGCTGCTTTTAACATTGATCCGGTTGCTATGCAACGCCTAACGTCACCACCAGCTATGGGACGCTACAACTCCTCTCCATTTACCTCGGTTCAACTTCAGAGCAGAATTTTCAAACCTCCATAACTCCGGAATCTAGGAGACCTGTCCTTGGTGGATCTTCAGCTATCCAAGGTTTGGATGTCATTTGTGACTTTTGTCTCGCATCACTCCCGAGTCATGTGCGCGTTTCTGGCGAGAGGTAAACAGTGTGCGCTAATGCTAATGATAGCAAATTGGTTGCAGTGAGTGTGTGGGTCCTCGACATTAAATAGTTTGAGAACCACCGATATAGAAACATAGGTTTTTCCAGGAAACTGTCATGATTTAGAAGATGATTGTAGAATCTGGTCTCCGGTCTTAACAGGTTAAGAGCAAACAACTCAAGTGGAGCCGTGATGGGCGCTGCCGCGAATACTAGGAAGCAGTGGAGGACGTGAGGGCAAGATGGTACGACATGAGGGAAGGAAATAAATAGGTAGCTTACAGGAGGTGGGTGTGAGTAGTCTACTAGACACAGACACAGCCTTACCCTGTCTGCGTCACGCACAGAATACGGCTTCATTCCACCGTGGAGGGGCCTTTATCTGCATGTTTCTGTGTTTGGATCTGAGGGGACGCTCTTTCCCCATGAATCCCAAACAACAAAAAACTACAAGGGACGGGATGCGGTGGAGAAAGGGTTTGGGGAGGGAGGGAGGGAGAGAGAAAGCAAGAGGAGGGAAAGCTTGGCTTGTTTTGGCAAGAGCTGAAGCTCTTTGGTGTCGGAGAAAGAGGGAAATCGACGACAACAGGGAAATCTGATCAAGAACAAGGAAAAGGAGCAAAGGAAGCAGGAGAGGGAAGGGAATGAGGGGGGTTGTGTCTGAAGATGAAAATGATGAAAGAGGAGAGGAGAATAGAGAGGAGAGGAGAGGAGAGCAGGAGAATGGAGGAGAGGAGAGCAGGAGAATAGAGGAGAATAGAGGAGAGGAGAGCAGGAGAATAGAGGAGAGGATAGGAGGAGAATAGAGAGGATAGGAGGAGAATAGAGGAGAGGATAGGAGGAGAATAGAGGAGAGGATAGGAGGAGAGCAGGAGAATAGAGGAGAGGATAGGAGGAGAATAGAGGAGAGGATAGGAGGAGAATAGAGGAGAGGATAGGAGGAGAATAGAGGAGAGGATAGGAGGAGAATAGAGGAGAGGAGAGCAGGAGAATAGAGGAGAGGATAGGAGAATATAGGAGGATAGGAGGAGAATAGAGGAGAGGATAGGAGGAGAATAGATGAGAGGATAGAGGAGAGGATAGGAGGAGAATAGAGGAGAGGATAGGAGGAGAATAGAGGAGAGGATAGGAGGAGAATAGAGGAGAGGAGAGCAGGAGAATAGAGGAGAGGATAGGAGGAGAGGAGAGGAGATGAGAGGAGAGGATAGGAGGAGAATAGAGGAGAGGAGATGAGAGGAGAGAGCTGAACAGAGCATGCAGAGGAACTACAGTATGAGTCAATGAGATGCTCAGATAGTCAGACATTCAGTCAGAGGATTGGAGTCTCTATCAGACAAGAGACATGCCAGTATGGGAGGCTGTGAGGACTGATGCACACACGCACGCACGTACACACACACACACACACGCACACACACGTAAAAACAAACAAACACTTACTGTGCCTGTGACAGTCACAGCATCTGTCACACACGCACGTGTGCGTGCACGCACGCACGCACGCACGCACGCACGCACGCACGCACGCACACAAATCTGGAGGAGTGAATCATTCCACACCTTTAGAATAACAGGAAGGAAGGCAGCTCTCAGCAGGGCTGAGGGAGCCACAGAAAAAAAACAACAACTCTTAAACACAACAGCACACATGAAACGTCTGGCTGAGCGCGCACGCACTCACAGACACACACACGTTCACGAAACGTCTGGCTGAGGCTGAGCTGCTTCACATGATGGGCTGTGCCGACACACACACACACTCTTCCTCAGGTGGTGGTGATTGATATGGTAAACCACTGGCTGGGTTAATGATCCCAGAGCTGGGGTGGTGATTTCTTTCTGGTAAGGTGAGATTCATATGGCTGGATGTAATCAGTACTCAGCCTTACAGAGTACAACACCATCCCTCACCTCAGTGCAACAATGTCCAGCATAATAGTTATGTGTGCGCGCATATCACACACACACACACACACACACACCACACCACACCACACCACACCACACACACACACACCTAAAATAGGTCTCCTAAAATAGAGCTTGTAGATCGGTTATTTTCAATGCTTTTGAATACTTCAGAGGGGGCGGGAGTGGGTGGTTGGTAAATTTCTGGAAATCTTTTTGTACAAACATTTGTAATTAATTTGTTCAGCGTCCTCACTTCCCACATTCACACACCAATGGTGGCGAGCTCACACCGACCGACTCACTGGAGGCAATGTAGGGTTCAGTGTCTTGCCCAAGGACACTTTGACATGTGGACAGGAGGAGCCGGGATTCGAACCGCCGACCCAGGGATCATTGGACGACCTGCTCTACCTCCTGAGCCACAGCCGCCCATATAAAAACCCAACACGGGTCACGGCCCTATAGTTTAAGAAAAAAAACAAATCCTGCCAGGGTTAATTAAGAGGGATGGCTGGTGTTCGTGCACCTTCCCCTCCGCTGCCAGACGGTCTTCCGGGTCACCCAGATGTTAAACTTAGTGGAGAGAAAGGCCCCGCTCCCACTAATTGAAGAGACAAGACCATAATGAATAATGCATAACGAGGATATGCAAATGTTCATCTGATTCAATTAGCCCCAACGGCCTGTGAAAGGGGCACTGATCGACCATACTATTAAATCACACTCAACTCTTGGGTCGACAAACCTGAACTGGCGCTCCTTTTTCCTGCCATGAGAGCTCATGGGAACTATGTTTTGTTTTGTTTTTTTTAACGATGTGGCGCTTAGGAGCGAGCCATCTAAAAGACCATTCATCCGTTCGGTATATGTATGTCCACCAAATGTACGTGTCCATCAGTCCTCGTCTGTCCACGACTATATGCCGAATGGTGCCAATTTTTTTTTTTAAACATACATTAAGATATGTTT
This sequence comes from Electrona antarctica, assembly GCF_951216825.1. Classification (NCBI taxonomy): domain Eukaryota; kingdom Metazoa; phylum Chordata; class Actinopteri; order Myctophiformes; family Myctophidae; genus Electrona; species Electrona antarctica. The sequence goes on from NC_136797.1 coordinate 14,545,220, forward strand.
ATTAATTTTCCTATTTGACAAAGTATTTATACGACAATTATTCACATGAATAAAATAAATCCTTCTCTTAAAGTGGATGCGGATGGTGGCACTGAGTCCACAGAAGTGAACCTTTCAAGCCCGTTTTCTCAACTCGCCGTTTCTCTGCACCACATTACTCTATAAGCCATATCTCCAAAACGGGTGGGTCAAACCAGAGTAATGTAGTAAGAGAGTGGTGACACGCTTTGATCTCGCCGAAAAAGCGGGTGCCTATGGGCGATAGTTCCAAACATTGCTCCTATGGCTGGAACTATTCCATTGAGATAGAATGAGCACTTCCGCATTCCATTGTTACAATGAGAGTCAACAGGAGTGTCATTACTCTTTTATACTACTCTGGGTCAAACTACCTATATGAACTAACTAACAAGCTAACCAATGTCAATTTGAAGCTATGATTCCCTGCTTTCATATGACATGGAAAAAACGAAAATTAATAACGACAATGGCAGTCCCTCAGTCAAATTTGGCCACAAATGTCAACGACTTGACATCAGAGATTCACAAGAAAGCCACACCATCATTAGACTGTTTCGGTATATTTGGGGCAGTTACACTCGTCTTGTTTAAAGAGAGTTAAGTGCGCCGTAACTAGGGGTTTTCAGAGAGGTTAATTTCCATTATATAAAGTAGCCTTGCCGAGCCATGAGGCCCATATGGCAGGAGCCTATCTCCTGTTTCTGTAGCGTGAGGCAGCTTGATGTACAAGTACACCCCCTGGACATGACGCTAATATGTCGCAGGGACTTATCCCCAATCCAACCCTTCATGCTGTGTCAAGCAGGGAGGCACTGGGTCCCATTTTTTAGAGTCTTTGGTATGACCCGGCCGGGGATTGAACCCCAACCTCCCAGTCTCAGGGCGGACACTCTAACCACAAGGCCACTGAGCTAACATTCCAATGGTAATTTCCATTATATATATATATTAAAAAAAAGATCATTCAACTCTTGGCCCAGGATCTAAAGGGGCTTTGTACTACATGGCAAGATAATTGAGGCAAAGTCCAGTAGTCCACCTTCGCTCCGGCTGCCTGGGAAGATACTACAACATATTCTTAATTGCATGTAGGGCAGAGACCAGAGATAAAAAGGTGTGCCGTGAGAAATGAAGCATTAAGCCAGACATAATACTTCAGACGGAGCATGACCGCGCCGCTGACATCATGGCGTGTTGTGGGCTAATTTATAGATTTACTATTTTCGGCTAGTAGCGACACAGAGAAGCAGTGAACTTGGGAAAAACCCTTCAGTGGAGGAAGAGATTGGAAAACAAGTTTGGCGTGGAGAGAGAGAGAGAGAGAGCGAGAGAGAGAGAGAGCATGTACAGGAAGGAAGGGTTAACAGGAAAAGAGATGCATCTTCAAGGTATGTAAGGCTCCGTCCTCTCCAGTGGAGCGGAACAATGCAGAGAGAGGAACAAAGGATGCACTTGCATGGATAATGGAGACACACACACACACACACACACACACACACACACACACACACACACACACACACACACACACACACACACACACACACACACACACACACACACACACACACACACACACACACACACACACACACACACACACACACACACACACACACACACACACACACACACACACACACACACAGAGAGAGAGAGAGAGACACACACGCACACACAGAGAGAGTGTCCAGTTCACAGGTTTTCAAAGTGGGGACTGCCAGTGGATCTACTAAAGCTCACCGAGGCTACCATTCCATAACGTTCCAAAATAGAGGGACCGTAGCCAGAGACTGTGGAACACAGCACCACTCACTGTTCTACTTGGTCTTGTAGCCAGAGACAGTGGAACACAGCACCACTCACTGTTCTACTTGGTCTTGTACTGTGCCGACTGACCCGAGTGAATTTCCATGTTTCCAGAAGTAATGTAACATAACATAACGGTCCACAAATGGCTATTCTGGCCCAGCCTGTATGATTTCTGGTGTAGAGGGGCGGGTGCCGGGTCGAACACAGGCGGTGGTTAAAAGTTAAAACACTATTGGTTCACCGCTCACGCCCCCCTCCTCCCCTCCCCTCCCCTCGCCGGTAGAAAGAAAGCAGAGAACACCGATGCCACCAAATCTGGAGCGACACGCCTCTGTGCTGTTATTGGTTAGCGAAATACAAGGAAAGTGGGCTTCCCATGCCAGCATTTCCAATGGGTTTCACCCATAGAGTATTAAAAGGATAGAGACTGATCTGGCGCGAAGCTCCGCCCCGGAAGAGCCTTCTACTTCCGCCTTTGTTTCACCAAAATTTGGTGCCCAAAATGCGGAAGTGCAAACGCGCTCAATGTTAAAGCCCAGCTGCACGGGGTTTCCCAATCATACTTCCACGGGTCCGCCTGCAGTCCCTCCTCTTACCACTAGGGGCCAGTGTTTCACCAGGCTGTATAGAGCGTCGCAGTCCCGCCCCCTCGAGAGACCCTGAAAAAGAATTTCCCATTCACTGATAAACTTTTCAAAAAGTATTTATTTAAAGAAGTTTACGCCGCGGACAAAGCCAACTCGAGTTGTGACAAATCATGACAATAAACACAATGTTTTGGGCCGATCAAATAATTAGAAAAAGGCAGGATACAACACTTTTTGTTTTGTTTTTCTTAGGGCCGGGACTTTAACGCGTTAATTGAGATTAATTAACTACAGAAAAATTAACGCGTTAAAAAAATTAACGCATTTAATCGCACCTTTTTTTTCCAGCGCGGAACGTTTCTCACTGGGTGCGTTTCTAGTAGTACTGAATAGGCTGCGGCACGCGAGCAGCAGCAGCAGTTGTTGTTTACTCTACACTACAGGCTACAGCTCCGTCAGAAAGCCCAAACCCAAATGAATCGAATGAAGAAGCCGCTTATATCGCTTTTGCTCCATGGATGGACATTTAGATGTAAAAGCTATCGGATGGACGCGTGGATAGCAGCATGGCTGTGTGCAATGTCAGAGGGAAATGATCCATTTATGACCAACGTTAGCTTATATGCTAGGCTTGCTAGCTGCTTCAGTTTAACATGTCTCACAGACCACCGGAGACGCGCGGTGATTTCACCGCTGTCAAGCTGTCCTCGATGCGAAACATACTGAAGTAGCAAGCGTGGGTCAGCCCCAACCTCATGTGAAATGTTTCCCCCATAATAAAGTTGTTTTTATTTGTTCTCATGCCCCGCCATGTAAAGCACATTTGAGTATTCATATACACACTGCTGCTCTTGTTTATCTGTTGGGATAAAAAAGTTGTATTGCTTAAAGGGGAATACCACTAATTTTCAACATTTTTCTATGGAGTTGTGTGCACTGGAAATAATAAAGTCCCCCCATTATGTGTTGCCTATAGAACTGGAGGTCTGAAAAAAACAGTAACATTATGAAGTACATTTTTGTGATGTCACTGAGATGTACTTCATAAGGTTACTGATTTTTTTCAGACCTCCAGTTCTAGGCAACACATAATGGGGGGGACTTTCTTATTATATCCACACAACAACTCTAAGGTATATTAATGACAGTAAAATGTTGAAAATGAGTGGAATCCCGTAGTCACTATTCACTGGGATACCAAAAAACATTTGAAAAAAAAGGTTTCTCACTGTTCTTGGGTTGAATAATGGTATGCGATTAAAATGCGATTAATCGAGATTAATTAACTACAAAGCCTCTGATTAATTAGATTAATTTTTTTAATCGAGTCCCAGCTCTAGTTTTTCTTCTTACAAATTATTCGATTGGCCCCAAAATGTTGTTTATTGTCATGAAAACAAAAGCCTGGGTACCGAGGCTAACACATCGCGGACATGACTTCATTCATGTGATGTCATCACCACCACAGCGTGTTAGTCAACCTTGCTTGTTTGTTTCTAGTCATTAGGTTGTGGTTTAATTACAGTTGTCTGTTGTGTGAAATGTGTCTTTTTTTTGTGCGTGTGTGCATGTGTGTGTGTGAGTGTAAACGGCTTGTAAAATTCTGTGCAATCTCTTCTACTATCGGTAGCCGCTGATAGACGCTGACAGACGTTTACTTGTACCTCTGAAGGGTGTGTGGGTATTTGTCCGGGATTTGCTGATTGCATTATGTACAGCACCTTGTAAATATTTGTGTCCTTGTATTGTATCTCTTATGTGGACATAAATAAATGATTAAAATGTGTGTGTGTGCGCGCACGTGCGTGCGTGCGTGTTTGTTGCCACTGCCAGACTCCGATCTCTAACAGTGGCGAGAACGGCCAAATCCTGTCAATATGAAGTACTGCCCTAAATACTTTAGATTGGTTCAGCAATGCAGGTTAATTTGTTTTGACATTTAGTTTTAGCAACGGAAGCTGGGAGATGTGTGTGAGACTGTGTGTGTGTGTCAGTGTGTGTGTGTGTGTGTGCGTGCGTGTGTGCGTGCTCAAGACTTTACAGTTTAACGTCCATGGGAAGGGGAGAGGGGAGGAGAGAGAGAGAGAGAGAGAGAAAATATCCCCTAGGCGGAAGACAAAAGTGAGCAAAAAACCATTAACTATTATCACCAGAGTTCTATCTGACCTGATTTTCCAATTTCCGCTGACCATAGATGGATGTTTGTTTGCCCTCCTCTGTGGGACAGTAATAATTCATAATGTCTCTTCAGGGACTGGTGAAAACCACACGCTATCTATTTACACTTTTGTCTTTGCGGTGCATTTGTTTTGCACCAGTGGGCCTTCGCTCTAGAGTTGTTCCGATACCGATACTGGTATATCCGGGTGCTCCAGTCCGATACCACCCTCAAGTACTGGTACTCGGAACTGGGCCCAATACTCTGACCCGAGTACCAAAACACTCAATTGACACTAGGCTGAACGAATGCAACGGGAGCAAGAACATTTTGGACCCAGAAAAGTCGCAAGTGTGGTTGCCGCAGTCGCTTGCATAGGCCCCTCCCACTAATATTGTCAGCCAAAAGGGTCTTTTGACCCTTTGCTACAACCTCTGTCCAATTTTCCTTGACTCTCTTGAAAAGTACGCTTGAATAGTTTGGTCTTCTGCCCCTGCAAGGGAATTTATGTCTTTATAAACGATTGTAAAACATAGATTGGTTACATAACCAACAACGGCCAATTAGCTATACTACAAACGTTATGCAAAGCTCGGCCAATCACAGCGGACGTTAGGGAGGTTACTCCAGAATAATAATAAAGTGTGATAATAACTATAGTCTGGTTGCCCTAATTACCACACTAACTAGATATTTTTTTCTAAATCGTTTCAGGCTATTAGTATTGTGGTAATTGAACATTGCAGTATCATTACAAGTACAAGGCATGACAATTAAATTAAATTGGAGAAAGGGGGTAAAATAAGTGGTTCTTCAACAAAAATAAAAAGTACTTGTATCGGTACTCGGTATCGACGAGTACTAAAAATTAAGTACTTGTACTCGCTCTAAAAATATATATATATCGGGACAACTCTACTTCGCCCCTCCACAGCCTTGTCCACCGCCTGTATCCTTGAGCACCGTCTTAAGACTGATTCCTACTTTGTTACGTGTCCAAAATAACAGTTGACCTACAAGCTCACAGCACGTTGTGGATGTGACACTTGTAGGTCTGCCATTTTCAGCGCCTGTGATGGAGCAGAAATTTGGCTTTAACACTTTGACTACTATAACACTTTCGCTGCGATTCGTTTAATCCACATTTTTTATCTGTTTTTAAGTCCACCAGACAGAAAGGGATATGAGACACGTTTTGATGATGACGTCATCACGTGCAAAGGGTTATGGGAAACCGAGTCCCTGTTGTTCACAATGGGAAAGTTACCCCTGCCTGTTGTTGTGGTCGGCACACCAAGCGATTATATCATTTTAAAGTGGATTTTCATGACAAGCAACTCAGTGCACTGGGTGTTCAAACTTTAAAACATAGACAGTCTAGCCCGGAAGACGATCGTTTAATCCCGGCTTTTAAACTATTAAGAGGAGGCAGTGGGTGCTCATAATGTGCTCACAAAAAACTAATCATCATTATTATTAAGCATTTTCAACCCGGCATCCCTGGGGCATGTCATTATGGGCGGATATTTGCAACAGACTTTCAAAAAACTTCCACAAACATCCATTGTAAATGGCTAATTGTAAATGGCTAATGACAGGTGCGGAGCAGAGGACCACATCATTGACTGATTGATTTGATTGAATACTTTATTAGACAGGCGTAATGTAAACTACCTCTGCATCTGCCATCCGTCCACAATTTACACCATCCTCATCCCAAAATATGAAACCTTAGAACTTTACTAGACCATGGATGAACGAACACCTAGGCTACTGTATATGCGTGTTGAATCAACACACTGTATCTCACTGCTGCTGCCTGTGAAGTACTTTGAAAACAGTTGCTTTTATGACATACTTATTTTTGCTGAAGATTGCACCAACAGGAGTCTTCCAACATAAGCCCACTCAGAGTGACTGCGTACAGTATGGGTGTTGTAACCACTAAACTGGGGTCTGGGGACCCCCAGGGGTCCTTGAGGGAGTTGCAGGGGGTCCCCAGCTAAATGATAGTTTGGAACCAAAGGGACCCTTATGGGTCTGTAACTCAGAGTGTACAAATGGAACCAAATGGACCCTAATGGATCCATTTGGTTCAATTTCTACACTCCGAGTTAAATTAACATTGACTTTAAAATATAAATTGGGGTCTCAGAATGCTAGCATTATGAATTTCAGGCAAAAATACTTGCCAATTTATTTTTTTACTCGCCCTTCTATGTTTAAATTAATTGCATTACTAAAATCTGAAAAACAAAAAGTAATCTATAAATTGGGTGCTTTTCTGAAAAATGTTCTTCCACTGTACAAATAGGGAAAGCCCTTCGATATGTCGATGTATATCATGTAATGTATTGTATACTGTTGATTGTATACTTTTATGAATCTGTGCTCCAAACCATGTGATCATGGTAGTGAGTTAAATAAATGATGATGAGAGATACAGTAGAAATGCCATTAAATGGGAGTCCGTCCGTAGACTAATGCGTGACAAAGTGGGGATCCTTGAAATTAAACGGGTTGAGAATCACTACTAGAGCCATACAAGTCCCTGGCCTATCTTTTCAAATGAGGGTCTGCAGGGCTAATTAGTGTCAATTTGGGGGTCCTTGACATGAAAAAGTTTGGGAAACACTGCACCAAGCAGGCCCCGATTGGCGACACTAGCGTTGACTCCCATTGTAACGATGGAATGCGGAAGTGCTCATTCTCTCTCAATGGGATAGTTCTAATGTTTGGAACTGTAGCCCATAGGCACCCGCTTTGCGGCGAGATCAAAGCGTGTCGCCACTCTTACTATAGATTACTCTGAGCAGGCCATGCTGTGAAGACCCACGAGAGGCGTGCCTCACGTCAGGCTCAGGCCCGGTCTCCCAGAGGTGTGATGGATGTGAGGAATCCGGACCAGTAAGTAATTTATGACACCAGACTGGAAGAGAGGAGAGCTGGCTCCAATGTTCATTTTGCCAGAAGCGAGTTCACCTCACTTGTCACAGTATGTCTCATGGCAGAGATTTAGATCCAATTTATATACACTGTATAATGATTCTCAAAAGGTTTTCATTTAAAAAAAAAACAGTTTACTAAATGCATTATAGGTCATGGACCCCAAGAACTCTGAATGTACAAATGGAACCAGATGGATCCTTACAGGTCCAATGTCCATGCATTTGGTTGCATTTGCACACTCCCAAGAGTTACTAATCCTTTAGCCCCGGGGACCCCTTGGAACCCCCTCAAGGACCCCCACTTTGAGAACCACTGCTGTAAGAGTTCTTTATTCATCAACAACAAAATCTTGCTCATAAATGTCTCCCAATTATCTGAGACAATGGTAGGCCTAGCCCCAGTGCCTTGAATTGCACAGGCATAAGTCAAAACATGTCAGGCTTCATCATGAGTTAGGCATGGCTATTGGCTAGATTATACTACTAGCCTGAGGTTCTACAATGTACTGAATCCCTAACATTAGCTCAAACTAATTGGTCGTGGAGACTGCAGGCTAATTTTATACCCATCTACAAGCTCACAACGCATCAACACATGATGTGTAACCTCTTCAATGACGCATCAAGACCAACCTACATAGTACGTACCATGAGCGTCCGGGCCTTCTGCTGTGGTCCCCGAACTGTGGAAGGCGCTCCCTGCCCACCTGAGAGCACCACAGGACCAAGACCTTTTTTAACAAAGATTTGTTTTGTTAGCTACACTGGTTGTACCTCTAGGCTCTATGCCCCTCATGTTTTAAATGTTTTGTTTCCGTTTCCCAGATGGTTTTAGTGAAGTTATGATTCTTCTTTTTGAGGGGCGCTAGCCCCTCCTATGACCAGCGTTGTGTTTGTACCAAATTTGTGATGATTTGATTGGCTGAGCACTGAATGTGCTCGCAACACAGAATGGGAGCCCGCAAATTGTATTTGACAGGACACAACTGAAAAGCATTTAAAAAGGTATCTGGGAAAAAAAAGAAAAGACGACAAATCCATTCTGTGGTGTATAGTGCCAATCCATGACTGTCTAAAACATGATCAGGTAAAGTGTTAAAATTATGTTTTATGTGGCCACACCCACCAAGTTCATTAAGTATACCTGGTTTTCACCTTAGCACCAACCACTTGAACTTAAGCCTCACCCACAGCTGTGTGTTGATGGGACCAAAGGTCGCAGTTACTATATGAAATTGTGCATTTCCCGTCAGTCAGTCACGCGCCATATATGGTCATGCCTCGTGAGATCCTTGATGTCATCAATATTGGCCAGAAAATCTACATCTGACCTCAAACCCTTAGATCTCCATATATGGAACTGACCTGTTCTGACATTCCATATGTTGATCTTTCCTCTTCGATGTCTCCCTTTGATCTGATACCTGTCCATTTAAAAGACGGACGTGCCACAAAGTTATTAGTGCAGCCGCGCCCGGTAGCCTGCGAAAACAGGCCCGAAAATTAAGGCCCAGCACTACCTGGGCCCTCATCAAACCCTGTACACTCAAGCCACTGACCCCGCTGCCACCCTTAGATCTCCATATATGGAGCTGACATTCCATATGTTGATCCGACGTTGTGTGTGTGAATAAAAGGCGCCGCTTACGTCACACAAATGTGGGTTTTTTATTTCATTTTCTTTTCCATGGTTGACTTCTTGGATCTGTGTGTCCGTCTGTCTCCCTTTGTATGGAGAATATCCCACATGCCAAAAGGCATCACCCTAGTGTACATAAACAGGACAGGATCTTGTAACGGCGTGGCTTCCCCATGGGCGGATATCCTGTTGTTGATTACATCCATTCTGACGGGATGGTGGGAGGATTTATTTTGAGGATATCAACTTACACAATATTTGGAGATGGACTTCCTTGGCCTACTAGCAACGAGCACGAGACATGTGGCCCTGATCAGTGTTGTCACCTTTTTTGTGTGGGGGGTTTTCCATTTATGTTTATATATATATATATATATATTTTAATTTTAATTGAATGGGCAGATCGCATATATATGTATAGGCTAGATACACCAAGTAGCTCTCCACTCCCATAACAACCTTTGCGGGGATTATGGCGCCAGAGTGGCCTGTTGAAGCAAGTGCCTTTTGCTGGGTGGTTGCATCTTTAGGGCGGCTGTGCCTCAGGAGGTAGAGCAGGTCGTCCAATGATCCCTGGGTCGGCGGTTCGAATCCCGGCTCCTCCTGTCCACATGTCGAAGTGTCCTTGGGCAAGACACTGAAACCTACATTGCCTCCAATGAGTTGGTCGGTGTGAGCTCACTGGGAAGTGAGGACGCTGGCGTCGACTGTTCGCCCGCCTCACCTCCCAATGTATGAATGAATGAACCAACCATTGTAAAAGCGATTTGAGCACTTGGAAAAGCGCTATAAAAATGCAATTCATTATCTCACCACTCGGGCTGGACGGCGGGCGCGTACATGGGCTGGGCCTGACGCAGCAGCAGCCCGTGAATCTTCTCCTTGATCCACGTCTTGTTGTAGGGCTGGTACGTCTGCGTCTCGGCCCGGTACACAAGGCAGCTCAGGTCCGCCAGCTCCTCGATGAACTCAAACAGCTGGTTCATGTCGTAGCTGATGGCGGGGCTGTTTGGGTTCATGCTCTTCAGGTGCTCCTCGTACATGGCGCAGACGCCCTCCATGCACTGGTTCACCGACTCGTAGTCGGCGTACGTGCGGCCCTCGGGTCTCTTCGTTGGCTGGACGAGCAGGATCGTGTGCGACATGTTTTTGACCGCAAGACTCGTTGGGAGAACCTTCACGTCTTCTGGACGCTTGTAGATATTTTGTCTATCGATGTATGTGCAACTAAAAAAACAGATTTTGGATCAGCGCTGTGCCGTATAGTCCTGGAGGCTCACGGAGGGAGGGAGGGAGCGTACTCTGGTTTCATCCTCCAATAATCTCTGGTCTTCTGAGACGCATCAGCTAGCGTGCAAGATAAGAGTTATGGAGCGCTGTCGTGCACACCATCCTATAAATAGGTTACCGTGACACAAAACATCACGCAACGCTTTGGCCAATCAGAAAAGCCAAGCTGTGCGTCTGCGTTTCCTTTTATGCCTATATATGGAGTTCCGTGTCAGGTAAGGCTGAACGATTTTGAGAAAAAATTTAATTGCGATTTTTCTGACCAATATTGCGATTGCGATTTGACTCGCGATAAAAAAAAAAAAAATCACACCCGTGTGAAGTAAGTGGTGCAACTCCGTGTGGGTGTCCCCGGGGGGGTCCCCAAAACTTCCAGACCCACAGGAACGCGCCAGGGTGCCGGCCCGGTTCAGGCGAGCCGCCCCGCGTCCGAAACGGTCGAGAAATGACAGAGTTACCGTGTGGTAACCAGGTGGTCCCTATACTCTACTGCAGTGTTTCCCAACCTTTTTTGTCCCAGGGCACACTTTTCATAGCCTAAAAATCTCGGGGCACACCTAGATATACGGGGGGTGTGCATGTGTGTATGTGTGTGTGTGTATATATATATATATATATATATATATATATATATATATATATATATATATATATATATATATATATATATAGTAAAACGTCTTTGATACCAAACACATTATACTTTTGACAGAGTAAAACTTATTTGAACCCAATATACTTAATTAAAAACATCTAATTAATTGGAGGCTTTGTGATTAATTAATCTCAATTAATCACATTCGCATATCAATCTGCCTATTTGACCTGAGCAGTGAGCTTTTTTTTTCAAATGGATTTGGATATGAGTGAATCAATGAATAGTGACTACATAAGCATAGGCAATAAAACAAGTAGTAATAATAATAGTGATAATATTATACATTCGTCTTTGTGTCTGCCCGTGTAAACGCAGCAGCGAGTGTGAGGGGTTGGGGAACGGATGGAAAGTACATAGTGTTATTAAGGAGGACTCCTTCTAACTATATGGAAGTTAACCTAACGTTAGCTCCCATGCTAGCTACTAGCTTCCCTCGTCAGACAACAGAACACCACCACAGATCGGGTGGAAGCTGCTGATATCACTGCTTGTGCCCGTGGATGGGAAATAAGATTTAAAAGGCTGTGGAAGCGTGGATGAAAGCACAGATGTGTGCAATAAAGTTGTGTCGGATCTGCCTGTGCATCCCGTCTGCTGCTCGTGTGTTGTGAGTGACTCTATGTTGTGACTGTCCCTGGCTGCTGATGCATAGTTAATGAGCGTCATAAGCATGCGCCCTTACTGCGCTGGAAGTAGCAGATCTACACGTTATCTACCCGTCGCAATGCACAGCGCTTTGGGCTTGTACATCTGTGTTTTTCCCGCAGTTAGTTGAATTATATCGATTCACAACTTTAGGATCGAACCAACGTCCGATGCAGACGCTATTTAGATTTTTCGGTCAAATCAGGCGGCACACCTGGACACATCAAACGGCACAGTAAAGTGCTGCGGCACACAGGTTGGGAAACACTGCTCTACTGTACAGTCACTGTACTGTAATGTCACACCCGAAATCATCATATAGGGCAGGGTTCCCCAATAGGCGGCCCGCTGGCCATTTGCGGCCCGCGGAGCGCTCCCTTGTGGCCCCTGGAAGAAAAAAAAGAAAAGAAAAGTGTTTTGTTTTGTTTTGTTTTGGGGGCATGTCCCAGATATAAATGGCATTAAATGGGGGTCAGTAGCCTATGCATGTCAAACTGGGCACCCCCTCAAGGACCACTGGTGGTCCCCGGACCACTGGTTGAGAACAATTTTTAATTAATGAATGAAAAAATTCAAAACCCAATTTTTCGCGCGTGCGGACTCGGCCCCCAGCCTGGTTCCCTAGTCAAAATATGGCCCTTGAGGAAAATTAATTGGGGAACCATGATATAGGGCCTATACAGTTAGTATGTGTGTGTGTTAGGCTGCGCAACAGTGACACTTGGTTGTGAAAACCAACCAAATGCTATTTTCGTGCTCGGACAGACCCAGCCAGCCAGCCAACCAGCCAGCCACCCACCCCCACAGACACACAAAGCTACGTAATGAAGTGGTTGCACCACTTAAAAAGTAAAGCTTCAATTTAGTATTCACTGTGTCCATTTAAAAAGTAATGAAACATTACCAAATGGCATACCATTCATTTACTTTACCAGGCAGTGATGTCAGGATTCACATGATGTGAGACAGCTCAAAATAATGTAGGCTAACTAACCAAATTGACCTGTGTTTAATTAACTACAATAAGAATGTGTGTTAAAATTGTATACAGACCATAAATGCAATGTAATTTCCAGACTTTCTATTTAAGTGCAATTGCTATTAGGCTACAGTTATCTAATCATCAGAGCACAATATTGTGATTCTCATTTAATATTCACATTTAGATATTATGTTCAATTGATTTATTTGTTTTTGAGGGGCACTAGGCCCTCCTAAATCCAGTGCACGTATGTTCACAAACGTCCTACACAAACATTAAATTCCCATTGACAATTTTATGTCAGTGTCTGAGCAAAGAAATAGGCCTAGTGTCTATTTTACGTCATGATGATGTACGATGATAAGAGCGCCCCTCACTTCATCACACGAGTGGGATTTGTTTAACCAAATAAAAGCATATGCATTGCATAAGTGTAGGCTACATTTTGACAGATGTGATGACATAATTAGGCTATCAATTATTAGAGATACTTTTGTCTGAGGTTTAAGACAAGCTCATAACTTTAACTTTAATGTTTATGAGCTTGTTGGCCGGCTATTTCCCCACCACGGGTCCTGGTGTAAGCTCTTTTTTAATAACGGCTCTACTCGGATCTCGGTACAATTTCGCGGACCTCGCTCAGACAAATCATTGAAAATGTGCATGCACCACAATGGGGACCGGTTCACCAGAATCGGGGACGATGACGACAATGTAGCATTAAAATAAACAGGGGACAGAACAGCAGGACAGCGCCCGTGTCATGCGAAGGTTTGTGGTGTTGCCGCGGGATGTTTTGACTGTCGCTGTACCATGACAGGTCTTGCACAAAACTCTCTTGTTGGTCTGTAACGTCAAAACCAAAACAATGCCATATCCCCGAAGTGCCTGATCTCTTTGGGATTAAATTGTGCGGATTTAAGAAAGTTTCTTCGGGCTCCGCAGACGCTATGCTTGCATCTGCTCCTCAGCTGCTGCTGACTTCTATCATGATAGCATTAGCATCAACGCACTGAACACAGAGCAGAGTAGACATAAATTATGACTTTGTTTTGGGCACTGGGCGAGCGTGTACACACGCACTGCAGTCACATGCACTGCAGGGACACTTCTGATTGGTTAGAATAGAGAGCACAGTACAGCCGTGTTGTAAATACTGGATCAGATGCGCTCCGGGTTGAATATTATGATTAAAAAAAAATCGCAGCCTTTGCGATTTGCTAATCGCGTGGTTTCAAATCGCAATTTCGGTTTGAAAACGATTAATCGTTCAGCCTTAGTGTCAGGCAGGCCCAAAATATGGAGTCCAGGCCGCGAGTTTTTTATTCCTAGGATGGCTGCGGTTTGAGGAATTTGGAGCGCTGTGATTGGTTGTCAGTGGAGTAGGAAGCGCTGGGCTGTGTTTTGGACCGCACACAAGTGTTTATGCCTACTAGTACTCTATGACTAGTACTAACCCTATCTCTAACTCTAACCTAAACATAACCGCAAGCAGGGGAGCAACGCATCCCTCACCAACCTTAATCCAATCTTTTTAATGCACCCCTCACCAACCTTAATCCAATCTTTTTAATGCACCCCTCACCAACCTTAATCCAATCTTTTTAATGCACCCCTCACCAACCTTAATCCAAAAACTACTAACCCTATCTCTAACTCTAACCTAAACATAACCGCAAGCAGGGGAGCAACGCATCCCTCACCAACCTTAATCCAATCTTTTTAATGCACCCCTCACCAACCTTAATCCAATCTTTTTAATGCACCCCTCACCAACCTTAATCCAATCTTTTTAATGCACCCCTCACCAACCTTAATCCAAAAACTACTAACCCTATCTCTAACTCTAACCTAAACATAACCGCAAGCAGGGGAGCAACGCATCCCTCACCAACCTTAATCCAAAAACTATTAACGTACCCCTCACCAACCTTAATCCAAAAACTATTAACGTACCCCTCACCAACCTTAATCCAAAAACTATTAAAAAATCCGTGGTAGTAAAAGAGGTGGTGGCAGTGGGGCGCGAACAGGTGAAGCATGGTATTACAAGTCGGCGTAGTAATCCACTAGGCTAGCGAGGCAGCTGGCAGAATAGGGTTTTGTGTTTGTATTAGAAGGTGTGGTTCCGCCCGCGCGGGCGGCGCTTTCCTTGGTTACTAGTAGTAGGGTGGGGCTTCGCCCCGCCCTACTACTAGTGGCCGGAGTGGTAAAACGAGCGCTCCTAACCTGAGCTATCCTAGGAATAAAAAATTTGCGTCCAGGCCAGTCTATGACATTAGCAGGATGACATCAGGGTAATCATTATATGGCGATTTGCTGTTTTATTATGGGGAGATGTCTCGGGCCAGTATACTCCTACACCCAAAAATATTGTTCATGGTGTTCTATAATAAGAGCAGTTCTGTTACTACATGGCACTGGTGTTCAACCAGTGGTCCGGGGACCACCAGTGGGCCTTGGGGAGGTCCCAGGTGGTCCCCCAGCTAAATGATGGATTGTTGGTAACCAAATGGACCCTTATAGATCTTTAACTCTTGGGAGCGTACAATGAAACCAAATGGATCCTTACGGGTCCATTCAGGGGTCACTTGAAAGCCAAGTTTAGCTACACCTGGGGACTCGGTTAGGGCAGCAAGTTCAAGGGAGCAGGTACGGCACGCGCACACACACGCACACACACATACGGGACTCTCAGTGATGACAGTTGATTATTTCCTATAGGTTACTAATGCGAGAGCCTGTTAATTACCCAGCCTGCTCTGGGGCCGGCCTCAGCCTCACTGTAATCATCATCATCCATACAGCTTGGGCAAACAATCATTGAATTAACTCCACACGTTGCACTCACACAGCAGATACCACACACACCCCCACACACACACACACACACACACACACACACAATTTGCAATCCACTCGGTGATGCAGGGGACAGTGTAGAGACCACAAGCTTTGAAGAAAGGACTCTCAAAATGAGGGTGGGTGATGTGAAACTGTGGCAGTAAGTAAAGCAATTTAAGCAGCGGAATTTTGAGGTGTTTATTTTGACTAGAACTGATGGAGGACATTAGTGCTGCATGATTCTTTGGTCAAATGTGAATCCCGATTTTCCTCTACAAGAATTGAGATCCCGATCCCGAGTTTATCAAGTTTTCAGCAAAAAACATAACTAAAATAAATTCGACAACTAGTGCTGCACGATTCTTCACAAAATGAGTGCCTGAACCTAGATCTCAATCTTTTTTTCGATTAATTGTGCAGCACTAGATGACGTGATTGATCTCTGTCACTACGTTTTTGGCTTCCTGCTTCTACGGGTTGACGGCGTGGAACAAACTCCCACTGTACCTTCGACAGGCAGCCTCTGTAGACATTTTTAAAGCACAGCTCAAGACCTACTTCTACATTCTTGCTTTTAATTGATCTTTTAAATTCCTTGTTATTCATGTCCTCACTGTATTGCATTACTGCTATTATTTTAATGTTTTATGCCTTGCTTTTCTTTTCTTTTTTTTCCTCCATTGCTCTGTAAAGAACTTTGAGCTGCATTTCATGTCATGAAAGGTGCTATACAAAT
Source organism: Electrona antarctica (assembly GCF_951216825.1). Taxonomy (NCBI): domain Eukaryota; kingdom Metazoa; phylum Chordata; class Actinopteri; order Myctophiformes; family Myctophidae; genus Electrona; species Electrona antarctica. The sequence goes on from NC_136797.1 coordinate 14,561,540, forward strand.
AAAGTTTTATTATTACTACTACAGTTAAGCCAGGGCGTGTTGTTATCAGAGCCCTTTCCAACACAGTATTAGGGAAAATGCCTTTTTTTTCACAGCAGCCATATTGACAAATAGTTGTGTAAAGTTACTTCACGGGTGTCGTTAACAAAAAGGCAATATTTATGTCAGTATGGCTGCAGCGAAAAAGCCAGGTCTACTTTCTGTGTCAGTCAAGCAGAAACGAGCAGCTACTCTTACAACATTAATATACACAGCAAAGGTTAAAACAACACCTTTTGTTTAGCTACGGTATAAAAAAATATGCACAGAGGAGCACGCTTCCTGTTTATGCATGGCCACAAATCACAGTGGAAAGCTTTTTGGCACCGTCCCTCACAATTAATGGCTTTGGAGATAAAAGCACGAGGGAAGAGGGAGGAAGAGGAGGAAATGGAGGGGGGTTGGTCCACCGGTGTGTGTGTGTGTGTGTGTGTGTGTATATATGCACAATTATGCAGAGAGCCAATGGGAGACATGCAGGTGCCATATCGTACAAAACCGTTACTGGGTCCAAATGTAGTCATTATTTAGCAGACGTACTGCTTTTGGCGGAGTACTCCGCCATAAGGAATGTAATTACCTTCCTTATGGCGGAGTACTCCGCCATAAGGAATGTAATTACCTTCCTTTTGGTGGAGTACTCCGCCATAAGGAATGTAATTACCTTCCTTATGGCGGAGTACTCCGCCATAAGGAATGTAATTACCTTCCTTATGGCGGAGTACTCCGTCTGATAAGCTTTATTATTGATATCAATCGGATCGCTGATTACTATTTTTTGAGTGGTGTAAACCACTCCTACAACTGGCTTTGTTAGTTTACGTGTCTGTCTGTCTGTTCGTACCAAAAAATGAGCATGGTTGCCATGGTCACCCAGTTCACACGGGTGTGATTTCATTACGTCAGACATTACGTCAGACCACAGCTGATCAGTCTATATAAGACCTTACACCACTCAGTTCACACGGGTGTGATTTTTATTATTATTTTGGCTCGGCCTTTCCTTCTTTAGCGATCCTAGACCGGATTGCGCAAGCGCGCTGCCGTCCACCTCCCGTTATACCGGCTGACTAAAAGCTGAATAACTCCTAATCTACGGAGCTCTCCGTGGTTTGGATAAAACGTGCAATGTTCTGAGGTCTTTGCCGATTATCCGGTGGTCTAGATGGAAACATTGGCGCTTTCTAGAGCAAGGATGGCTATATTTTAGCTTGCTAGCATTGACGCTATTTATTTAGCATAATATGGACGCCCACAACATCCGTTTCTGTGCTGTGTGTGCAACCTCTAAATTGCCCCCGCAGCCCTCGGCAGTCTGAGGTTGGCTTTGCGTCCAGCAGGTGGCAGTAAACCTGGCTTCTGCTCATTGACTACAAATGACGTCTATAGACGTCATTTCAAATCAAACGCTTAAACACTAAACCGCCATTAGCCTGGCCCAGCCTGTGTGGTCTCTGGTCTAGAGGGGCGGGTGCCGGTGGAAAGCAGGCGGTTGATCCTATTGGTTCACCGATCTGAACACCCGCCCCCCCCCTCCTCGGTAGAAAACAGTGGAGAACACCGACATCACCAAAGTTGGAGCGACACGCCTCTGCACTGTTATTGGTTAGCGAAATACAAGTATGCCACATTTTCCAATGCGTTTCCCCGGGCTTTTCTTTCTGAGCCGAATGTGAACGAAAATTAAAGCCTGGGTTACTGAGACGATTAGACATCATTTGGTGTTTTCAGTGTTTACGATAAAGGGTGCTCTTCCGCAGCCTGTGAGTAAATCTATAAGGCTTCCGGATCAAACGGAAAGTACAAACGGGGAAAAAAAGTGATCAAAACAAATCCAAGCTAGTTTAATCCATTAAGACCCGAGACCAGATTCTACAACCTGTGTTTCTATATTGGTGGTGCTCAAACCTTTTCATGTCAAGGACCCCCAGAATTATCTGTAAATTGCCAACGGACACCCCCCCCCCCCATCTGAAAATACGTTGTTCCAGGGACCTCCCGAAAGCAGATAAAGATTTGAGTTAAAAACATTCGATGTGAAAGAATATATATATATTCAATGATTTGTGTCAAAAGATTGCAGATCTACAAGCTTTTCGCCGATTCTACAATGAGTCTCGTCGCAATACGCGGTCAGTGGGGTGCACAGACATTTAGAAGGGCAGGTGCTCAAGTGAAAAAGGGCACCTTGTGCAGCGCATGGAACCAGCCGGTTGCCTTAGATTTGAGATTTATAGAATGTTTTATCAAGAATTGGTCAATGTCACCATGGTCCACATACTGTACACTGTACAAACAATGGTCTATCTGTGCACGCCACTGTACGCAGTATACCTTTTGCACGCTACTTTCATTCAACAAAGTATAAAAAGATGAAATGTGGTGATACAAGGTTCCGCGCCCGACAACACAAGACAACACACAGCTTGTGCACATTACACCTCTCATCATCATCTCACCCACAGCGTTCCTGTTACCTTATCCGACCATCAGTCATAAATTATCCTCACCTGTCGCTGTGATCTTCTCTGTGCCACTCCGAGCTAAATCAAATTAACTCCTCACATATCTGTGACACAGCTGTCCCTCCAGGTTCTGTCAAAAATAAAGCCCCCAGGGTAGAGACTGGAGTCAAATCGGCTACATCACAGACCAGATAGCGGAGAGGGCTCAACTCTTATCTCCTAAAAGTACAGGTAGGCAGAGCACGGAACAGTGGTGGTTGTGAGGGGGGTTAGATAGCCGGTGTGAGCACTATTTGTGACCAGATTTGACTGAGAGACTGCCATCGCGCAAATTCCAGCTTTTCACCAGAGTAGAAAAACTTTTTTTTCAAAATGAGTTTATAGCACAGGCAGACTCTTCACATACTAGAGCATGTCTGAAATAAGTGTCAGAGCTGAAATCGACATGTAAATATGAAATAAATGCTTAAACATGTAGCTATAGGTGTAATGTTAGAGACCACAAAAGTGAACCTTTCAAGCCTGTTTTCTCAACTCGCTGTTTTCTGCAAGACATTAGTCTATAAGTCATATCTCCAAAACTAGTGGGCCAAACTGAACAACCAATATGTCAATTTGAAGCTATGATTCCCTGCTTTCATAAGACATGAAAAAACAAAAATTCAAAAAAATCCAATGGCAGTCCCTCAGTCAAATTTAGTCACATTTGTTGGGATGGATAATAGTGCAGTTGAGGCGAGCAAAGAGGGGATCAAACATCCAGTTTCTGCCAGTAATCCTCCACAAAGGAAGCAAGTGAGGAGAGGATGGCGGTGAGGAGAGCTAAAGAGGAAAGGCCACACACAGGCCACAAGAGGAGACCTTGGGAAAGATCAGAGCTCCAGGTGTGTGTGTGTGTGTGTGTGTGTGTTTCACTTCTGAGATTAGCCTGAGAGTAGGGTGACTTCATGTTTTCTCACATTCCAGACACGTCTTGAGCTATAGCATCAGGGAACGCTTCGTGTGACATCATAAATCATTTACTACGCACACCATCTCTCTCTCTGTGTGTGTGTGTGTGTGTGTGTGTGTGTGTGTGTGTGTGTGTGTGTGTGTGTGTGTGTGTGTGTGTGTGTGTGTGTGTGTGTGTGTGTGTGTGTGTGTGTGTGTGTGTGTGTGTATAAACAGATAGCTTTCGTGCACAACCAGGTGGAGGAGCTGCTGGTAGGCAAGATATTGTATTCAAAGTGAAAACACTTCCTTTGAAAGAAGAGGACGGGACCGCACACTCCAAAAGATGCTCGATGGAACAGGATTTTAATGCTTCATTTCAAGTATATTGGTTTATCGCCAGGTGCGAAGTCAACACGGCGAAACGCCCTATGGGCCTCATGGCTCGGCAAGGCTTACCTATCTGCATGTACAGTATGTACAGCATAGATCACATTGCCCTGTTCCGCCAACCTGCTCTAACACTGGCAAACCAACAGGCAGACATGTCAGGGCGCACCGTACCGTACTATTGAGGTGCAGCTGACCAATTTGAAGAAACTGAAGAGGCTCAAAACCTTTCGACCTCATGTGGGCAGTGTTGATTTCGTCGACTAAAACCAAGACAAAAAATGTTCGTCGACTACCTTTTATCACTGACAAAAACTAAATGAAGACTGATGACTAAAACTAAATATATTGTCAACAAATAAAAAGAGTTTGTAGATTGGCTATTTTAGTATTTTCAGCAAGTGTAAAATCAGTCACTACGACAGCATCAAGGCCCGCCAAAATACACTTTACGACTAAAACTAGACTAACACTAAAACATTCCAGGTGACTAAAATGTGACTAAAACTAAATTAAGTTTCATTCCAAAGACTGACTAAACTAAAATAGAAATTTGCTGCCAAAAACAACACTGGTCCTCTACCCTATACCTCTGTTCTTTCTCTTCCCACGAAAACTACAAATGATGGAGCACACTGAGGCCACTTCTTTACACCTGTGAAGTTGTGGATGTGACGATGAGGATGATTTCTATAGGACCCCCTCGAAAACGAGATGCTAGTACATCTCAAGGGGTTACTCCTAATGAAGAATTTCATTCATTTAGCATCCAAGTTCTCAGGATATGATATGTAATCTTAAATCTTCCATGCCAAATCAATCTCTCTAGGCTGCATGGCCTATCAGTGGTAGCGTAATAAGGTGTTTGGGTTTGGTTTGCTGTGGATTGAAGGTGTCTGCTGTAGAGAAGTGGTTCCCAAAGTGGGGTCCGGGGGGTCCCTGAGTTGACCAGGGGGTCCACTGCTAAATGATAGTTTGGAACCAAATGGACCCTTATGGGTCTGTAACTCTGAGAGTGTACAAATGGAACCAAACAGACCCGTTATAATTAACATTGATTTTTGAGTGGTGTAAACCACTCCTACAACTGGCTTTGTTAGTCTGTCTGTCTGTCTGTGCTCAAAAAATGAGCACGGTTGCTATGGTCACCCAGTTCACACGGGTCTGATTTCATTACGTCAGACATTACGTCAGACCACAGCTGATCAGTCTATATAAGACCTTACACCACTCAGTTCACACGGGTGTGATTTTTACAATATAAATTGGGGGTCCCAGAGATAGAAATGCCATTAAAAGGGGGTCCGTAGACTCATCTCAAACTGGGGGTCTTTGAAATTAAACTGGTTGAGAATCACTGCTAGAGCTATAAAAATATTCTCTTATGGGGGGTGGTCCCTGGCATATCTTTTCAAATGGGGGTCCGCAGGGCTATAAGTGTCAATTTGGGGGTCCTTGGCATGAAAAGGTTTTGGAACGACTGCTGTAGAGACGTGTGCAATTAAATTCCACTGTATTGGGCTCCATGTGTACAACACTCATCGGTTTGTGGAGCACAAAGTTTCCACATTTGAAAAACTGAACAGCAGTGGCTCCAGAAATCATGACACGGTTACTCACAATAATCTACAGGCCTGGTTGTGGAAATAGCTGATCTACAAGCTCATCGCAGGCCGCCTGCTATTTTCCAAAAAACAATTGGAACATTTTGTAGATCTGTTATTTTGTTCGCCCCTGAATTGGGACACTAGGGTTCATGTGGTTAACACATAAAAAGGCAGGCAAAGTAGAGACTGAGGTGTAGAGAGAACAACTCTTAGAGTATATATGAATAAAGACGGCACCCGAGTTCTCCTTCCATCCACTTGCATTAAGTTGCTCAGAAGTGCATGAGGCGATTTCTCTCCTCCTTCCGGTTAGGAACAGAGTACATTCTGGGATTGATTGGGCCAAAGACATGAACGCGCTGCCATTGCACTGAAACCGCGTTCACGTGTCATCATGAACGTGCGCAATGATAGTCAACGGACCAGCGCGTTCATGTTCTGCAATACCAAATCCGGCCACTATGTCCATTGCGCCTCAGGGTTTCCTCCGGGTGCCGTCTCAATTCATATATACTCTAAGGAACAACTCCAGTGAAAATAAAACCGATACCGATCTTGAGCGCGTAAGGGAAGAATTTGAATATATATTAATATATATTCAATTGAATATTTACAAAATTATTATATGTCAAAACCCACGTCAAGACTGTTCCTGTGTGTGTGGGGAGGATGGGGAGAATGTTTAGGCCTGTCACAATAATGCAAAACGATATTATACTATATATCTACCACTTAAAGTTTCTCAATTACACCCAAAAAACCTGAACTTTGAACATTCAGTGGATTTTCTGTGGTCTGGAGTTTTCTCTGGGGTTTGGAAGCCTTTTGAGCTGCAATGAAAACAGGCAAAACACTGAAAACAGTGACATCTGCTGGCAAATGCCATTGACATATATGGGATTTGCAGGCTGTGACATCACAAACAGCAGGAAAACAGAGCACTTGTTTGAGCCAGAAAACCCCAGACCACAGAAAATCTACTGAATGTTAAAAGTTCAGGTTTTTTTGGGTGCAATTGAGCTCAGAAAACCTAAAAAGAAATTAAGGAAATTTACAAAAACTTGTTTTTAATGTCACAATCCCTTTAACAAGGGCGGGAACCCCTTTTTATGTTTTAAGGATTATGTTATACTTTAGCTATTTTTGAAAGATCGTGAAAATGTGGCACCAGATGGGGTAAATTTGCCGATCACTGATGGAGTAATTTGGACTATATAAAAGGGAACAGCCTGATAAACCCAGTCCCCCTCCTCTACCTCCCACGCCGTCCATCACTGCCTCCAGCGTGTCTTAAAAATAGCAATGAGAAAAAGCCGTCACTCTGGATTTAGCCTACTTTCCAACATACACATTAATTTCAAAGCTGATGAAGGGAAAAAAAACGGCTTCTTCTAAGCTGCTAAACAGCAGAGCTGGAGAGCTTTGGGTTGGGGGGCTAGGGAACAGGACAATGGAACAAAGTTTCAGGGATTGATGTAGTTTTAATTTAGGTATTTATTACCATTTAAGTAATCACGAATCACTTTTCGTTACGTTTCGTAACGTGACAGTCCTTTATGATATCCAATTCCCCCCTTAGCCTTTTCATACATGCGTCTACAACCCCAAACATATTGATATTACATGCCTCAGAAAAAAAGAAAGAAAGAAAGAGTCATTAGCCTATACACTGTAGGCCTACATACAATTTAATTTCCTATGCTAACTATGTTCTCTATCATCAACTTGAGTGTCTGCCAAGAATGGACAGGATGCGTGAGAAAGAAGCCAACAATATTAATTCCCACAATATAACTTTGTTTTCTCACCATAACAACAACTGAACCTTAGAGTCAACTACTCTGACCAACAGCTGACCAACCCTTGTCTGGTATTCAATAAAACAGAGCAGATTATGCCAATTAGAATGTTCACTGTTGTTATGGTTGTCAGATTGAAACCATCTCAATTGGTTCCCTGTACTGTACTGTACTGTACTGTACTGTACTGTACTGTACTGTACACGGAACAGATATTGCCAACATTAACCCATTTAGGCCTGATTTCCAAATTGATGTTTTCTAAATCCTGACAGTTTTCTTAAATTTCTCTATCAGTGGTGCTCAATATTTCATGTCAAGGACCCCAAACATTATATGTAAATGGCCGCCGACCCCCATCTGACAATATGTAGTTCCCCCCCCAGAAGCAAAGATTTTAGTTAAAAAACGTTCGCTCTGAAAGAATATATATATATATTCAAAGATTTGCGCCACATTGACGATTTTTCAAAAATAGCAGATCTACAAGCTCGGTGCCGCGCTATGAGCTTGTATATCTGCTATTTTTCAATAGCTAAAGTATAACATAATGCTTAAAACACCAAAAGGGGTTCCCGCCCAAAATGGGTTAAGACAACTGCGTTAATAATTGCTGCCATAAAGACCTTCCAATCCTAAAACGGCACTGATTGAGCCGTTAGCCATCCTATAAGCCGTGAGCAAGGTGAGGCAATCCGCTTAAAAACTGCAATCAATCTACGAGTAATTAATTAACATGCAGACTCCATTGTGAATTTGACTAATGCACAGCATGGGCTTGTTAGATCAAACAGCAAACAACTTGTCCTCGGACAAGGACGATCATTAATCACATGATCAGCCATGATGTCCAGCAGTGTCCTTGAGGCATGTTTGTAACATGTGTTGTTATTGTTAAGCCTGCATTATGGGCTTAACAATAACAAGTGCTTTCCACATGTTGAGCGACTCACGTGCCTAGTAATTAATTGTCAATGAGAGGCAAGTATTCAGATAGGTGCGCTGGCAGTCTGACAGTAACGACAAGCGCGTGCACAATCGTAGACATTTAAGTCGACGATTAATTGTCACCAAAATAATTACCGATTTACCGATTTAATTGTGTTTTTTTACTTTGAACATTTGTATTTCGGTTTGCCTTTTAGGCTTTGTAATCACAAGTTGCACAAAGGGAAGATATGACAAATAACTTAAATATACAAAGAAATCACTGACACATTTAATAATTTTTAGTATAATTTTCTTTAAAAAAAAAAAACAATAGTTTTTTTTGTATGGACAATTTTCAATATGGCAATGACTGACGATTATGCAAAAAAACTATTGCGATTATTTCAAATAATTGCGATTTGGCGATTATGGGCCTACGTGGCGTGTTGCGAGCTTGTAGATTGGCTATTTTCATACCGGCACGCTACGTGACCAAGTGAGGTTTAACACCCATATCCGCAGGGGATATTTCCTCATGTATTCAACCAGTTAATTTCCAAAAAAATCACTAAACCGTGTCCCCTTTCACCGAGGGAGCCTGCCGAGAGGAGACAGGTTGCGTGTGAGAGGGGCAGAACACAGGAGGAGGGAGAGAAGAAAAGTGCACGCGAGGGCACCCTCTTCAACTAATCTAACGAGCCAGTTAACATGACATTCACCACCTAGGGCAGTGGTTCCCAAACATTTTAGCCCGTGACCCAAAAGAGAAATGTGATGCCCCCCCGGGACACAAAATAGTGAAAATAGCAGATCTACAAGCTCCCATCGCGTGCTTACTCAAAGCGCTTTAGGCAAGGACCTGCTCTAGCTCCTGAGCCACAGCCGCCCCAAATGTCATGCAACAATGTCATCGTGCATTTACTACAACCTCAGCCTCTGCCCGCCAATCACCTAACCCACTGGTTCCCAAACAGTCGGTCGGACACATTTTTTATGGTTCCCAACATGTTGAGTTAAATTATTATTTCAATAAACCATCCTGATTCCTAAACACAGAAAAAGCTAAGATTTTCATGAATTAAATTCAAAGATTGTTTTCCCCCTATAATTTCATGAAGAATTCAACAACGTGGCTCGGAGCGACGCATTGTGAGCTTGTAGATCGGCTATTTTCACAAGTTTGGGTCCTGTGAAAACAACTAATGTGTCTGTTTGGGAACCACTGACTTAACCCGCACAAGCGTAGCTCCATTCGAGATGATGAACTCTTTAAAAATCCCTAAGCACCTTTAGATTGAGTGTCCTGTCCTGGCAATTCCCTGCAATATGCCGCTGCTACAAGACAAACTGATATGGCACGGTGTCAACAACACAATCTTGTTATTCAAAGTCTGGAAGATGGAATTTAGCACAGGAAAAAATATATATAATCCAGATCATTCGATCAGTCTTGTGTGTACATATAAAGTGTCGTACGCCTGGCCAGAACTGTAGCTACAGTAGATGCTGTGAGCAGCCGTGGGAGAAAAGTAATTATTTGGATGGCGTTGAGAGAGTGGGGAGTGGGGAGTGGATTTGGGAATCCAACACTGTTTGGACATGGATCAGAACCACTCTATTACATGCAAGGAAAGCTGGCAGAGTAATGGAATATTTGATTAGCACAGATCACAATATACAGTATATATAATGTGACTCTTTTTGACAGAGAGACAGTCAAGGCGGCAAGACTGTTCAGGAGGAGAAAAACACTTTCTTTTTAATCCAAATTGAGTTAATAAATGTCAGAGCTGAATGTAAATATGAAATAAATGCTTAAACATGTAGCTAGGTGTAATGTTACGAGTCCACAGAAGTGAGCCTTTCAAGCCTGTTTTCTGCTAGACATTACTCTATAAACCATATCTCCAAAAGTGGTGGGTCAAAGTGAACAACCAACATGTCAATTTGAAACTATGATTCCCTGCTTTCACAGGACATGAAAAAACGAAAAATAAAAACATTCAATGACTTGGCCTCGGTCATAAACGGACACACACAGAGAGAGAGAGAGAGAGAGAGAGAGAGAGAGAGAGAGAGAGAGAGAGCTGGATGTAAGAGTTACACTACATCCCAAGGCTGGACAGAGGTGAAACAGAGATAACATGTTTGGTTCCCCCACTAAGTCAGATTCCATACAGTAATAAAAGTGGATGACTTTAGACTTTGGACTAAACCATGTTGTGTAATTCAGCCGTATTACAGACGAGTGTGGATCTTGGAACGAGTGCGCCTCAAGCTCCCCAGACAGTCTGTGATAACACAGCGCTAGGAAGAGACCATTACATTTTCTCTGAATCTTTCCTGTGGAACTAGAACGGGCTGTTCATCAACTGCTGCACAAATACAGTGTGTGTGTGTGTGTGTGTGTGTGTGTGTGTGTGTGTGTACACGAGGTTCCGGTGACGTTACAAAAGTATTAAGTACTCATTATGCAGAATGTCCAGTTTCAAGTTTTCTAATGGTTACACATCTTTTGAAAATAGCCGATCTACAGTACAAGCTCACAATGCGTCCGCACCGAAATGTATGTACGTACATAGAGCTGAAGTGAAATGTATGTACGTACATAGAGCTGAAGTGAAATGTATGTACGTGCATAGGGCTGAAGTGAAATGTATGTACGTACATAGAGCTGAAGTGAAATGTATGTACGTGCATAGGGCTGAAGTGAAATGTATGTACGTACATAGAGCTGAAGTGAAATGTATGTACGTACATAGAGCTGAAGTGAAATGTATGTACGTGCATAGGGCTGAAGTGAAATGTATGTACGTACATAGAGCTGAAGTGAAATGTATGTACGTACATAGAGCTGAAGTGAAATGTATGTACGTGCATAGGGCTGAAGTGAAATGTATGTACGTACATAGAGCTGAAGTGAAATGTATGTACGTGCATATAGTCCGTGAGCCAGGGGGGTTGGTCTGTACCATCTGGCTGAATAAGGCTCAGTGATTTTTGTGAAGGTATACATGTCTAGAGTTAGAAAATATGTGATAGCATTGCACCCGTGGTAGCTTTATGAGTGCTATCATGCATTTTATTTTATAACACTAGGCGAAAATTGCATGGATCAATATGAAAACAAAATAGTAATACACCCCCCAAAAATGATAGAAAAGGTTTTTCCAATTGGTTCTGGTACCTCTAGGCATGCTTAAGAATATACTGAAAATATAGGAAAATATATGTTCTGGAAAGGCGTCATTTTCAAGATGGCGTCCAATATGGCTGCCAGGAGCTTAAAATGGCTATAACATCATTATTTGGGGGTTTAGGACTAAATTAATGTGGCTGAATCAGTGAAAGTGATCAGTTAATTATAGGGATGTGCCGATGAGACATTTTGGCCGATATCGATATCCGATATAATTAATTGCTGTTATGGCCGATAACCAATATTACCAATGTCGATCTCATTCTGTATTGAAAGATTATATTTTTGTCTATTCTGAAAAATACATGTAACAGGGTGTCTGCACTGCAGGCTTAGGCAAGTCACATCTAACTTAAATACCTTTATAATATTGTGAGCTTGTAGATCTGTTCAAACTGTTACTTTGGGCTTGTTTATCTGTAAAGACAGACCGATTCATTCATTTCATTATTTTCATTTTTTTATTTATTCCAAACATGTTAAAATATAAATGAGAAAAGACAAAGGAAATAAACGTCCAAAAATAATAATAATAATGATCTTTCATAATCCTTAACTTATGTTTATGTTCGAAAGTCGGGCAGATACTGGCACTGAGGAGGATATTGGAAGGGGTATGGGAGCGCAACCTGTCAGCGGTGATCACATTCATTGACTTCCAAAAGGCTTTCGACACCATCCACCGGGGGAAACTCATGAGTATTCTACGTGCCTACGGAGTTCCAGAAAAGTTGGTCCAGATGATAGAGTCAAGCTACAGCCAGACTCGAGCCAAGGTCCAAGTTCGGCCTCAAGCTCAATACCAAGAAAACAAAGGTAATGACAGTCAACACAGAGGACAAAACCATTGCCACTGCAGACGGGACGGTGCTCGAGCGAGTCGAGGACTTCAAGTACCTCGGGGCCTGGACTGCCTCAACTGAAAAGGATCTGAAGGTTCGGAGAGCACTTGCCTGGAAAGCCTTGCACGGGATGAGGAGAGTGTGGAAATCAGACATGGGAGAAGACCTTAAGAGGCGGCTGTTCATAGATACTGTCGAGACATGGACCCTCACAGTACAACAGGAAAAATCCCTGGATGGAGTCTACACAAGAATGCTACGAATGGCACTAGGTGTCACATCAGAAATGTGGACCTCTTCTATGGGGACCTACCACGGGTCACGGACAAAGTCAGAGAGAGAAGGATGAGGCTGGCAGGGCACTGCGTCAGGTACCCAGAATTTGAGGCAAGTAAATTGACTATGGGAGCCAAACCCAGGGCAAAGCCAAGGGGGGGAAAGAAGTGTACCACCTATGTAGACGTGCTGCGGCGCGACAGCTTGGCTAACAACACTGCAGAGCTCAATAACCTGATGTTGGATAGGACATTGTGGAGGGCAGCGATCCAGGAATCCCGAGTTGGTGTTGGCTAGACCTCACTCTCGCAGTTACTATGTTCGAAAAAGGAGTAGGGAAAAGTTTATTGAAAAACGTAATCGGTCTGATTAATCAAACCGATGCTGATTAATCTAAAAACAACTCAAATCGTCCGATACCGATGTGTTTGCCGATTAATCTCCCATCACTAGTTAATTATGTATTGCTAAATCCAAAATGGTGTCCATACCACACCCAAAGTGATGTTCTATTGTACTGCATTATGTAAAAACATACAATTACAAAATGAACAGAATAACTGTCACATAAAATCAATTTATTATAAGTAGGTCAATCTTATGTGCTAAAGGTCAGGTCAATGTCTGTCTCATAAGCAGGTGTGTCCAAGCATGCAGCAGATACAGTATGGTCACTGGTTGACATGCACAGTATTCACCTTACCATTGATATGCAGCAGGGGTATTCAACTAGATTGAACTGTAGAATGATGGTGTGTGGGGGGCCGCACAGCGTGCACGCTTTACTGAAAATGTGGGGGTTCTCAAAATGCATTTGTGCTCAAACACAAAGATGTATACATTTGTGCACAGTAATGAGCAGGATAATATGACTATACAGCTATATGTTACCATAGAATAGATGTAGACCTATTTGACAGTGCATAAACATAATTGCCTTGACATTAACGACCTTCAATGGGACAGTCCTGTGCAACCTCATATCCATGTGCAAAGGCAAGATCAGAGCACAAAATACTTTGCTGGCAGGGAACTTCCCAGACTACCCTGATGTGCTGGGTGAGTTGGGTGTCACAATGTAACAATCTGTTGCTGCTGTTGTACCACGACAGTTGTACTCATATACAAGTGGAATGTGGCAGACCACCAAGCTCAATTTGAAAGTTCAGGTGATGTCACACAATTTGGATGGGAGATCCACATTTTGCTAAGGGTGACCTGACACCTGATGAGATGTTGAAGCTACAAATGAGAAGTGATGTTGATAATAAAGAGACGATGAGGTAGATCAGGATTTGGGTAAGATATTGCTGCCAATCAGGAGGGCTAGGGGGATGTGGTGGGTTGATTTTATGTTCCTGATTATGAGTTGAAGCTTACAGATATTGAATGTAGTTGCAAAAGATAAATATTATCATATTTTCTTATGCTATTATTACAAATGTATAAGTATAAGTTGTTATAGAAATAGAAATAGTTGTTTCTGTTTCATTGACCAGACCTTTAACATGTGAGATTGACCTGATATAAAGGCCTTTTTTGATTATGCCAATTACCAAAGTTTGGGCAACCAAGCTAAAATTGTCCCCAAATACAAATCAACAACAAAAACGTAATATGAAACAGCATTATTAGGTTTGGTATTGAACAGATAGAAATGTCAAATGGACTAAAAGGTGATGTAATGGTGAACGGAAAGTTATCTTATGCATTACTTACACTGTACACTTACACTATATTTAGTTTATTGAATTTCATAAAACATTTCATTAGAATTTATGTTCTAAGATGGTTTTAAATATTTACAGTTATTTACAGAGGGAACCTTTGTGCTGCATCTTTCATGAAAACAGAAGTACGTCTCATGTAATATATAGTCCCTATATGTTGTCTCTCCTGTAATAGATAACATTTCTAGATGTGCTAATTTTAACAACTTTTCAGAGAAATATATAGTCTGAGCTGTATCCCAACCATTCTTCAAAGATATATGATCAATAATAGGAGAGAACCATCAGTTTGAAGTAGAATGCTCCATTCGGATTTTGAAAATTGAGTTTTGGCATGTGGTTATAAATGGAGTGATAACACACAGAAAGCTACCACAGATGCAATGCTATCACATTTTTCCTAGCACTAGGGATGTATACCTTCCCAAAAATCACTATGAGACTTATTCACCCCATCGGTACAGATGACCCCAGATTTGGGGTCCTGGCTCACGGCCTAATAGGGCTGAAGTGAAATGAACCCAGCTGACCCAGGTGAAAAAGTAATGTATTTTAATATATTAAAAATATACTTTTAGTACATTTATTATACTGAAGGTATACTTTTGTACTTAAAGTATATTGGTACTTTTGTCAAAGCATGCTAACAGTACATTTTTTTCCAATACATTTTTTTACAAATATAATCAGAGTGCATTCAATATATATTTCTAGAAAGTACATTGAATGTCAACATAATTCTAATTCAATTAAATGTACTTTTCAAAAATGTATTCTGATAATGTTAAGTTTTTGTTGAACTTAAGTACATTTAACTTTAAATATATTTTAAACTATTGTATTTGAAGTTCTTATACAGTATACTCCTAGGAAAGTATCCTCAATATGCACTTATCTTAAGATATACTATAATATGCATATAGAAAGTATACTTTTCACAAATACAATCAAAATATGTTCAAGTATACATTTTTGTAAGTATGTTAATGCCCAATGTATTGAAGTTTCACTTAATTATACTTCATAAAAGTACATTTTCCATCAGTGCATTTATAGTATAATGCTGACAAAGTATACAGAAAAAGCATTACACTTAAAGTTTACTTTAGTCTACTTTATTTTAAGTATACTATTCATGAATGTTCCTGGATGCTATTAGAAATATATTTCTTACATTATATTTGTAATGTATTGTTATTAAGTAAATTCAAAATATATTGAATATATACACATTAAATGTCAACATAAATTAATTTGTAATTTGTTTAAGTGTACTAAACAAAAATATCAAATGTAATTTTTAAAAGTGTATTCAAATAATGTTTATCTTTTGTTCAACTTAAGTACCTTTCCTTTAAAATATATTTAAAATTATTATATTTTGAATGTATTAAAATGTACTTATATTGGTGGCTAGAGGAAGTCCATTTCCCAGCAAGCACTGGGGTTCCAAGGACTGTCTGTTATTGTTCTTATTTGTGGTGAATATTAGAATGCATATTGGCGTTATTTTATGGGTCATTGTGTTAAGTGTTTTGTTAGTGTTTTTTGGTGATTTATGTTGTTTTATGTAATTTGTTTAGTAAAACCATGACTGTAAATGTCTGTTCATTTGGCCAGTCTCTCTCATACTATATGTGTAGTATCTGTTGGATTGGGTTTGTTGTTGATGGTTGCGCCAACAAAGAGTTGTCATGGCTCTTGCAGGCCGCAACTATACCTCAAGCCTTTACAATATGACAATTTTTGGCATATTCTTTTTTTAAGAATATATGCAAATGTATACTTTTCAGAAGTATATTTAATATACTAATTGGTACTAAATAAATATATATAGTAATAGTAGTATAGTAATTATGCTCAAAATATACTTGGAGTATAATATAAATTAATTTGAAGTATACTTTCAATAGTTTCAAGTGTACTAGCAATGTAATAATAATGTTACAACACAAACATACTTTAATTGTAATAATAGTATATTTTAAATTAATTGTCTGTGTACTTGTAGTGAGTTTAAATGTGTTATTATTACATTACTACTTCAAACTATTAAAAGTATACTTCAAATTAATTTATTACATACTCGTATATTTGTAATACATTGATAGTATACTTGAAACAAATACAAGTATATTTGCAATACATTGATAGTATATTTTAAGCATAATTGCAATATACTCTATATATTTATTTAGTACCCGATATGTATTGTTAATGCACTATAAATGTAATGATAGTATACTTTAATGTACTTAATGACACCAGCAAAAGTGTACTGTGCTGTACTTTATTTGTAATTAAATTGTATTTTTTTCGGGGGGGAAAGTACATTAAAATATATTTAAAATGTGTTTAAATATATCTTTAGTGCAACTTTAGTGCAACTAAGTACAACTTAAATTTTTTGAAAATAATACATTTATATAATAAATGTACTATACTTTAGTATATTTCTTTTTCACCTGGGGATCCAGAATGCTGCTACACATGTACTACTGACAAGAACCAGGAAAATGCATCCCATTTCTCAAAACCTTATAGCTTCGCTGCACTGACTCCTCAGGTAACATCTTAACCCATATTGGGCGGGAACCCCTTTTGGTGTTTTAAGCATTACGATATACTTTAGCTATTGAAAAATAGCAGATCTACAAGCTCATAGCTTGTAGGTCTGCTATTTTTGAAAAATCGTGAAAATATATATTCTTTCAACGTTTTTAACTAAAATCTTTGCTTTTGGGGGGGGTCACTAGAAACATGTTTTTTTCAAAAAAAAAAGTGTCATGATTTAGAAGACATTTGTAGAATCGTTCCCAGGTCTAAATGGGTTAAACTGCTCAATGTACTCCATCCATAAAGTTATATAAACTAGAGAGCGGACAGCCCCGCCCCCTGATATTCATTTCGATGGAAGTTGCTCAGTGGCGTTTGAAGCACCCGGAAGTCTGCCAGGAAGTACCTCCGTTGGCTCCATATAATTGGTTGGCTCGTGCTGGGAGTACCATTTTTTGCGTCCTACGTCACGAAATATCTCCATGAACGTCCATGTATTTTTTTCCCCGGATCGCCTGCAGTTCCAGCGTCGGCCAGTAGGGTGGGGCGGCTTTCAACGTTGGCCAGCCGCTCTGGGGGCTTGACTACCATCGCCCCAATAGAACTCCCAGAATGCATGCTAGAATATCCAAAAGAGGCATTGCCTTCAACTACCAGACGCATCTCCTTTTTTGAATCAACCGTTGTTTAAGAAGGCCAAAAATGGTCGAAACGTTGTGAACCTGTAAATGTCAGCGCTTCTATAATAAACTAAACCGTAAACACTGTGGAGCAGAGCTGTGCGCGCCACGGACTTCTCATCTTCCGATACCGTTATCCAGCAGCACCAGCAAGAAACTGGATGTGCGCAACCTCCCCGTTTTGAACTCTCCATCTTTGTTGTAATGCCAAATCCCCCCCCCCCCCCCCCCATGTTTATACTAGTCCTCGCCACCCCTACTACTGTCTGGTCTGGAGAGGGTGAAGGTGACCTCGTCTCTCCTCTGATACACACATGGAAGTCTCCTCCTTTTCATCCGACAGTGAGGCTTCACCGGTGCGATGTGTACGGCGGGAACATGTTCTCCTAATCCACTACCGCTACCCTGGCAACCTGTGGGAGTCACTGGTGCAGCGACACATGCAGAACATCCTCTCCTGCTGCCTTGCCTTCCCCACCCACGAACATCATGGGAAATTGTGTGTATTGGCATCGCACCGCACGCAGTCTCCACCCTGGGCAGGAACTAGAGGTGCTACGATCAGGTTTTTTGGGACCGATCCCGATTGTTTTTCTCATGACCGGCCGATTATACCGATCTTGTGCCTAGGAGGACATTTTTAATATTTCCAAAATTATTATGACGTCAAAACCCACGTCAAAACCGTTCCCTGTGTGTGTGTGTGGGGAGACAAACATGCAAAAATTTGTAGAATCGTTCTCAGGTCTAAATGGGTTAAATGGTACAAAAGTTTGGTTTCTCCAGATCGGGTAAAACGCTGATCGAGTCATTTGGAGTGAATATCGGCCAATCATCGACCAGTGGCTGATTGATCGGAGCACCTCTAGCAGGAACCATACCTGAATGCCTCAAAGTGTGTTAGGGCCAGAGCCATAGAGTAAGACAGAGTTACGACATTGAGGGGGCAGAAAACAGCCCGGTCACGTGGCTCATTTAACTCGTTTCTGTCTGTAAAGCCTATATTTAATATTTTAGCCGTGACATAAGCACCCCCCCCACCCCCTCCAGAGATACTTCTGGGTCCTACTGTTTGTGTCGCTTTTGTGTCCCCATAGAATTATACTGTGTCCCTCCGTCGGACTAAATCTTAGAGACTAAAACAACCACTAAAGTCTCATTTTACCGCTTTCCTTGCAACAACAAAGCTACTGGTCTCCCATATCTGGCTGTGACAGGCTGTCTGCCCCACAATGAATACTATCGCCATTTTATTTAATTGTGTCAACTACATCCTCCATTAGAGATCGTATGAATGCTGCTGCAAACTAGACTCAACGTACTCAACCCTGCACACATTCTAAATATGCCGCCGAAATATTGTACTGAGCAAATGGACCGTTACCACATTCAATAATAATGATAATAGTCTTTGTCTCCACATCATATATTGTCTTTGTCATGGACACTTGTACAGAACATTAATAATTCTACTCGAGTTGGAAGCATTAAGACCCATTTTAACCCTCCTTTCTGAAAAATAACGTTATTGTAAAAAGATTCACGTGTTTAGATATTGCCATTTACAATGAGAAGCGGACAGGAGCTGGTGCCACTTGGACCCGGACGCAACGTAGGACTATGAACTGACGTCGGACTTAAATACCGAATAGACTATGTAGAAGAAAGAGCCGCCATTGGACTGGCCCCATGAAGTGAGCAGGGTTGTCGTAACTCTGTCTTAGGCCTCACTCAGACCTTTACTGCATGTTGTGTGTTGTGTAGTGTAGTGTCATGGCCGTGTAGTGTCATGGCCGCCCAAATCCATTTCCAATGGAAGTCACATGGTTTGTAGTCCACATTTTGGACTACAAGCTGTTGTATGGCTTTCGGCTGTGTTTCGACTGCGCCCCTCCCCCTCATACAACACAAATGTTGTGTCAAACCATGTGACTCCCATTGGAAATGCATTGGGGCGGCCATGACACTACACGGCCATGACACTACACAACACACAACATGCAGTAAAGGTCTGAGTGAGGCCTTACTCTATGGCTCTGGTTAGGGCTGGCTCAGGCTTGCCTCTTGGGACTAGCCTTAAGTTGTGTTGCTATAGGCTTAGACTGCCCGGGAACTCCCCATGATTCACCAAGCTTCCATCCTCTCCATCTGCACGCATTCATGTCCCATCAGCATCACGTTACTTACATGCAGTGGTGGAAAAAAGTACTCACTTTATTTTATTTTTTAAAGTACCAATACTTCAATGTAGAAAATACCCCAATACAAGTAAAAAGGAATTCAAAATGTACTAAAAGAGTAAAAGTACAAGAGTATGGCATCATTAATCTACTTAAAGTACCGAAAATATAAAGTACTTGTTATGCAGAATGTCCCATTTCAAGTTTTCAAATTATTTGATGATCTTTTGAAAATAGCAGATCTACAATCTCACAATGTGTTGCATCGCGACGCATTGTGAGCTTGAAGATCGGCCACTTTCAAATGGCTGAAATGTGGCTGGAGTGGTTAATGTTTTGTAATAATAATCAAAATCTACAAAGTAACTAGTAACTAAAGTTGTCAAATAATTGTAGTGGAGTAAAAGTACAATATTTGCCTCTGAAATGTAGTGGAGTAGAAGTAAAAGTACTGAAATAAACAAATACCTCAAAATTGTATTAAGTACAGTACTATAGATAGAGCACCGAAGTCTGACGCCAATATCTGTAGAGAGCGCAAATCCATGGGTTCATGTACTTTTTATTTGCATTGTAATCCCCATAGGGGGATTTTAGATCGCCTCATATAAGAACTGTGTTTGAAAAATTAACATGTCATCCCGGCCGTTTCACTCATGGATATGAATTATCAACTGACTGAGAGAAAACGCTAATGTTACTGCTGCTGAATTAGTTACATTTTTGCTAGAAACAGACTATCAAATATAAGTGACTGACTGTCGATACTGTAAACGATACAGAGACACCTCCCTGACAATATCGCAGAGACAGCTTGTTTATTTTTGGACCACAATGCTTATATGAGACGATTTCAAGATGACCCCATGTTATTGTCCATAAATGGTGAATGGTAAATGGTGCATTTATATAGCGCCTTTATCCAAGGCGCTTTACATAGATTGTGCATTACATTCACCCATTCATACACCGATTGCGGCGGAAGCCATGCAAGGTACCAACCAGCACATAGGGAGCAATTTGGGGTTCAGTGTCTTGCCCAAGGACACTTCGACATGTAGACAGGAGGAGCCGTGATTCGAACCGCCGACCCATGGATCATTGGACAACCTGCTCTACCTCCTGAGCCATCCTCGCCCATAGAGCGAGGATGTGAGGATGAGCGAGTGACGTCAGGACTTCGGCGTTCTATAGCCACAGATTATAGACTAGAGGGTCGCAGTCCCGCCCCCTTTTTCACGACGACGAGAGACCCGGAAAAGAATTCCACGTACATTTTTCCTCAGACTTTTCAAACAGTATTTATTTAAAGACGTTTACGCTGCGGACAAAACCAACTCGAGTTGTGACAACTCATGACAATAAACACAATGTTTTGGGCTGATCAAATAATTAGAAAGAAGAAAAAGGCAGGTTACAACACTTTGTTTTGTTTTTCTTCTAACAAATTATCCGATTGGCCGTGACGCTCTATAGCTGTCGTTGTTGCTGTGCATCTCTGTGTCTCTCTTCCCCACACCCCTCTGTATGTCTCCCTCTCGCTCTCTCAAACCAACCGGTCAAGCCGATTCATTCATATTAGGCATAGATCTACTGCATGTCCTTTTCGTGAACATTACGGTAATAAGGCTGCACTTCCGGGCTTAAATAAAGCAAGGAAATGTCATATCCGTCCATGCGTGTTAATGTACTGTATGTGTGTGGCGTGCCTGCTTTAAGTGCCTCTGTGTGTAAACCAGCATGACATGCCAGAGATCACACAGCAGACAAATGGTTCATTTACTCTTATCAAGTAGACATCTCGCTGACTAAGACAAAAATATATTCAGGCATATTCAGGCCTGTCTCTATTCACTAGACACAACAGAGAGAGAGAGAGAGAGAGAGAGATTTCAGTAATTTATTAGGAAGATGAAAATATCACCCCCCCTAGGTTTTAAGTTTTGAACATTATATTTGTTCGGCTTGTGTTCCAAATTGTTTTATGAACTCCCTGTGCAGATAAAAGTGTTAATCAGCATAGCAGGCACACGGCTATACTACTAGTACAATTGATATTTTTCTCTAAGCTGCGGTGGGACTCGTGTGAGTGGACTGGACAACAATGACCAATAGGATAAAAAACTATTATGCTAGTCTGTAGGGGACATAATAGCATTAGAGGGGCGGAAAATCTTTTTGGGGCGGAATTCCCCTTAAACCCCCATATATATACTAATGGCTCAACTTTGAACCCGTCTCTATTTTGGACATGACGTCTTTATAGGTGTTAAAGTCTCAATTATTAAAATAATTCAAATATTGCTCAAATAGCTGAATCTACACTTGCAATTTTTTTGCTGAGCATGCAATATGAATAGGGCTTACATACTGTATTTACCCATTACATTTTATCACATAATATTTAACCCATTTTGGGCGGGAACCCCTTTTGGTGTTTTAAACATTGTTATAATTTATGAACTTGTAGGTCTGCTATTTTTGAAAAATCGTTAAAATGTGGCTCAAATCTTTCAGAAAATTGTCATGATTTAGAAAACATTTCTTTAATTTCGACGTCAGGCCTGAATGGGTTAAGAGAATCCATTCCAGAGCAATGCAATGAATTTTAATATTACTATTAGTAAGTAATAGTATTGCCACAGAACTATCGACTACACTTTCCTTCACACAAGGACATTTTGAAAAACAAATATGCGTAATGTAGTTGACCAAAATGTTAGAGGTACTCGCTGCTTCAGTATTTCACTCTGCTAAAACACTGCTGAAAATGCTATCCGTTTACTGTAATGCGCCGTTGAAAGCAATGCATACAGTACACGTTAGTACGTTTGGCACCATGGAAACGCTTTTCAGCCACGAGAGAGATACTTCTTCTGCTTTCAATTAGCCTTCAATCCATTCCCCTGGAATCTCCTTCCTCTCTCGCAACAGCATGAGAAACAAAACTCAACACAAAAGTCCACCGGGGGAACACAGCAAGACTTCACATCGATGCATCACACTGCCATTGAATTGGCAAGAAGGCTGCAGAAGCAGACTTCTCCTCTCATTGGAAGACCCCGACCCTAAACCAAGGCCCTAAATGGATGCCTAAACTGTCAATAGGATGACACAAGATTATCTGACAGACACATGAGCTCGCTGAACTACAGTAGAAACCATGCTATCCATACTGTAGCTACAGACTGCACGGGGAAGCCAGGCCATTATCGCCTGGGAGTAAATGCTGCCCGAGAGGCTAAATGCAGTACAACAAGGTCCATTAAAAGGGATATTTCACTTTAAAAAAGATGTTTTGAATTTTAGATATTTTATATTCTTTTTAGCGGCCCCCTTCCTATACAAACCCAATGTAACTTAAACTTTACCATGATAGATTCATCGAAAGCACCCCATTCTTGGTTCTGGTGACTTAGGTATATTCAGTGATTTCACTTAATTCAAATATTATTTATTTTTTTGTTTTGTTGTGATAATCCTCCCTACTATAGAGTGTGCTGACCATATCAGGAGACAGGAGTTCCTCCC
The DNA here is from genome assembly GCF_951216825.1 of Electrona antarctica. Taxonomy (NCBI): domain Eukaryota; kingdom Metazoa; phylum Chordata; class Actinopteri; order Myctophiformes; family Myctophidae; genus Electrona; species Electrona antarctica. The sequence continues at coordinate 14,584,694 of NC_136797.1, forward strand.
TGTCCCCAGTTAACCCCTGGGGTAAAAAACCCTAAGGTTTCGTTTTTGGCTATAGGTGGCCCAGCCTTCATCCAATCAGGATAGAGAGGGGCCTTCCGCCAATCATGATCGAGGGGGGCGGGCCTTGGTGTGCATGCTGTTGGCCTGTCGCGTGTCCCCCCACTGTAGTGCGTGCATGTGCACATCTTGTTACCGGGGCAGACCGGGGGGGTTTCCAAATCACCTAAATAAAAATCACTGAATGCTCCTTTAAACTGTCCTAATACGTGAGGGGGTCGTGTTTTTTTTCTTCATTTATACATTTTTGTAATTTTTTTTTTAATCAACTAAAAAGATCTCGGAAAAGTATAAAGATGGCGTAATGATAGTATGCATCTGGACGCTTCTGGACGTCAGATGGACGGACTCTTCTGGTTAAGCACAACAGCAGGAGGACATCTGTTTGCTGATGCAGGCGTTAAAGTAATAAGCGTCCCCATTACAAGACTCCTTTCTCCCCAGGCGGCTAACGATAATTAGATGCATACTGTCCATCCATCCATCACACTGCAGGGAGTGGAGCACTGTGTCTGTGTTTGGGCCTTTCCTTATACAGTATACCACATGCATACGTGTGTGCACGCACGCACGCACGCGCGCGCGCACGCGTGCACGCGCGCACGCACGCACACATACTGTTTATCTCTGCCGTCTGAAAGAAACCACTCCAAAATGTTCATTTTTCAGGAAAAAATTAAAAACTATTTAGCTCAAGTGATGTTTTTGTCGAACATTGGTTCATTTATGAGAATAAGATGGCAAAATGGGTTCATTTATGAGAATAAGATGGCAAAATGGGTTCATTTATGAGAATAAGATGGCAAAATGGGTTCATTTATGAGAATAAGATGGCAAAATGGATTCATTTATGAGAATAAGATGGCAAAATGGGTTCATTTATGAGAATAAGATGGCAAAATGGGTGGAGTTAGCTGGTTTGGCAGATAGTTTGAGGATCCAGTGGAGTTAGGAGGTTTTTGACAAAGCACTTTTTAAATACTTTCCATTGGTTCAATATTTTTTTCAACCAAAACAGACTTAAAAGGATGTTCAATAGCACTTTTTTATGGACTTAGGTGGTTTCCTCCGGACAGCAACGATATGCGCTCTCACACACACGCACGTGTGTTTGTACGTGCGTGCATTCGCACACGCTTGTGATGTAATGTGCAAGTTGGTGTGTGTCTGCGTGAGTTTCAAGGGTGGGGAAATACAGTAGGTGCATAATGACTGAATGATCGGGGCAACAAATTTTGATAACAACATTCCGGCGTTAGTGCTGAGCAGAAGACGCCATCGGGGGCACCATAAAAACGACATTCAGGGAAACAAGTTGTGACGCCTCGGGCTATAATCTTTTCTGTGGATTTATGCTAACCTCATAAAACCCATTCCACTGTCCTTTCTGTCCCTCCGCACATAAACCTCAGCCCACAATCAAATGAATAGTAATGAGTTTAACAAACAGTTGGGGCCCTGGGGGGGAGGGGGTAAAGCGTGATTTATACTTTGTTGTACATTGGTGTTGCTCGCCCCCCCCAAAAATAGCCGATTTACAAGCTCACGACACGGCGAATCGCACAGTGCCGTGAGCTTGTGGATCATTTATTTCCGCCGAGCGACACCATCACACGACGGAGTATACATTAAGCATGCGCCGACGCCCACGACAAACTATACATCAACTAGCACTTCCAAATAACCATTAACCAGCTTGCCGTTTTCTTCCTTCTTTTTCGCCTCGCTAAGAAGAAGTCTCATAAACCGCCATAGTGAGAATCTAATTAGGAATGTGGCCGATCCATCCGGGGATATAGCACGATGATGATGATAACAAGCTTTCCACTTCTTCTTTAACGGCTGCGGCGGTCGTTTAACGCAAGCGCAGCGTCGCCACCGCGCATCCGAGCGCCATCACTCATTGGGGGGAGGGGGGGACGAGGGGGGGACATCCCGCCGGCTCACTAGCGAATTAAACCGTTAAGACCTGGAAACGCATCTGTGACACCTTAGCTTGCGTCATTTTAAACTTTAGCCATTGAAAAATAGCAGATCTACAAGCACCAAGTGCCACGCTACGAGCTTGTAGATCTGCTATTTTTGAAACATCATCAAAACGTGTGCAAATCTTTGAATGTATATATCCTTTCACAGCGAGCGTTTTAAACTCAAATGTTTGCTTCTGGAGCGGGGGAGGGGGCCCTGGAACAACATATTTTGAGATGGGGGGAGTCAGCGGCCAAATAAATACAGGGGGTCCTTGACATGAGACAGTTTGATTGAGAACCACTGACATCATGATTTAGAAGACATTTTGTAGAATCTGGTCTCCGGTAGGTCCTCAATGGGTTAACCACCCTGATGAACCCTCAATCACCAGACTTGCGCACACATCTGTCATCCATTCCCAGGACGGACGCCCTCCTCCCCTCCCCACCCCTACCCTCCCCCCCACCCACCACCCCTGTGGAGCGCAAGGTGCAGATAATTGACGCATTAGGGCCCGCTTTTGTCCCCCTCTCTCTGGCACCCGGCCAAGGTTCATTTAACCTGCAATAATAGGATAGTTAAGTGTGTATTATTGTAGTTAATTAAGTACATTTGTAAGGTTTAATTGTTAGAACTTTGAGAGGAGAGGAGGGGGAAAACGGCAGGGCCGAGAGGAATGGGAAGACATGCAACGGATATGATTGTTCGTATTCATCATGTTGCGTATTGTGCAATTTGAGATGCAACTCGGGGGGGAAATATGCCTTTTGGGCAAAAGCAATATTACAAAACAGCATGGTGGCGCAGTGTTTACAAAGGAAATTACACATTATCGCTCTCTCCCTCCCATGAGCTAATTATTCAATTACACTTTCACTGCATTTGCTGATAGGAGTTTGCATGGAAACATTTCCCAGTGGCAGCTGGGAAATGAACATTTAGAAGATGGAAAGAAAAGAATGTTGGGTGGGGGTGGGGCAGACAGCTAGGGTCTGGGGCTGGGGCAGACATCTAGGGTCTGGGGCTGGGGCAGACAGGGGGCTGGGGCAGACTAACCTGACTCCGCCAGATGGGGGAACCCAGTGTACTCTCTGCTGCCCCATCTGGCGGAGTCAGGTTAGGGGCAGACAGCTAGGGTCCTTACATCAATGCACAGACATTATGAGAAGCTTGAATAAAACAAATGAACTGAGCGGTGCAGAGTGTGTGTGTGTGTGTGTGTGTGTGTGCGCGCTGCCAGACAGACAGACAGACAGACAGACAGACAGACAGACACATGGCCACGCTGCTCAACAGTGCCACTTTAGGTCACCCAGCAGTATTGCAGCTGTCCGTACTCAAATGGACAGACACACATAGCTGTTAGTTGGAACGATTAGGCACCGCTCCAAAAAAAAAAAAGGTGATATATTTAGCCCCTATCCACCTGTTTCCAGTAGCATTTTGTGTGTCCATAACGTCCTCACTATTGCTGCGGTGACCAACGTTGCTAGATTTTGCAAGAGAAACTAGCCCAGATGTTTTACCACTTTACATCGGCTATTTGAAAAGAACAGATCTACAAGCTCAGAGCGACGTGTTGTGAGGTTGTACACCTGTTACTTTAAAAAATATTGAGAATAAATTGAAATAATTTGTCCGTGGACAATTACATATTAATCAGGGGTTTCTTGACGTGGAAACAATGTGGGAACCACTGGTTTAAACTAGGAAGCAAGCCCAAATAAGCAACTACGCTTTAGAAACAAGGCCAAAAAAACAAACAAAAAACAGCAACTACCACTATTTAGTTTACAGAAAAACAAGCCAAAGGTTACTTATAATAAGTAACACTGGCTGTGACAACTGAATAGGAAGTATGGAGGAAGTGAAGCACACCCACACTAGGAGCCCCAGTAAGCTCCTCTGGAAGTATGGAGGAAGTGAAGCACACCCACACTAGGAGCCCCAGTATGCTCCTCGGGAAACAGGTGGATAAGACAGAAGTATGTAGGAAGTGAAGCACACCCACACTAGGAGCCCCAGTAAGCTCCTCGGGAAACAGGTGGATAAGACAGAAGTATGTAGGAAGTGAAGCACACCCACACTAGGAGCCCCAGTAAGCTCCTCGGGAAACAGGTGGATAAGACAGAGGAGGAGGTGAAGCACACCCACACTAGGAGCCCCAGTAAGCTCCTCTGGAAACAGGTGGATAAGACAGAGGAGGAGGTGAAGCACACCCACACTAGGAGCCCCAGTAAGCTCCTCGGGAAACAGGTGGATAAGACAGAAGAGGAAAGAAAACAGAGGCAGACATGGACAAGAGACGGAGAGGGAAGATGGACAGATCAAATGGAGTTTGAAACCGTTACGCCAGGGCTCCACCGGGCGCGTTGAGTCTCCGTCGCGTGCGTAAAAAAACGCACCGGTTCAATTTGAATGCACGAGTCACGCGTCACGCAACACGGGCAGTGGAGCCACCCTTCATTGATTAAAAAGGGAACATTCCCTGACGGTGACGGAGACGGGACGCTGACGCGTGTTAGACTCGTGTTAGGGACACTTACTTACTTTTAGCAAAAAATATATAGGTTAATTTAGAACACTTTCCTGGGGGTCTTTGTGTGTGTAATGTGTGGTTTAAGATATTTTAGTTCCCATAATGCTTTGGTGCACTGCTCCTCCTTGTGGATAGGGGTAGGGACATAGATATTAAAAATCACACCCGTGTGAACTGAGTGGTGTAAGGTTTTATATAGCATGATCAGCTGTGGTCTGACGTAATGTCTGATGTGAGGTATTATATAAGGTAAGGTATTATATAGCCTGATCAGCTCTGATCTGACGTAATGAAATCACACCCGGATGTGATTTCACAACTGGCTCTTTTTGTGCAGAAAAAATGACCATGGTTGCTACGGTCATCCAGTTCACCCGGGTGTGATTTAATTACGTCAGAAATTATTTTGAACATAGCAACCATGCTCATTTTTTTCTGCACACAAAAGCCAGTTGTAGGAGTGGTTTACACCACTCAAAAATAGATGCCTCATTGGGCGTTGCAGTTCGTTGGAGCCATGTGTGTGCAAGAGGGGGCAGAAGTGCGCAGGAAGAGTGGAAGGCACGTTACGTCACGCTGTCACTCAAGTGATTACTGGCCAATCACAGCGCATCTTTTCGGGGACCCGAACATGCGCTCTGTGATGCACGCTCATGCTTCCGCTTGGCTTCGCAAGGAATCTCGGGAATGTTTTTCCCTTCCTTCAAGCACATGCGCTCCAGAGCCGGAAAGGGCGTCTACGTTTATATGTCTATGCTGGGTAGGGCTGTTTTACTGAGACAACATGTAATCCAGGAAGTAGGTGTCCATGACATCATGACAAAATATATTTTAAAGAGTAGTTTAAATATTTTGAACATTCTTCGACATGAACCCTGAAATGGGTTGCAATAAGGGCCTTTCTCTCCCTGTGTTTTAGGATCCAAGATGGCCACAACACCAGGAGGGGGTGGGGCAGAGGTGAGCGGGCAGGGTCGACATATGACCTTACTGGGCTGCATTCAAGACACTTGCCTTGTGTCTGACACCTGACTTGTGTCTGAACACAGCTTTGATGGATGTGTTCTGCCCCCCTCCCCCCCATCAAACAAAATGTTTGGTCAAACCATATGGGGTTCCATTGGAAATGCATTGGAGTGGCCATTAAACACAGACACAAGACAAACGCAAGACAGGTGTCTTGAATTTGTGAACGCAGCCCAGTAAGGCCACCCCCTCCTGGTGCTGCGGCCATCTTGGATTCTAAAACACAGGGAGAGAGGTGGGGCCGAGAAAGGCCCTTATTGGTTAATGATGAAGTGTGTGCTGTATGGCATGCAGGAAGGTGCCCTGCACAGCTCTGCATCTTACTGCAGAGCTGTGTTTGAGTCACTGGCCTCAGCATACAGTATGAGGCAGATCTCAGGGCTTGGGGAAAGAAAGCCATTAAGGCCCGTATGATCATTAAATTATTAGATCCGTGGCCCTTAACTTTGGAAATGTCATTGGAGCCGACAAGCACTTGGAACACTTACAAACCTTCGGGCCTTTGAATGTTTAATTATAGTACATCGGAGGAAAGGTTGCAGATGTAGGCCAAAAGTAGGTGGCACGTTTGGACATTAAATTGACAGTTTCTCACAGACCAGACCCCCCCCCAAAAAAAGAGACATTTTAAAGGCTATGGCTGACTGAACACTCCCTAGGAGTGAATCACTGTCTCCACAGTGGTTACAAAAATGCAATGAACTGTCACACAAGTAACAATAACTTTTCTCTCTTTTTTAAGTCACAAGATTCAACATTGGAGTGATTGTTAACAGATATTGATATATTGCTGATTCCAGACTTTGGAATGACCTACAGTAGCAGGATATCCAATTCACCATCTCCTTTTTAAAGTTAATCTTAACCAATGAAACCCTATATAATATACATAGTTTTATTGGCCTAAAATATTGTCTATATACATACATTCGTGAATCCACTTGCTGACCGGCTCAGTATTGGGCAATTTCTTTATAGGGGTTTCTTGTGACCCTACCATTCCTTTTGCTTTAAGTAGCATGTGACATGTCAAGCTAGGGGGTTTTCATGATTCTGAATCCAGTCCTATTAGTTTTACACAAAATACACTCCTTGGGCTAAAAACGGCCATAGACGTAATGACAAATGTGATGAGGTCGGCACATTTTGGGCACATTTGGGCAAGTGGCTATGGCTGCTTTTAGCCCGAGGAGTGCATTTTGTGCAAAACGAATGGTTGGAATGGAATCAGAAATCATGAAAACCCCCTAGTTTGACATGTCACATGCTACTTCAAGCAAAAGGAATGGTAGGGTCACAAGAAACCCCTCTAAAAGAAAACTCCCAATACTGACAGCCCGTCAGCAAGTGGATTCATGAATATATGTCCTATATAGACAATATGTTAGGCAAAAAAAAAAAGACTATATACCAAATTTCCCACTTCAAACAAAAGCCCGTCGGCTGCCGGGACTATTAAGACTCAGCTGAACTGTGTATTGTTCTCCGGCTGTGGGAGTGTGCTGGAGGTCAAGCTGTGTTGCAGTAAATCCGTTCCACTCTCTCTTGCAGCTACTGCCCACATATCTGGCTGGTGCCAAGCGCTAACAAACACACTCGCTGAGCTATCAGCCCTAGTTATCAGCCCGTCACACCGTATGGGGAAGATAAATCTAGGCAATTAAAATTTAAATTGCTGTGTGCACTGCCGTGACTCCCCTCTTTCTCCGTCTCTCTCCATCTCTTTCTCCACCACTATACTACCCGGCTGGACTGCCTCGGTTCACGTCAGAAGCAGCAGGAAGGACATGTTCCATGCATGTGTAGAAGTGTATGTCACCAGGGATGGATGATGCGCTGGTCAAACAGAGGACATTTATACTTTATTGAGCAGCTCTCATCCCCCTACTTAGTATAGAGACTGCTTTCTAGTGCAATGAGACGTCCACTAGACATCAAGCGCTATAACGATAACATGATATCTTAACTAAAAATTCTAGATATTACGTCCTCAATTTGAGGACAAAAACAAAGTGTGGACGGAATGCGTCCCCGTGATTGGCTGGAAGGTGAATTATGCGCTGTGATTGGCTGAGCAATTTCCGACATTCTTTCAAATAATTTGTCTGGGACATTTTCTCATTTTTGGTGACAAGACAGTGGTCAAAGTGTGTGCCATCTCCATTAATTAATTGCCATCTGGTTGTGTTTGTTGTAGCTTAACCCATTTTGACTTGAGATCAGATCCTAAAAATGTCTTTCTGAAAAAGCTATGTTTATGTCAGTCCTCCTTTGATTTTTAAAAAATAGCAGACCTACAAGCTCGTAGCGCACCACTCGGTGGCGCGCTATGAGCTTGTAGATCTGCTATTTTTCAATAGCTAAAGCATAACAACGCTAACACCAAAAGGGATTCCCGCCCAAAATGGGTTTAATATATTTAGTATGTGTAACGACAGAGACGAGATTCTGCAGTAGACCACTATTAATTTTCTGACCGTGCAACAGCAATAAGGGATGTGCAGAAGGGGATTATGGTACGTTGTTGACAGATTGCTGAAATAAAACAATAATCACAAGCGCATTGAGTGTCAGACCAATCATATCACACACAATGTAACGTCGGGCAGCTATGTAGACAGAGCAAAACGTTTCAGTGAAAAGAACGATTCCCCTCCATCGAGCTCGAGGACACCATTCAAAGTAATAGAGTGACTGAATAGAACAGGGCGGCCGCGCCCACTGAGTTCAATGGAGAAGTGGCGCCCTGTTCTGTTCAGTGGGGTTGTCCCGATCCGATCACGTGATCGGAAATCGGGGGGCGATCACGTCATTTTCAAATGATCGGAAGCACAAAAGAAAAACGTGATCGGGACATCCCTAGCATCAATACTATATCTATCTCATGATATTAGACTGAATATTATGTGATTTGGGATATTGTACTTTGCGATAGTATTAGCATTAGTGTTCTATAAAAATATAAATATCAGATCAGGAAAATCGGTATCAACAGATACTCAAAAATCAAATGATCGGAATCGGATCGGGAGCAAAAAAAAATGTGATTGGGACGTCCCTACTATTCGGTTCCTCAAGCTACGTATACTGCCTCAGGTTGTGTTCCCTCATAGGCAGCAATACAACCTGCCCCAGTGGACAGACAACCGGCATCAGTTAACATTTTTATTGTGGGAGATGAGGAGAGAATAAACCGACGACATTGAATAAATGACAATAGACAGAGCAGGTCCTTGGAAACAAACACAGGGAGGCTTAGAAGTAGAAAGGGGCACATTTGAGCTAGAGATAGTGAGACAAGAAAGGCTCCGACACGCGGGAACACGGCTCCACGTGACAAGTGGTCCTCGGTGGCCTGGCGTGTAACCGATAGGATGAGAGGATCCCGCGTGGCCTCAAACAGGGACATACGGTAAGCAAAGTTGACAGCCCAGGCCAAGGACGTGAGGAGCACTGTCCCCATTACAATATGGCTTTGCTTTAGCTGAGACTGGAGTAGGAGAGTTAATGTAACGTCCATGTAAGAAGAACAACGCGGGGCTCGACTCGGGCCTGCAGACAATTGAGTCTGCTCTGATTTCATTTAACAAAAAATACAAGTGTCTAAACCGTAGCCAAGAAAGAAAGACAACAAGAATGACTCGAGTCATACGTGCCAGCTTCACGTTGTGGCGTTCAGAGTATGGGTTTTTATGCCATTCAGACTATAGTAGGGGAGCCTATCAATCAAATTTTGATGCCCGTGATTTTGGAATGTTAATTTTTGGAGACAGGTATATCTTGATTCTTGGGGTTACCAGAATGCCAAAAAAACATGTCTCCAATTTTTTATGTCAGGTTTAGCATGTTTAATTAGCATAATTAGCTAATAAATTGTCAAAAATGGAAATGGCAATAACTTTGCTTCTAGGTAACTTATAAAGGTGATCTAAGAGTCTGAGTCCATGTTTGTGATGTCCAGATATTCATCTGTTACCATTGTGAAGTCATACAACCTTTCCTAATTAGCATAATTGCCATACATTATGCAAAAACGAGGTGAACATCAGCAAATTGCTGCATGTTTTACTTTTAGTCAACTTTGAAAGATTCTCACAGACTTCAAGTGTATGTTTACAACTCCAGGAATAATTATCATCCTATGAATAAATCATGCAACCTTTTGTCTATGTAATAATTATGTAATAATCACACCAAAACCAGAAATAGCTATATTTCTTTGCTTTAAGTTAATTAATACGCATGATCTTACAGACAGTGTAAGTCTGTTTGCATGTCTAGAAAATATTAGAAGCGACCTCGCACTAAAGGGCTGGGCGAGTGCTGGTGCTTTGGCATGGGGGGTCAGATCAACATATGGAATGTATTCTGAACTGGCCATATATGGAGCGTGTCTTGAGTGTACAGGGTTTGATGAGGTCAGATCAACATATGGAATGTCAGAACAGGTCAGCTCCATATAGAGATCTAATTTAATTTTCGGGCCTGTTGAGAACTAATAACTTTGGGGCAGGCCCGTCCATAATTTCCTAAAGGCGACCTGCAGTCGCAAGAAAGAACAATATGGGAAATGGTCACAGAATTATCAGATTGTTTATTCTAATATTTACAGAAAGTTTTGAAAATTGAAGGGTCTCCATCTTCGTCGTCATCGTCAATCCCCAACAGATGTGCCTTGCTTACCACACACCTCTAATCATCTGCCCCACACATGCACATCTCAGAGCAGTTCAAATTTTAGATCGACAAGAACAATGTGATATGCACTGTGATTTCTTGCAGACACATTTGATCAGTTGGGTAATGGTGGCTGGCCCGTGGGTATCCCGTGTTGTGACTGGCACCAGTTGAGCTCCCTCAGCCTCCCATTCATATTCAGTTGCTGGTGGCATCTGTGGGTTAGGTACGTGCTGCGTCAGAACTGAGCCTTTTTGTAGCTCATAGTATATACAGTAGCAACTGCAGATACCACCTCCACAGGACACCTGTTTAGACCTGGCCAACAGGTTAAATTCCCTGGAGCTGTCTGATCAGCTCCAGAGACGGCATGGAACCCTGGTAAGGCTGAAGTCCTCGTTTTACCCAGTGCCTGCACTACTGGCTCCAGCGATGATACGTTTTTTGTTCCCCACACCGGTGATGAAATAGATGTCCTTGCACAGCTGATGGTACCGTCGTATTGTAAGAACAAAGACATCAGTGTCAGGGGACTCAATGTAGAGCTGTGTTGCCCCTCTTCGGACAGCATCCAGGCTGTGCAGGATTATCCTTGTGTCAGCCTCTTCCTGTACGCTGTGGAGATGTTTTACATCGATAGAGTTTGAGTGGACAGCCTGCCTTGACGTGATTATAAAAACATTGGGTTTCACCTGGAAGTGTTGGAGGGCTTTCTTAGCAAGATAAGACAGTCAGCTCATCTTTGGTGCTGATACCTGACAAGAACTGTTTTTCTGACACTTCCCTATCGGTGTGTTGTCTTCCACATGATAAGTGGTAGGGGCCCGGGGCTTTCCACCCTGGCGTCGGTCAAATACTACATGGATCTCACTATGTTCTTTGGTCTTCCTGTCCAGTGTGGCTATGGAGTGGTCAGCTTACTGGGAACATGTCTTGATCCATGGTGGCTTTCCCATTGCCTGTACCAATGCCATTCCATCTATGACAGTTACACTCTTAGCTGGAAGGGTACAACTGTCAAAAAAGATTGAAGCATTTGTTTGCCAGCTGTACGAGCCCGGTACAAATCCTGTGGATGTTGATGAGCTCAGGTGGAGGTTATTCACAAAGAAACAATTAGAAGCCGAGAAGCTGCCACCTACACAAGCAGCATTAAATCAAGCCATTACCCATGCATATTATCAGGCAATGGTATGGGATCAGGACCACGTACCTAACCCACAGATGCCACCAGAAACTAAAAATGGATGGGAGGCTGAGGGAGATCAACTGGTGCCAGTCACAACACGGGATACCCACGGCCCAGCCACCATTACCCAACTGATAAAATGTGTCTGCAAGAAATCACAGTGCATATCACATTGTTCTTGTCGATCTCAAAATTTTAACTGCTCTGAGATGTGCATGTGTGGGGCCGATGATTAGAGGTGTGTGGTAATGTAAACAAGGCACATCTGTTGGGGATTGACGATGACGAAGACCCTTCAATTAAATGTGTTTTCAAAACTTTCTTTAAATATTAGAATAAAAATCATGTGATAATTCTGTGACCATTTCTCATATTGTTCTTTATTTTATGAGGGATATATATATATATATATATATATATATATATATATAAAGCTAATAATGGAAAGGTTGCATATCCTAGTTATGGAAAGAGAATATTTTCTAGACATGCAAACAGACTTACTGTCTGTAAGATCACATTTATTAATTAACTTAAAGCAACGAAATATAGCTATTTCTGGTTTTGGTGTGATTATTACATAATTATTACATAGACAAAAGGTTGCATGATTTATTCATAGGATGATAATTATTCCTGGAGTTGTAAACATACACATGGAGTCTGTGAGAAGCTTTCAAAGTTGACTAAAAGTAAAACATGCAGCAATTTGCTGATGTTCACCTCGTTTTTGCATAATTTATGGGAATTATGCTAATTAGGAAAGCTTGTATGACTTCACAATGGTAACAGATGCATTTCTGGACATCACAAACATGGACTCAGACTCTTAGATCACCTTTATAAGTTACCTAGAAGCAAAGTTAATGCCATTTCCGTTTTTGACAATTTATTAGCTAATTATGCTAATTAAACATGCTAAACCTGACATAAAAAATTGGAGACATGTTTTTTTGGCATTCTGGTAACCCCAAGAATCAAGATATACCTGTCTCCAAAAATTAACATTCCAAAATCACGGAAAGTGATAGGCTCCCCTACTACTATGGGTTTTATGGGTAGGTCTCCCATTGTCTTAGAACATGAAACATGAAAGTGTCTACTAAGGTCGTCTTTACGGGCGTTAGTAGAGAAGTAGCAAATGTAGTCCAACACTTTTCAAGCACCTAGCTAAATACCAAGCTACAGAACAAATGGATTGCTCTTGCTCTCCTCACTACTACTCTGTAGAGTTTCCCTGGCAGCAGTAGCAGCAACTGTGTCTATTCAACAGGTCAATCAATACAGAGATACCCACAGGCCAGAGGCTGCTCTCAGACTTATCAATACACACATTGACAGGTTGGTGGATCAACAGCACCAGCAACACATTCAAGGATCAACCATATCATTGCTCTCATTTCAGGAGAGTGAAGTCGACTCGAGGCTAAGAGGATTGGGCTGCCAGTTCAAATCCCTGAGCTATGGTAATCTACTTTGGGAAAATGATGAGTGAATAATTCTCTCGACCCTTCATGTACAGCAGGGGTTCACAAACTTGTTCAGCTCGAGACCCAAAAGAGAAATGTGGCATCTCCTAAACGGTGAAAATATCGGATGTATAAGCTGACTAATGCTGGCTAATATCAGTATTTTTGGAGAAAACACGCGCTTGCGTGCGACATAAAAAAATAAAGTGGATATTTACTCACTCACAACCCATAAAAACTGGCCCACTGGCCCAAAAACTGGCCCACTATGCAAAATGCACCCCATGTCTCCATGGGATTTCGATCAAAATGAAAAGTCAATGTATAAAACAAACGCACGCATACCTTTTTACAATTCAGCCGCCAAAGCCTCGATCAGGCGAGGTAAATGCTTTTGCACGCGGCATTTTCATGTGTCCGTTTTCCCCTCCGTCAACCCGTAGCCAATCACTGATCTCTGATCCACGACAACGGTGACTGTCGTTTTCCTTGTCCTTCCCTCCTGGCACTCACCTTAAACCAACCATGTGGAATAATAAAAAACACTCACATCTCACTACTACCACCTGTCAGTCATGACACGATACAGCTGCTGTGCCCAGATAATACAAATGAGCAGATAAGGATTGGAGTGATAAACTCACACACACACGCGCGCACATGCATACATACAAAAGACGGCTACGCGGACACTTCCACACAGACAAAAGGGTGGGCAAACACACACGCGTAGATGTACACAGTAAGAACATAAATATATGTCCACAAACATACGCAGATGTTAAGGACTCAATGAGGCCGCATGGCAGCCAGCATAATCCGAGGGCCTGGCGAACAACAACCCCATACGAGGCGGTATATATATGGGTATGATGAAGTCTCCGAGGTGTGGTGGTGGTGGTGGAGGTGGTGGGTTGGAGGTGGCGTGATAACAGAGAACAGCGTTTCCATCTGCCAGAGGAGGAAACAGCCTGAGCAGCACTGCATGCCACACCCAGGGAACAAGCTTATGCAAAGTGTTCGAAACGGACAAGAGAGCGATAGAGTGAGAACGAGAGAGAGGGGGGGAGAGAGAGAGTGGGGGGGCAGGAGGGGGCGGGGGGGTTCGGGGACAGACAGACACTGCTCATTTTTCACACACAGCTTTTGCTGTGTGATAAAGCTCCACTCACCTCCTGACTATCCATCTTTCTAGTGGCGCTACCCTGTCTCTTATCCAAAACCAAAATGTAAATATAATCTGTTATATCCTACAATTTGTGCATGTGTGCACCTGTGTGTGCGTGTGCATGCGTGTGTGTATTTGATTACGTGAGCCTGTTTGTGTGCCTGTGTTTCTGTGCATGAGAGAGAGGGGGGGAGAGAGAGAGAGAGAGAGAGAGAGAGAGAGAGAGAGGATTGGCAAAGCAATAAACCAGAGCGAAAATAATGCTTTAATAAAGTCCATCGTGGTCCAAAATACGAACGAAGCCAGACTACACACAAACCTGCTCTATTGTGAATATATGGCACCCGTCACAAAATGTCATGGAAGAGGATAAATCAACCCAGTAATCCAATGCTTGCATGTGTGCGTGCCTGGTTTGTATGGTCCCCCCATAGAAACCAGTGTGTGTGTGTGTGTGTATGTGCGTGCCTGGTTTGTATGGTCCCCCCATACAAACCAGTGTGTGTGTGTGTGTGTGCGAGAGAGAGGGGGGAGTGCATGTCTCTGCGGTCCACTACACACTCGGTCACTAATCAGTGATGGACTGAATGCTAATTGTAAACAGTGTGGGCGGCGTTGTCGTCACGGTGATAGTTGTGGGAGCTCGTCTGGAGCAGGCTTCTCCTCTAGGCGTGACTGTGTATGTGCTAACCTCAATTTAAACGTCAACTCCCTGATCTCATCACATCTCGCACGCGAAAAACCCAATCTAATCCACTCGATGCCTTCTGTCTACTCCCGGCATGTTATGAATTCAGACGGGACGCATTGCCCCAACATTTCACGTAAATCGCGCGAAGGTTCATAATTTCCAGCCACTTAAGCTTCGAATCAATGCAAAATGACAAGTATTGTGGTCAGTTTGTTTATTTAGTTTGCGCCCGGGGAAACTACGGACATTCAAACTCGCCGCCATTATGAGACATTTAGTAATGTGCAATATTGGTTACAGTTCTGGTGCAACAATGTCACCACATTATTTCAATTGAAATACCAGCCAAGGCATTTTCCCTAGATCAGGGGTTTTAAACCCTTTTCACTTCAAGGCCTTCTGCATTCTGCATTTGAGCCACGGACCACCACTTGATGACATTTAGCCTCTCAGACCCAAGTCTATTTTGATAGGATTTGTCCACAATTCCATGATGTATTGACGTGGCACCATTAGGAGAGACGACGGGCATTGATCAAAATAACAATTATTCTACATTCTCTTGTGTAGACTTCTTAAGTAAAGTTTTGGTTTAAAATAGTTTAACACTGGTTGGAAAACCACTTCTCTAGATTTAGCAATGACCGCAGTTAACATGAGGTGGTTTCCCAGATCGAGCTGCTGGAGCATCATGAAAACCATTCTTTTGCCCCAGTATAATTCTCCACTTCCAGCCATTAGTGTAGCCCATGTCTGAAAATGAATACATAACCAGAGGCCTTCAATCGTTTACGAGGATTCCACTGGCTGTTTGTTAACAAGCAGTCCAAAGGAAAGGAAATACCTCCCTGCATGCCCTATAAACAAAGCTCTGTCCTCACTTCCTCTGCCCTAGGGTTCAACTTATAGCAGAAGTCCAGGATGCTTCTTCAAGAGCCCCCAAAACTTGGCTGACCGTTACAATTGCATAACTTTGTCTAAAAGGTTGTATTTAGGGGCCCGTGGCCAAGGCCTAAGGAGAAAAGGCCCCCCATTGTTTTTATACAGTTTTCTTCTGCCACTTCCGGCAGTTCTGTGCCGTCGCCTTCCACGGAATTCTGCAATATGGTCATGAGAAACGGCCGGGTCAAGTACTGAAGCTCACATTTGACCCAATTATATAGATTTTAACATCGGTTATGGTTACTGGCTGCCAGTCTCCTTCCGCATAGATTTTAAGATTTTATTAACTTTTAAAGCTCTCAATGGTCTAGCACCTAGCTACCTTTGCAATATGGTTGAATATGATGTACCCTAAGGTATTCTGGTCGGGGTCTGCTTAACCGTTTCCGTCCATAGGACGTCGCCACACGTCCTAGGGGTCCCAATCGACGCGTACATCCGACTTCATCACACGTCCTAGCGCATCCTCAATGATACGGGGCGAGAATATTCTGAATTTTTTCCTTTTGTTTATGTCAGTTCGCCTTTTGGCTACCGTATGCTACACTCTATGCAATTGTTAGCTTACCATTGACTTGGCCGTTAGCGTGGCGGAAAAAATGACTCGTCTCTCCTAATCCAGGGCGCTCTCCGTGGTGTTGAACGGATCGATATACTGGCGCTTCATTTCTGCTCCTCATCTGTCTCTCCCGCAAAATATGAACGCTTTTTGGATCATATATCGTATACATTTCAATTATCGCAATGTAAGCTAGGTATATAAAGTAAACTTTTTTTAGTGGATTGTTTCCGGGGCGTGGGTTTCCGAGTAAAAGCGGCCATGTCTTTCCGGCACCCCAGAGCTCCTATTTTGAAGGACTTCCGGCACTGATTGTTGTAAAGGCCCCAGTACTCTGGAACAGCCTTCCAGAGGAACTGGGGTTAACGCAGTCTTTAACAAGTTTTAAATCTCTCCTAAGGACCCACTTTTAGCTCCTTGATTTATATCTTGTCTGTTATTTTGTATTTTCTATTGTTACTTCATTATTGCATTATCGTGTTTTAGTTTATTGCTGTTTTGACTGATTGATTGTTTTGATGAAATAATACAAGTTTTATCATTATTGTGACGGGAGGTCGCAGTTAACTATGGAATCGTGCATTTCCTGTCAGTCAGTCAGTCAGTCAGTGCATCACTCTAAATCCCCATACATGGGGAAAGCCCCCATAAATGATGCCAAACCCTGTACACACAAGACACGCTCCATATATGGCCAGTGCACGCGACCTCAGGCGTCTTACTGGTTGTTGTCATTATTATTATTATTATATGATTGTATCCTCTTTTGCGATTTTCGTATAATTCCCAGTTTTTCTCCCAAGCAACTAGCTAGCTTTGCTTCAATGTCTCAATTGTTGCCAACTAGCTGCTTGTTGATGTTCCCAGTGGCACTGCAGTCAATTCGTTCTGAAACCATGACCAAATATGGAGTCACACTGTACGTCACGGATAAGCCATAGAATGGCCACATAAAGTCCGAGCCATTCTCTTAGGACCCCCCCTCTATCTTGTTCTTTTGTTATTGTTTTTCCAGCAGTGGCAGCGCCTCAATCAGATGTCTAGGCGGCGGGAGCAGCAGAACAGACTAGTTCTCTGTAGCAGGTTGGGCACTCCAGTCCTCAGAGAACACCTCAGCTGTAGTAGTCAGCTTGGCAGCGACGTGCACAGATGGACTAGTTACTACCTCAGACCAGTCGCCGGTCACCTCCGGTTGAGGGAACTCGACGGCCGGGGGGGCGGACCACTCCCCCCGGGGTTCCTCCTTGACGAGGGCCTTCTCGGCTTGAGCCTGCTCCTCCTTTTCGATCTCCTCGGGATCCCTGTAGAAGTAGAGGTCGGGCATGACGGCCCAGGGGTGCTCTCTGGAGATTTCACCCTTGAACCGGAGCACCTCCCTGGCCAACATCCACCACATCAGACCAACGGAGTGGTGGCCCTTGTTGTTGCAGGGGATGGCAATGTCCACGTATCGGAGCGGGGAGTCCGTGTTGCACAGAGCGATGGTGGGGATATTGGCATAGGACGCCTCCATTAGTGGCTGGCGGTCGTCGCGCGGGTCCGTCACGATCAGAAGGCGGGGCTCCCTGTAGGCGGCCTGGATCTGATTGGTGAAGGTCCCCGGAGTGAAGCGGGGCGTGAGCTGACAGGCCCTGGTCGCGCCGGTGGCAGAAGCAAACTTTAACACGGCTCTCTGTCCGGTGCTTCTCGATGAGATGACGCAGACGTCGGCCGGGTTCTCGATGGCGACGATGGCCCTGGCGGCCAACAGCAGCTTCTCCCAGGTCTTCCTCAGGTTGATGAGGTACACACCGTCGCTTCTCCTCTTGTGGACGTAGCGCTCCATCTGGAAGTCCATGTTGGGTGCTCCCAGGTGGGTGGACGCCGCTAGGAACTTCAGCACATCCTCCTCCTTCAGCTGAAGGACATCCAGACTCCCGGACATCGTGAACACAGTTAGATGAGAGCACACAACACAACACTGAATTGAAATGCAACAACACGGTCACAAAAATCTCTTTCTCGACATCTAATATAGGCCGACCAGAGCCCTGGTCTGTTGTCACGCATAACACAAGCCGTTGTCAGCGTTGCCCAACAATGCTGATTTCCACAGGCGCCCTTGCAGTTTTTCTCCATGTGTGCTGAATTTGTGATTGAACTGGGGGGCGATGCCCGCTGGGAACGCATTCCCTCCGGTTATGCAATACCCTTTTGTCAGAGCACTCCTAACGGAATGGCACTGGATCCACTGAATTTCAATGACACTTTCCAGCTAGAACAGCTAATGCTAATGGAGGCGAACACTGTAAATGGGACATTACTTCCTGTGGTTCTGTGTGACCTACATGATCTCTCTGATGTTCTCTTTTCCATTGAAATATTGGGTTTAGCAGTGGTGGAAAAAGTACTCGCATGTTTTACTTTTAGGTAAAAGTAACAATACTGCAATATAGAAATAAAACTAAAATTCCGGAATTCAAAATGTACTTGAGTAAAAGTACAAGTATCGGCATCAAAATGTACTTAAAGTAACAAAAAGTAAAAGTACTCATTATGCAGAATGTCCCATTTCACAAGTTTAAGTGTATAAAAAACCCTTCAAATGGCTGAAATGAAGTGGTTAATGTATGTTTTCTAATAATAATCTAAATCTACGTAAATCTAAGTAACTAGTAAATTACAAGTACAAATACCTCAACATTTTACTTAAGTACAGTACTCAAGTACTTTACACCACTGGGGTTTAGCCACTACTGGTGTGCAGGAGGTCATTAAGGCTCAAACTACAGCTGGTTAACTCACTGTGTTAAGGGAATAGTTATGCTGATAGGCTGCTGGGGGACTTCCAATGACTCAGCGAGCTCCTCCCCCCTCACTCTCTCCATGTGCGACTCATTCATGTCTCATCAATGCATTATTAACTTGATTGGGACTTCTCCCAATCAAGTGTCCCTGCTTTCTCTCACTAGGCTTCCTGGGACTTGTGATTGGGGACCCCGAGGCTGTGGATGGTGGGAGGATTTCATGAAGTAATATGCCTGCGGTCGGACTGTTATTATAGTTATTGATATTGTTTTTGAGTGGTGCAAACCACTCCAATAACCAGCTTTGTCTGTATCTATGTGTCTATGTATGTGTGTACCTGTACGTGGGGCCCAAAAGAATAAGCATGGTTACTATGGTAACTGACATTACGTCAGACCACAGCTGATCAGGCTATATAAGACCTTGCACCACTCAGTTCACACGGGTGTGTTTTTTATTATTCGTGTTGCTGTGTGTGCGTCCGTCTGTCCTTCCTTCCTTTCTCTCAGCCCAACCAGGCGAGAAGGATGGCCAGTTGGCCACCCACTCAGAGCCTGGCTCTGCTCGAGGTTTCTTCCTGTTCAAAGGGGACTTTTCCCCCTGCCCCCGTCCGTCGCCAAGTGCTTGCTCATGAGGGAAGGTTGGGTCTCTTTAAAGTTAGACCCGAGGACGATTCTACAAATGTCTTCTAAGTCCTGACAGTTTTCTGAAAAACCTATGTTTCTATGTCAGTCATTACTCAAACATTTTCATGTCAAGGACTCCCAAAAATATATGTAATTGGCTGACAACCCCCATCTGAAAATATGTTGTTTCAGGGACCCTCCCAGGAGAAAAGATTCGAGGTAGAAACGTTCGCTCTGAAAGAATATATATTCAAAGGTTTGCGCCACATTTTCGCGATTTAAAAAAGAAATAGCAGATCTACAAGCTCAACCAGCTACTCCAGTGCAGCTAGCACAACATGAGGAGCTCTTGGCTATTTTCAGAACGTCAGCACTTCCTCACTTTTTATCCTCAATTCTGTGGTACACAGACACAGAAAGCTGGGCATGCTCAGCCAATCAAATCATTGTTATGGGGTACACACATTGCTCAGCCAATCAAATCATCGTTTTTGGGTACACACATTGCTCAGCCAATCAAATCATTGTTATGGGTTACACACAAAGCTCAAAAAACTAAATGTAGGAAAAAAGAATCACACCCACGTGAAGTGAGGGCCTGAGGGGCACTCTTATTGTCATACAATTACATCATCTCATTCCTGCCAATCACAATTTGCGTCTTCACTTTTCTGTCCTCACATTTTATCCTCAATATATACGCCAATCAAATCATCGCTATGATTCACACAAACACACAAAGATGGTCGCAGGAGAGGCTAGCGCAGGTCCTTTGACAAATGACAGCTTCGGTTCTTCAGCGATTCTCACGACCCTCTACCACAGGGGTGCCCACACTTTTTGACTTGAGAGCTACTTTCAAAATGACCAGCTCAACAAGATCTACCCACCAAGAAAACATTATCGCATTGCTAAAAATAGTTTATTTTCTTTACCTGAGGGGGCTTTGGAATAGCGGCGCTGGCGTTGCATATACAAAAACGCACTTGGAATGGGGAATAGAATTGGTAGGGTTTTGTAATGCTACTGACGTTTGTGTGCAACACTCTTGAAAACGAAGTATTGCATTGTGGGTTTGAGCTGACAGACCCTTTTTGATCTCAAAAGGTGACTTGATTACCTTAATTCAAGTGGCAGATGCCAAAAGTAGTCATTTTATATAGATTTAGATTTTTAGGGGCATGTCATGTGGTCTACCTGCACAGCCTTTGTGGTCTACTGGTAGATCACGATCTACCTTTTGGGCACCCCTGCTCTACCATATTGGTAAAATTTGTGGAAAACAGCACAGAACTGTGAAAAATGCCATAATCCGTACAGAAACAGTACGGGGGGATAAAAAGAAAGAACAAATTGCTGGCCACGGACACTCAAAGACAGCTTTTTGGCCGATGTCATCTTAGTGTGTCATGGCCTTAAAAACCCAGCGACGTTTCTCCCGAGGCTGTGCTTCTCCCATATAAGTGGTTTCAAATAGTCATCATTTGAGCCCAGTGCACTCATAAGTGGTGGGAAAAAAGGGCCTTGCCCTTGTATACATTCACTTTAGTTGTTAGAGGAAGAAGTCACCTCACTAACAGACTCCTTTTAAAGGGATCGTGACATTGGGGGAGTTTTCTGAGCTCAATTGCACACAAAATACCTGAACTTTTAACATTCAGTAGATGTTCTGTGGTTTTCTAGCTCAAACAAGTGCTCCGATTTGCCTGTGGACTGTGAGGTAAGAGTCCACAAATCCCATATATGACATACAAATTTGCCAGCAGATGTCACTGTTGAGGGATTTTGCCCCTTTTCACTGCATCTCAAAAGGGCTTCAGAACACAGAGAAAACCCCAGACCACAGAAAATCCACTGAATGTTCAAAGTTCCGGTTGTTTGGGTGTAATTGAGGTCATAAAACGAAAAATAAATGAAAAGGTATACGTCATGAAACATTTAATATAATTTTAATCAAATCTCAAATTGGCCAAGATGGTTGTTCAGTGCTTATCCCTGTGGAGCTGGCTGATTGCATCACATCTTCCTCAGGGTGGGCTCCAACGGGCCAGTGAGGCGCTCCAATGTTGAAGCACTGGGCCCTAGTGGTAAGAGGAGGGACTACAGGCGGACCCGTGGATTCATGACCGGGAAACCCCGTGCAGCTGGGCTTTAACATTGAGCTGGGCTTCCGCATTTGACCACCAAAATTTGGTGGTCGAAGTAGACGTTCTGAGACGGTTCTTCCGGGTGCTTCAAAACACCACAGAGCAACTTCCACTGACATGAATAGCGGGGGGGGGGGGGGGGGGGGAGCTTCGCGCCAGTTCAGTCTCTATCCTTCTTTATACTCTATGGCAGAGGCGCATCTACAATAAGGCGAGGGCAGGCGACCGCCTGTCCAAATCCATTTCTCACCTGGCCAAAATCCATACAATGAGAAAAAAAATCACACCTGTGTGAACTGAGTGGTGTAAGGTCTTATATAGCCTGATCAGATGTGGTCTGACGTAATGTCTGACGTAATGAAATCACACCCGGGTGAACTGGGTGACCGTAGCAACCATGCTCATTTTTTGAGCACAGACAGACACGTAAACTAACAAAGCCAGTCGTAGGAGTGGTTTACACCAGGACAAAAACAAGATCTGAGAACTATTAATGGACAGCTGATTGGCCGTTGCGGTAGAGCGCGACCCTCAATCACCCATTGGAATGTAAATGCATGCCTTTCAGCCTTTGTATCCTACTCGTCTGGCAGGTATATCTCTTTGAAAACCTTTAGTGCTACGATTGTGCGCGGGGAGACGACAATTAACACATATCTTGCCTGGCCAAAACGTAATTCCTGGATACGCCACTGCTCTATGGTGGGCTCAGATGATCCTCGGTCGGTCATCTGGGGATATCCCTCCACTGTGCCACTGCCTCCGTTTCTATGCCCATGCTCCCCGTCCGTACACACAGCACAGTGGCCCATGCTCCCCGTCCGTACACACAGCACAGTGGCCTGCGTGGCCATTAGAGGGATATGATTGTTTTCTCCTCACGTCCATTAGAGGCCGGCCAGCTAGCCAGCCAGGCCTGAGGCAGAGGGACTGTATAGGTGGGAAGGCACTCACAGATCCCTGCATTAAATCAGCGCAGCCATTCGGCCAGATGGGGGAGGGTTGAGAGGCAGAGGAAGAAAGGGAGAATGGTGGAGGGGTGGCAGGCAGAGAGAGAGAGAGAGAGAGAGAGAATATTGTAGGAATGTAGGAGATCCATGAATCATAAGATCTTCACACTATAAAATAAGCAATAATTTATTAAAAAAAAAATCTGGGAACCACGGCGTTCCTTGCTCTGCCTTCCCATTAGCAAAGCCCCTGTTCCTAGGACAGACAGAACGGGTGTGTGTGTGTGTGTGTGTGTGTGTGTGTGTGTGTGTGTGTGTGTGTGCGTGCGTGCTTGCTTGCCCCAGACAGACACCATCATTAAGAAGCATTAGAGTGGGCCAGAAGTGAATTCCCTCCCTGCCCTGGACATATCTCACAATACAGAGCGCTATGTGGCTTTTGTTGCTTTGGGGTGACAACTGCAAGCAGCCCGTTATGTTATGTTATGTAAGCCGCTGATGTGACACAGCGTGCCACATTGCAATGTGGAGCAGCACGCCACATTGCAATGTGGAGCAGCACGCATGCAGCGACATTCCTCTTCAAATTCATGCCAGTCCACTTCCTCACAAACAGTCCGGTTCCGGGCGTTGCCGTTCGAAGTTTCTTTCTCTCCGTCCGGTATGCCCAAATATGGAGGATTGATGTCATGGTACTGACATAGTTCTGTCAAACAACTGTTAAACTCATACATATCAAAAGATATTGTTTTGCCCAAAATGGCCAATCAGATTCAGATGTCTTTATTTACTTATAGATCCCCATTAGCTTGATGTACATGACAGCAGCTACTCTTCCTGGGGTCTCAATTACACGCTTGTGATTAGCCATCCTGGCTACAATATGACGTAATCATTGAAATGACATCACAACCATGTAATTGTTGATTAAGACGAATTGTCCGATACACTAAACATCAGTTAGCGACTCGTACCGAGGAGACCGATCTGCCTCCATCCATCCTAATGGGTTCGTCTGTAAATGAGTTGTAAACACTCATGGACGGTGGTGGTGCCGCTGCTGTGTGAGATGTTTCACTGGACGATACATCTGGAAGGAGAGCAGAGGAAGGACCAAGGCTGCTGTGTCAGAAAACCCCATACCACAGAAAATCGACTGAATGTTCAAAGTTGAGGTTTTTTTGGGTGGAATTTAGGTCGAATTTAGGTCAGAACTATATAAATGTAACAAAAAAATATATATATAACTATAAATGCTAGCCAGGAAAGATTAATAACATGCTTAAGGAGGCTGGAGAAAACATCCAGATGCGTAGTTAAAGAAGTTTTTTCTTTTTTTTTCAGACATCACTGTGGTCACGAACTGATAGCTTCCTGCTGTAAGAAATATGATCTGGGGATGTTTTGAAATACAGTTCCTAATTCCTTAGGTGAACAGTTCAATGTCCTGGTGATGTCAGATACTAACACTATAGTACCGATTACTTTGTATGCTCTTACAAACACCCACAGACATCCGCAATTACCACTAACATGGTTAAATATCATGGTGGGTGGCGGTACTGGGGACACGTGCAGAACAAATCCAGCATCGTCTTGTCTTGCAGGTTCAAAGGTATCAGCACTGCATTGAGGAATAGAACGTAGACACAGTACAAAACCCATGTTTCTATGTCAATCGTTGTCAAACATTTTCTTGTCAAGGACCCCCAACATTATATGTAATTGGCCGCCAATCGACCCCCCATCTGAAAATATGCAGGGACCCCCCAGAAGCAAAGATTTGAGTTTAAAACATTCGCTCTGAAAGAATATATTCAAAGATTTGCACTACATTCATGATTTTTCAAACAAATTAGCAGATCTACAAGCTCATACTGCGGCACTCGGGGTCGCGCTATGAGCTTGTAGATCTGCTATTTTTCCAATAGCTAAAAGTACAACATAAGGCTTAAAACACCAAGAGGGGTGAACGGGTTAAGCATTGTAGTGCAGGGACCTGCAATAAGCTTCTTTTAAAAAAACAGACAGAACAGGCCATTTCTTTTTTCAATCACACAAACAATCACGTGACATCGATTCCCTTCTCTTATTATATTGTACACATACGTGAGTGTCACTATATGGCTAAAGGAATAGGTGTTCTTTGGAGCGCAGGCAGATCCGAGGCCTTGATGTGCTTTACCTCTGTGCCATGCAGACCATCCAATGACTGCTATGCTTAAAGTTTGTATGCATAATGCATATATGCTATGCTGAAGGCAGTACAGAAGGACATTAATATGGAAATTGTTATCGGTCCAAAGTGTACTTCAGGTTTCCCCGCGGCCTGTCTCGTGCCTCCCAACAACCTGAACCGGATTTGTACTTCATCAATCTACAAAACTCTCAATGTGTTGCAAGGTGAGCAATGATGTAAATCTAACATTTGCAACGAGCGATGCCGCATTTAAATCAGGCTTTAGAAACATCTAGCTGTTTGGAGTGGATTCCAAATGCACATACATATACGTCCGGACCTGAGGGAGAGCAAGTGATCGCCGTCGTCTGAATAATACAGAAATCAGGTTTTTTTTTGTCCATTTCCTTTTAACACTTTTGTTGTATTCATTTCCGGCGAACAACACACAGGTTCGGGTGCTGAGTCATCACCCGGACATAAATTATTCATTAAACTGCCAGCCAGAACCGCCTGATCAGACTTTCTGCTCCATTTTTCACTGTGTAAGACAGTGTCGTGCAGCGGTCCGCTCACACATGCCCTCCTCCTTCCAGCGGCAACCCAATCATTATGTTTGCTTTGCACCCGGAAAATATCCATCACAATAATTGTGGAAATGCCATGCGGAGAGCTGTGAGAAGCAAAATGGTTCGCTATACACATGCTACTAACGGCACGACTGCAAGACACGCTAGGGCCGCAACCAGGGGGTTACATGCACACACGCCATTTTGGAAAGAACTCGGGGCCCTTCCCTTTACAGGTGTTACCGCTGATCCTAATGAAGGCTCTGTTCCATTCTGGTCAAACAGAGTCAGGGCGCTGCTATTGTGCGTGTATTGTGCACTGGTGGTCTCTTATATACACACCAGTGGGTCTAAAAGTGTCCTTGAGTGGGTTCCAAATGGCCCTGTACGGGTGTGTAACTCGGAGTGTACAAATGGAACCAAATTAACCTGTGAGGGTCCATTTGGTTCCATATGTACACTCAGAGTTATGGAGAATCCTTGAAACCACTGCACACTAAATGGAACAGAGCCTTAATTAGTATCATCAGCAACACCTAGGAAGAGTTCCGGGTGCATATAGTGCATATAGCGCAGAGTGCATATATAGGCCATTGGAAAAGAAATCACACCCGTGTGAACTGAGTGGTGTAAGGTCTTATATAGACTGATCAGCTGTGGTCTGACGTAATGTCTGACGTAATGAAATCACACCCGTGTGAACTGGGTGACCATAGCAACCATGCTCATTTGTTTTGGTACGGACAGACACGTAAACTAACAAAGCCAGTTGTAGGAGTGGCTTACACCACTCAAAAAGAGGAAAATTAGATTAGAAATTATCACACCACATTGCAATGAGTCATGAGCTTGTAATGTAGATTGGCTATTTTAGCTTTTCCTCTTTTATAAGCCATTTTGCAATAGAGGGCCATAGCCAGAGATTGACTATTTGGTCTCGATACATGGAAAGGTTTTCCAGCCCCCAAAATAGTGAACCTCCATCTGTGACAGGATTTCTGGGTAGTGTGCGTGCATGTGCTTATTTGCATGAGATCGTATACATCTACGCTCCTGATGCACCGAGCAGTGCAGCGCCACTCAAGTCTCGTCTCCCCCACCTCCTCATTGTCGTGTTCAACGTGTGCTCCCATTGTCTCGTCTGCCGTCGGGTCCTAATCTAATAAGTCTGTTTGGTGCAGCTTTACATGATGCTCTGTAATGAATGACGAACACAAGGCACATCAGGGGCATGTCCTGAGGAAGCAAACAGCAACAGATGGCTTTAATATTCAACAAATGAACAGTTCTGATCTTTCACACACAAGCACTTCGGAGAGGGGGGAGGGGGGGGCAAATGAGATAGAAATGCAAACTATGCAATAGAGTCCTCCCTCTTTGAGTTGCAAAAGCCAGCTAGGCAAGAGTGATTGAATCAGGTTTGCGGCGCTTGAGGTGGTGTAGATATCATCGCACCGATCACCAATCAAAAGCGGAGTGAGGTCTGTGAAGAATGCCTTTGATCTGCATGCAAAATATAAAAGCCGTCCGCAACGCAGCTCGCGTGATATTTCTCCAGTCCTTCAGTTCCTTCTCCAGTCACAGCAGAACACCAGGGTTTAGCTGGGGTTAAACTAGGGTTTAGCTTGGTGTGAGTGAAGACCTGATGGGCGCTTGTTTTACACCGCCGGCTACTACTAGTAGGGTGGGGTTATATAACCTCACAAAAACCTAAAGCTAACTTAACCCATTTTATTTAGACCCGACGACGATTCTACAAATGTCTGCTAAATGCAGACATTTCCAACAATCCAACTAAGCCGCATACTGACAAAGTGTACTGTGAACCCTCTTGGTATAAGTTTAATAGCTCAAATGTTTTCAACTCCATCGCAAACTGCTGCTATAAAGAGTGTTATTAAAGCGAGCATTAAGGGAGAATAGCTAATTAATCAAGGAATGTCTTCAAACTGTCCAGGATGTGCGTGCGTGCGTGCGTGCGTGCGTGCGTGCGTGCGTGCGTGCGTGCGTCTGTCTGCGGTAGAGTTGTTGAAAATCCTGATTTCCCATCAAAGGATGGCATTGAGCATTAAGCCATTGTTTTCCTCATTACTGCACTCTCATTCCCCCTCAGGCACCTGTCGTTAAGTGGATGAGAAAATGAAAATGTTCTTCTCGTACCTTATCCCACTGATTTGATTGTGCTTCTGGGTTCCACAATCCCGTTTGCTCTCCGAGCCCTCTGGACTTTGTTTTAATTAAGAAAAAAGCTCTTCAAGGTTACAGGGCTCCCCCCCCCCCCCACTTAGTTTACATTAATTTCCCCACTTTCTCACAATGTGTTTGCGTGTGAATGTATGAGAGAGCGCCCGTTTTCCCTCTACATTTAGGATACACACTTCTGGTCGTCTTGGCCTCTTAACCTCGACAGAGGTTGGAATGTCACAGATAAAGACACGGCTGAGAGGAAGCGTCACATTGTTGCCAGCGTGCTGAAGAGGTCCTCTTATCGTTCAAGGTCAGGTCTCTTCTTGTAGTCTACTGTGCCGTCGTCCGGAAGGAAGAAGTGTGAAGGTCAGCTCGCTGACGAGATGCGTTGCCATCGACTCTGTTTACACGGAGAGTCTCAAAGGGCACAAACTTGTATTGAGGATTTGAGGCGACTCAATTACCCACTTCAACCGCTATGTAACCGTTGTGCTCTTTTCAATGGCAAAACAAATGGCAAGACAAATTCAATATTGGAATACACCATTTTGGAACACGTACATAACTACTGTAATGTGAATTATCTTTTGCCAACGTTAATCTCACTGAGATTTTTCTTTTTTTTATCACACCCGTGTGATGAGGGGCGCTCTTATCATCGTACATCATCATGACGTAAAATAGACGTAAAATTCTCCATTCAATGTCAAAGGGATTTTAATGTTTGTGTAGGACAAAGTTTGTGCGCGCGCACACACACACACACACACACACACACACACACACACACACACACACACACACACACACACACACACACACACACCAAAAGTAAATAAATAAAATTAAGTACATGTACAGTCCAATACTCAAGTACTAATTTTCACTGTGCTGAGCCAATGATGGAGACAGGAGACCGTGCCGTCTGTAATTAATGGAGAAGGAAGTAGAAAAGAGAGGGCCTGGGGCCTCTAACATCTGGCTGACAGGTTCCATGAAGCTCTGTGTGTCTCTCCTATGTGACCATGAAGCTCTGTGTGTCTCTCCTATGTGACCATGAAGCTCTGTGTGTCTCTCCTATGTGACCATGAAGCTCTGTGTGTCTCTCCTATGTGACCAGACCAGTGAGACCATCGACTCCTACGGTCGTCACAGGGACGTAGCCTGACAACAACCACACCAACCCTGTCCGTCAATGTCCAAAACACCAGCCCTGGGAGCGAACGCACGCACGCACACACCAAATAAATGGTTTCCCCCATATTCATGCCAATGTTTGTTTAAAAAAAACTAAAATCACACTAGTCATACATCATGTTTTTTTTTAAAAGGGTTAATTTGGTACAGAGAGCTGCAGAGCTCTTAGATGGACTTTGGACCCAAATTAAATCATTGTTAAATGACGCTGGGGATTTCTCTTTTAAAAAGGTTGCTTCCTTGATTATACAAATTAAATTACAGTGGGGTAAATACATCAGTCCTTTCCGGTCAAATGGGCAATCAGCAGTGGCACTCTGCTCAATTGTCCACGCTAGAGTTAATACCTCACAAGGCCAACTGTAATGAGCTCCTGATAGGAGCATCTGGCATTTAGATGAATAATAAATACCTTAACAAGATGCACAAAATGACCATGCTGCTCTATTGCTAAACAAAAGCAGGTATATCAGGTTCAGGGCGGCTTGGTGGGTAGAAGGTGATCAGAAGGTCACCGGTTCGCGTCCAGGCCCCAGTCTGTCTGTCTGTCTGTCAATAATGTCCCTGAGCAAGACAAACCACTATTCATATTACAGAAGCAGAATTTCCCCCACAGAACTATAATATATGGTCTACAAGTCCAAAACATCAGTATGTCCGCTCTTTAGGGACATGCTGTGCTACAAATAGATCGAGTAGGTGTCAATTTACCGTATAAAATGGACCCATAATCAATTTTTCAACAAGGGCAGAGTTAAATTGTGATGCTTTGTCACACACACACACACACACACACACACACACACACACACACACACACACACACACACACACACACACACACACACACACACACACACACACACACACACACACACACACACACACACACACACACACACACACACACACACACACACACACACACACACACACACACACACACACACACACACACACACAAGCCAGGCCATGCACTTCATCATCACAGAAGGCTGTGTGTAGGTACTATAGGGAGACTCCCCCTCTGCTCCTCCTCCAAGGTCAAATCATACAAGGATAATAATAAAAAAGGTGAAACTGGGAGAAATAAGCAAGCCGGTCTGGGAGAACTGCCAAGGGCAGGAACCAGAACAGAGGACAAACAGGCAGAAATACACGCAGCAAAAACCTCTGTGTCCATTTGTAAAATAAGAAAAATTTACCAAATACATCTTGTGCTCAGAGTTAAATTAACTACACGAAAACCTTGCAGCATCCATATGTTAGCCACAGGCAAACGGATTCATTGAAAATAGTCGATCAGAAGAAGGCAATGTGCCGTGAGCTTGTAGATCGGATATTTTCGGGAAAGAGATTTGGTGTAAAGGAAAAGAAGGGGACCAAGTATACAGTATAGCTTCAAGTGGTTAAAACATGAACATCAGGTATTATGATTATACTAGGAGGAAGATGTAATATTTTTATTTAAGTGTTAAAATGATGTTTTTATGTGGTCACACCCACCAGTTCATTAAGTATACCTGGTTTTCAGGTGGGTGGTGAGTGATCCATCTGAACTGAAGCCACACCCACAGTTGTTGTATGTTAAAGGGGAGGTGATGAATTGGGCCTTTTGGCTCAAACATGGCAGCTACGGTTACTGATTAAATGCTCACTCACTGTGCTTGTGATTATAAATAAGGCTATGGGTATGCATGTGATAACCAAATGAACACCCATGCATTCATCACAGCCTTCATAGGATAACCTCAGGCAACAATGAAAGCCCAGGCGAGGGGCGACAATCTACCTTTATAATATGGTGATTATTCTACAATGCCATGTCATCGTGTACAGTACAAGCCACATTACCGCGGCAAACAATACAATAAAACAGAAACAGACTGGAACATGAATTGGTTTTAAAATAACTGAATGACAACTCAACTGTGTGAAAGCAGAAATCAACACTTCTCTTTTTACAGTGATCTAATTTTAGCCAGTGTGCACCTGCAGGCGTATGGGGGGGGTCGATGATGTATTGCAGAAAGATCTCGCCTGAGACCAGCATTTTGGAGCCCCATCTTGTCCAAAACGTGGACGTCAATGTCAACTGCTTGAGAGGACTTGTAAAATTGGGAGTCCTGTGAGAGCCTGGTGATGAGACACACTGTACCAGCTGTCACATTACATGACGGTTTGTCTGCTGTGATGTCAGGGATTTGAAGCCAGGGAGGAACAAGAAATGATGGAATCTGCCCAAATGATCCACGCCTCTGCTTTTGAACCACCACCCCCCCCCCCCCCCCCGACCCGTTGTTTCTAATTGAACCCTGCTTAAACTGTAATATGGTCTCCAATGATTGTTAAGATAAAAAAGGAACAGTCAAGAGTGCAGTCAGACCGACCCAAAATTAATCCTTGTGGCCACATATCCCCTCCAACGAATGCAATTTTAACTCATTCTGGGCGGGAACCCCTTTTGGTGGTTTAAGCATTATGCTATACTTTAGCCATTGAAAAATAGCAGATCTACAAGCTCATAGCACGGCACCGAGTGCCGCGCTACGAGCTTGTAGCTTGTAGAGCTGCTATTTTGGAAGAATCGTGAAAATGTGCCGCAAATCTTTGAATATATATTCTTTCAGAGCGAACGTTTTTAACTCAAATGTTTGCTTCTGGGGGGATCCCTGGAAAAACATATTTTCAGATGGGGGTCGGTGGCCAAATATATATAATTTGTGGGGGGTCCTTGACATGAAATATTTCGAAAACCACTGATATAGAAACATGTGAGAAACTGTCATGATTTATAAGGCATTCGTAGAACGGGTTCAACTGCAATATGGTCTCAAACGATTGTTAAGATAAAAAAGGAACATTCAGACCGACCCAAAATAAATCCTTGTGACCACACGTCCCCTTCCAACGAATGCAATTTTAAAATGCTCTCTGAAAGGCCTTAGTCAGAAAACTGTACTACAACAACACAGGATGCAACTCCGGGAGGAGGAAATAAAAGCCTGTCCAAGTCGGAGAGAAGAAAATTACACACATAAGATCAGTACTTTGTACCGAACACAGCAGCCAAGCACTTAACAGTATACACCCGCCCACGCATTCTTTCTCTTGCTTTTTTTCCCCCTTCACAATGAGAATGCAACACATGCAAAGGGGTTTGGCGTGATAACAGCAGGGTGTCCCACTGTCCAGACTCTACAGTGTACAGTATATGAGCCAGGCATTGTTGAGCTCATCCAAGGTGGGGATGGGCGCGTTCTGAACTCTCTGTTCTCGGGCCAGATGTTTCTTGTTGGCCAAGCACAGAGAAGGAGTGTGTGTGTGGGAGGGGGGGGGGGGGGGGGGGGGGGGGGGGGGGGATTACACAACTCTCCCTAACCCTCTAAGTGTTCAGGCTAAGCAGGAAGCTAGTGTGAACGTCTTCGGCAGACGGGAAAGGGGGGGAGGCGTAAAAATAGAAAGATGGATAACAAGAAGTCTGATGAATCTTGCATGTCGCTGTTCATTCGTATTTCGTAGCATTGGAGTAAGTATACAGTAATGTGGGGTATTAGTAGAGTAGGCAGGCAGAGAAGTATTTCCAAAAAGATATTTGAAGGCTGAGGAGTTGTGGTTTAACTTTCACACACACTCCCCTTGAGGGAATATGACATCTTCACCCACAACTTCATGCAGCAATTTTAAAAGTCAATAACATTATCTGCAAGAGTCTGGGTACTCCCAGACAGTTGAGTGACGGAGATGCCGATAGCATTTTGGGCGACGTCGTCCGGCGATATTAGGCGATAGCCAATGAAATTCACTCGCCATTGTTCTCCCGCTGTTAAAACGCACCGTAAGAGCAGCTGCAACTTGCAGCGTGGGCGGGGCTATTGGGAAGCACCGCCCGCCCACGCTGCAAGTTGCAGCCGCGCGCAAGCTTCAATTTCCATCCACCAGCTGTTTAAAAACCAGGAAGAGACTCCTGCTCCAAGCTGCATCTTGCATCTTCGTGACAAAGCAGGTCTGGATGCAGGTAATGTTTGTGTGGCACCAATTACCAAAGCTTAAGAGTGTGAGGATGAGTATATGATTAATTCACCGTAACGAAATACTTAGTTACTAATAGGCTGTGTCAAACACGGACAACTGACAACAAAACCTTCTGCCAACAGTCTCATATGCATCAGGAAAAGAAACCACCCGTGTGATCCGAGTGGTGCAACTCTGTGTGGGGGTCCCCGGAACTTCTAGACCCACAGATGCCCAGGGTGCCGGCAAGGTTCTGGCGAGAGTGTGTCCGAAACGGTCTAGAAATGACAGAGTTACCGTGTGGGGTTCCACGGGGGGTCCCCGAAATATCCAGACCCCCAGGAACGTGCCCAGGGGGCCGGGCCGGTTCACCACTCAAAAAAAACAGATCACAATGTCTTATAACACCGTCCAGGCAATGTTTGTGTGGAATACTGCGGTCACCGGAGAACTCAACGTACATCTTTGCTTGCTAATGGACGATTAGGTAGTTGTGCAGGATCAGATGCACATACATTTAGTTTCAGAGGGGAAAGATGCTTATAAAAGGCCTGCTCTTGATCAGACCCTCAAACTATCATTCCTGTTTTGGTCATTTATTTTTGCCTTGGCCCGGAAGGCTCCCAGCACTAATTCTAAATTGTTTAGGCTTTCTCATTCTCTCCTCACACACCGTCGCTTTCATTATGCTATCACCAAAATGTGGGCACGCGCGCACGCACGCGCACGCACGCACGCACGCACGCACACACACACGCACACACGCGCACACACGCACACACACACACACACACACACACGCAATAGAATGCGCTACTTTACCTGCTGCATTCCTCCTAGATGGCACTTCTGAGAAATTGGTTTTAGATATGTCATCAATCAAGGACAGACAGGACAACCTGTCTCTTCAACAACAACAAAAACAACAACAGTGTGTGTGTGTGTGTGTGTGTGTTAGGTTGCCCCTTTGATAAAGCTTCAATCATAAAATCTCAAGGACCCACACTGCTTTGCACCTGCTCTCATTACAGTAAGAGCTGAGAGTGAGTGGCACAATGCTGCAGTCAACTGATACTGTAGGTCATCAAAGATTTGCAAAGCAGCCCCTATGGTTGCTATCAGCAAACATGCAAATATAACATTACTGCATCGCCACGTCTGTGCAAAATGGTTACAAAGAGACTTTGTCCTAGCCGACTTACGCTAATTAAAGTTCTCCCCGTAGCACTTCCTTTGAATACGTAATTGTCAAAACAATTATGATAACGACCACGAATTTCACATTCTCCCGCTTCTGTACGCTGCATTACGCCGCCATATTTTATCGTTATCCTCCTGACAGATTGGTCTGCATGACATTTTTGTTCAGCGGAAAAGGGGTTTCTACAATTTCCCTGGTACATCGAGCCAGAACACTCCCAGAGCAGATGAAAGTGTTACATACATGGGTTATTATTTGTAGCCCGTGACTAATGGGCTTTCTTTCACTAGAATTAGAACCCACATTCAAATGAAACTTATAATGGGATTCACCTAAGGGAAATTAATAGATGGGTAATAGGTAGAGCTACTTTTAGAGTAATACAGCTCCGGAATTCAACGGATACATCACAGAGTATGCATAATATTGAGACGGGTGATAGTTGAACCATAGAGCAAAATTAAAATCATGGGCCAGAGATCAATCACACAACATTGAACCACTGTCTCGTCTCGTAATAAATGAATAGCCGACTACTTTTGTGTGAATGACTGCTTTTCCCATTTCATTAGATATACCACAATATAGTAGAATAGCCCATGGCCAAAAACGAGGGACATAACATGCATTAATAGGATATTGATCGGTGAGAATATACACTGAAACACCAGGGTTTATATGGGCACACAGGGATCTAATGAGCTAATGCGATGTGACGCGTTGTGAGCTTGTAGATGGGCTATTTTCAGCACGGGCCACCAGCGCAGCGCGCAAACCAAGTATAAATGTGGCATGAATGCGAAGCGAGAGGAAACGATCCCCTTGGTAAGGTTGTCCGACTGCAGCACAGAACGCACCGTTCCACTTTGTTTGCATGATTAACAAGAAGAATGAGCCACGGGAGACGATCGATAACTGCTGGCCTTTTACCGGATTGTGTCTGATGTCGTAACCCTAGCTGTGTGCCCTTCCCATTCACACAGCCAATTATGGGATATGATCAATAAGCATCGGCAATTGGATATTGGCGCTTTCTGCTGTGCTTGTGCTGGCACGCCCCCCCCCCCAAAAAAACAAAAACAAAACAAAAACACAATGACAATGCACGAGTAACGCCAAAATAGAAACACTTGACTGAATCATTTCTGTTTCATTGGGGCAAACGGAGAGAGAGAAAATATGAAACTAGCAAACTGCTTATCGTTCCCAATTTAGGCATTTAGCAGCAGACGCTCTTAATCCAGAGCGATTTACAGTAAGCAAGAACACCACATGGTAATACATCAAATACATAGAAATATATTTGAGCCTGCTAGTGTATTGCACGTGTGTGTGTGTGCGTGCGCGCGCGCGCGCGCATGTATATAAAGTGTATTACGGTCTGTGCAGTAATACACGGGGGTGTGTGTGTGTGTGTGCGTATATATATATATATGTTGGTGCACTGCGCGTGTGTGTGTGTGTATATATATTATATATATATATATATATATATGTTGGTGCACTGCTTCCCAGGAGCAACATCCAGATGCTAACCTATGGCTGTGACTGCAGGAAGAAGCCACAGTCAGTCAGTACTCAGTCCACCACAACGACCAACACCAGCACCACACAGTGACCGCACGGACGTCAGTGATACCTCCACACGTCATCATCACCAGCTGCTTAGTCGACTCGCCACAGAGTCCCTCGTATAGGATCACTCACTGCTGACAACACGTGAACGGTGAGCGCGAGACAGCAAGCATGTCCTAACTACACCTGTATATTAAATGCTTAGGACAGTGCGTAAACAAGAATGTTAATTAACCCAATTTTGGACGGGAACCACCTTTTGGTGGTTTAAGCAGATCTATCTTGTAGGTCTGCTATTTTTGAAAAATCTTGAAAATGTGGAGCAAATCTTTGAATATATATATTATTTTAGAGGGACATACAACATATTTTCAGATGGGGATCGGCGGATCGCCAAATACAGATAGTTATCGGGGTCCTTGACATAAATAAACCACTGACTTAGACACATAGGTTTTTCAGAAAACTCTCAGGATTTAGAAGACATTTGTAGAATGGTCTAAATGGGTTAAAAGCAGCTCTGGCGTTGGTTTTCCCGTGGTCTATTTTGAGAGGATGTGCTAAAGCGGAGCGGCAGCCAGTTCAGCCATCTGTTAGATCAGCCACACAGAGACATACAGCGGGAGGTCCTGAGTTTGAACTACATGGACTCCAGCATCCCTACTTTGGGCATATTTTTTATTATATATATACACATATACATACACATACACACAAAATAGGTGAATGTTCTGTGTGTGGGGGAGGGGGGGGGGGGGGGGGGGGGGGTGGATCGAGCAATGTCCACAGCTCAGTCTACTCCTGGCCAAAATCCTGATTAAGCCTCAAAGTCGACTGATGGACAAAAAGACCTTCAGTCTGACCTTATTGTATGCTGGAACACCATATCTCCTTTCTGAAGGTAGCAACCTATATTCTCCATACAAAACATGGCAACAGGGCATGACATGATATTGCCCATATATATAAGTCTAGACGGTAGTACAGTGAGTCACTCTACGTTTTCAATGCTGGGTTTGAAAAGGGTGACTTTTGTAACCTAAAGTAGGGCCTGCCTAGTGACTGAAAACATGTAGCCTAAAGAAGGACTTGCCTAGTGACTGAAAGCATGCAGAGAATGTCCAGCTTGTGTCCATCTGTGCCTTTTTTTCTCCCCACAACCTGCTCTCAGCTCCCAGCTGCATTCAACCCAGGAAGTGTTCATAACGAGCTCCATTAGCGGTATTACCTGCATCCGGCAGGCGCCGGGTCACGGGGTCAACAGTAGACCAAACGCTGAGATTAAATTACCCCTGGGGGCCGGCCGGCCGGGTGGGTGGGTGTCTACCCCACCCCCCCACCCCCCGCCCAGCCCACAGCGGTCACAGAGGAAGCAAGAGCGAGACTGGGGAGATTTTAAATGGTAGGTGGGCAGGAGCTCTCTCCGTGCCGTTTTTTAAAGTTCACACGGTTTCTTTGATCCCATTCCCACCCGGCAGAGCTTTACTAAAGCCGGCCCTTTCAAGGTTAGAACCGTGAACAAAAAGAGAGCGTGCCGAAGAACCATATACACTTTGTCGTACGGCGGTATGACCGTGCCAAAAATAGCTGATCTGTTATTTTCAGTGTGGGACATCACACAAATCAGTACATAAATTAGGGAGAGTACACTGCCGGACTCAAAACAGTGTCCGAGTGAGTTTCTTGGAAATACCCATTATATAATAATAATAATAGCAGCGATTATAATAATCAATGTGTCGCAAACGCAAAGTGACACGTACATTGTGAGCTAGTAGAGCTGCCATTTATTATTTTAGCAGGACACCTTTGTTTAAATTAAGTGATTGATGGATTCATAGATTAGTCGAATATAATTATTAGTTTATCTTTATATAAAGCCCTAATTGCAGCCTTCAACAAATTACATAGCAAAATAAGTCCACCTCTTCATTCAATATTAAAGCACATTCCCCTGACCTTTAAACAGTCTGTTCAAGGGCTTACTGCACTTGCAGCTTGCACCCTTATATAAATCATACGTATTATTAATACCATAACTTTTAATTATATATTAATGTGGTTGATGGGAAGACAATAGATATATATATAATATATAGTTAGTTGCTGAAGTGGTTTACTTGCTTCCAACCATTGTTGTTGAGACCCAGACAAAGGAGACACACTCTTATTGTGAGTGGGTGGAATAGGCAGACCCTGCATGAGACCCAGTAGCTCAAACAGGAGAGCTCGGGGCTCAGCTAGTGGTGGTGATGCACTCCAAACACCGGTAGCTACTAGCACTACAGGTAAAACACACACATCCGCCTTAGTCATCCCAAAGGAATTCGCAACTACCTCACTCGACTGAGAGGAGGGGAGAAGAGGGGGGAGAGAGACAGACAGACAAAGAGTAAGAGAGACAGAATTCCCCACTGCAAAACA
Organism: Electrona antarctica; assembly: GCF_951216825.1. Classification (NCBI taxonomy): domain Eukaryota; kingdom Metazoa; phylum Chordata; class Actinopteri; order Myctophiformes; family Myctophidae; genus Electrona; species Electrona antarctica. The sequence continues at coordinate 14,622,838 of NC_136797.1, forward strand.
ATACACAAAAGGCTTCAGAGAGCACGTCAGTCTTGTCTTCCAGACACAGCCTAAAGGCACACCATTCAGGATAGTGAATGATACACACGCTGAGCTCCCACCTATCCTGGCTCTCACACACAAACACACAGTGCTCATTAGGCAGCCGAGTTATGTGCACACTCAACCTTGACGGTTTACAGCCATATTCAAACAATATTCAATCTTGCAGAACCTGCGTGTCCGTTTACAAATCTGTGTTTTGTAAAGGGGCAGGTCACGACCCAAGGGTGGCTGCTATGTTCGGTTTTGGACAAAGGACAACTTTAACTAATTTTGATGAAGAGATTTGGTGTAGAGGGGAGAAAAGGGTCAACAAAGTATATAGGATTTCAGTGGTCAAAATAGAGAGATAAAGTGCATCTCTGCAGTATATTGGGTCTAGGCTTCATAGTCAATATAAAAAAGGTTAGTGTGTTACAACTGGTTTAGAATGACTAATTTAAAACATGGTGACTTCAACAAGCCGTTTCTAAGAGCTTTTGCCCTACTTACTTACGTAATCCTTTTAAGATCCAATGCACTGTGACTGTGGTCACAATCACGACCACAGTCTTATACTCCTTATCAAATAAAACTGCCTATATAGCTTACTCTGTGGTAATTACCACACTTTTAATTATTACCCATCATGTATTACTTACAACTTATAATGTCAGCACAAGCTGACAACTACTTTGGACATGCCAGTAATAGGCCTCGGTGGTCAGGCCTGGCCATGGTTTTGCACATATTATTAAGCTCACAACGCATCATGTAAACCTGTAGTTCTATGTTCACTGTTCATCATACAATGAAATATATAGTGCTTAAGTTGATAATGTTTCGTTCTCAAGTACTCACTTAAGCTACTTTATGCATTTCATTATATCCTAGCCCCAATGCACTACGACAAGTGCATCCTCTGTGTTGCTGTCCAAGAATATCTGATTTTCCTCTAAAACAAAATCTCATTACATCACGTTTTAGGTTAGCCAAACTGGAACTCCACTGACAGATGATTACGCTTCCTTCTACAGTTCCAGTTCAAATTCACAGTTATACATCATTTACACATTATAGGAGCTGCCAAATACTACCAGTGCCTTCTACCGTCTGCGACTGAGCAGCAGCACTCCAGCAGCAGGGAGGTGGGGCTGCTACATGCCTTGCTCAAGGACCACAAGTGGGTGGGAGAGGAGAGAGTCTGACAGGGTGAAACCTGGGCAACGGGATGCTTTCCTACCATAGCCTCATAATGATACAAACAAAATGTGGAGAGTGAAAAATTCATTCTTTACTGGTTGAAAATGTGCCGTTGAGCTCCAATCTGCGATTGGCTAGGGCCGACATGACGTAGGCGTTTTCCGTCCGTAAACACGAAGAAAGCCAAAACAAACACGTGTCCTCATTCTTTCTTTGAAAACATCATGGAGCGTGAAAAAAAGCTTTCCTCTCTGCTTAATCAGATATAGGGTTTATTAATTATGTATGTACTGCTGCAAATAGAATCTGCACAGCAGTAGCGTACTGACATATTCATGTCAGCGATTAAGATGTCAGCGATCTAACCAAATCGCAATGGGCCTACTACTGTACTGCACCCACAAGTAACCACAATACAGCGACTGGATGTAATCGCAATGTGTTACGGCTGTCCCCATAAGCCCCATTCTTCGTCCAGGTCACACAGTAATACACCCAACGACAACATTCACTCCCTGCCAAAACATTTTTGAGGATGCCGTGGAGTGGACCAGAGATTTAATAGCAAGACGTGGCCAGAGAGGCAGGGGTCCATTTCAGAAACAATCAATCACAAGGCAAATGGAGCGGGTGAGGGAAAAAAAGGACATTTGTCCAGAACAAATAACGTAATAATCGGCCCACTTCAAGTTCTCGTTTGCTGGGCCCTAGACGCCGGTGAATTAGTGTGTTCTGAGCGTTACAGCACACGTCGCACAATGACCTTTTCCACGTCATAAATCACAAACTCCTGTTCTGCTGCCAGGATTTAGTTTAAGCCAATTTGTCACAGAGGGACCCCCACCCCCTCACCCCCTCCTCACCCATGTCATGTGTCTACACACACCCACTGCAGCTTCACATCGACTGGAGGAGCATGCATGGGACTGATGGGAGGATCAAAGCATGCCGTCGAGCCCTCTTTCCTTCCTCCTTGTAATCATGGAAGCCAGTAGCCCCTAGAAGCAGATCAGTCAATGCTACTGGTGGAAACCAAGGAGGGAGACGAGAGAGTGACTTACTGAAACTGCCTGAAAAAAGCAGTGAGGAATGTGAAAGGGGGGGGGGGGGGGGGGGGGGGAACTGGCTAATAATATACCCAACAATGTGAACTGGACTGAAAGTGTGTGACAGGCACGCACGCACACACACACGCACGCACGCTAACATAAAGGCATCATGGAAGGTGTGCAGAGAAAGTCTTGACAATACTGGTGTCAAAAGATGTCTCTCTGGCACAATGTAGACATTCCAACCATTGTAGGCATACTGATAGTGTGATAGGCATCATCTGAAGATCAGAGCATCAGATGGTTGGGGGTTACGAACAATTCACATAGGCGTGTCTGTCATTTGACGCACGCACGCACGAATGCACGCACGCTAACATAAAGGTGTCATGGAAGGTGTGCAGAGAAAGTCTGACAATACTGGTGTCAAAAGATGTCTCTCTGGCACAATATAGACATTCCAAGTAACCATTGTAGGCATACTGATAAGCATAATCTGAAGGTTGGGGGGGTTACTACCAATTCACATTGGCTTGGCTTGTCTGTCATTTGACAACTGCAGTTACTAAATTGACATTCAAAATATTCTCCTGCTGGCCCAGCTTCAGAGTACATGTATTATTGCAGAATCCAACCCACATCTATCATTTCAAATGGATTAAAAGACAAAACACTATCACTTGGAAGTAGTAGTATTGGACAAGGTTTAGTAGACATACGAGCATAATGATATCATATCTCCCATTATCTATACATTCTCATTCCATGCTACTTTGCTCCTCTTGGCCGTGGACTGACAGTATGCCCCTTTCTCAACCCTAGGTCGTTAGACCAGTGCTTCTCAAAGTGGGGTCTGGGGACTCCCAGGAGGTCAGAGGGGGTCCCCTGTGGAAAAAGATAAACTTTTAACTATTATTTCAGTGACCGGCTATTAAGTGGGCCCAATGACTGATGTATAAGAATGCCCATTTAGAGATCATAGGTTTCACTCTCTCCACTGTCATCAGCCCACCCTACAGTATAGGACAGGGTTTCACTCTCTCCACTGTCATCAGCCCACCCTACACTCTCTCCACTGTCATCAGCCCACCCTACACTCTCTCCACTGTCATCAGCCCACCCTACACTCTCTCCACTGTCATCAGCCCACCCTACACTCTCTCCACTGTCATCAGCCCACCCTACAGTATAGGGACAGGATTGGGGTAAAAACATAGTTGTACAATTCTGTGACCCAACAAGAAAGATCTTCTCTTGTACTAAAACAGTATCAGGTCCTTGACAATGAAAATGTTTCCGAACCACTGGTTTAGACTTCTAATGATGTAGTGTATTAAAATATGCATTCATGATATTACTGTATACTCTCGTATCAGCAATGGAGAGATGGACTGACAATATAAGAAAGTAACGTTGTGTGGAGAGGTGGGTGCCTGGGTGGTCTTGGGGAGTTGGGTAATATACAATGGTTTCTAACATTCTGATATGGTACACTCGTGTATGAGGACAAGGGCGGGGTAAAGGGAATCCAAGTCTCTCTCACACACACACTCTCTCTTGCGGTTTGGACATTAGAACATCTGAAAATGGTGCCATCCCTGGTGAGCAGTGGCTACACACAGATCCGTCAAATCCATCATCTGCCTGCAACCTAGGGCTATAGTTGCACTGCACAGTGGTGTTGGTTCGTGTATCATTTCATTTCTGTACACGTCACGTACTACATGTAACCCAAAACAATGCACGCGTGTGTGTGTGAGAGAGCGAGAGACACTCACCTGTGACATTTGGGGCCTGAAATTAATCTCCTTTAGGTCCACTGATCCCGGCGAGAGATTGTGCAACATCTGGCACAAGAGCACCCCATCTCTCAATGCCTGTGCCAGGTCGAAGACAGCCGCAGAGGGCCACACGACCCGGTGGTTCGGGGGCAGGACCTTGCAGTCGATCAACCAGCGCCCGCATTGCCTCCACTCCTCCATGTCTGCCCGGTTCCAAAGAAACACACACACACAAACTTGTACGGCTACTATTATAAAGTTGAAGGACGTATATACTGGTTCCGTTCAGACCGCTGCTTAAAACAGCGTGCGGCTCCTTGCGCGCAAGAAGGGCGATCCGGGCTCCGGGGTGGGGGGAAATCAGTCGCAGATGATAATCATTCGCCAAATGACAGTAACATCCATGGGTATATTCCAAACACACTGCATTTCAACTTGACGTGTTGTGGTGGTAGAGGATCGCAGCTTTATCGGCGCCCAGAATCATCTCCTCTGTTCCTGGCGTGGGTTTTATGAGCAGGGGATCATCATCATCATAACATTTCAATATAATTTCAATAAATCACACACACGGCTCGTTTCGACTAGGAAGAAATCTGTGCTACGACGAGGATTTCCTTCTCTTCATTCTCAAAAAGTTTCCTCGCGGCAACCCCTCCAACGTCAGGCTTGACACACACACAGGCAGCGGCCGTGCGTAAAACAAGACGAATATATAAAGTCACGAATAAAAAACACGAGTCGTATCTGGTCGTATGATCACATTGCAGCGTCGTAGACTAATCATTAATCCGTGTTGTAAATAATACGTGAGAAATCCATCGGTGCGAGTCCTCTCCCCGGCGGGGTCGATCTGTCCAGTATAGTTTCAGCGTGAATCGACCTATACCTACTAAACCTACCTACCGCATTTGCAATGCAAGGTTCGTTGTATCGTGGCCTCAAAATGATGTCCGGGGAAACTTGAGAAGCAAGAATATTATCCTATTCAGTAGTTTGAAAAGCAGAAACGACGGACGGACAGCACACCACCAGCAGAGACAACAAACAGCAGCAAGCAAGCAGCGTTTCAAACAGCCGTCTACTACTACTTGACCATCATTCGGAATCGGACTCCCCCAGAATGATCTCTAAAACATGTCCCTCCCTAGTATCCAGCAGCGGGAACATGTCCGGCGTGGACAGAGTCAAGAGAGAGACAAGAGACACGCAACAAAACACACTATATCTGGCGTTCACGTTGATAGTACGGGCGGGGGAACTCCGCGGGTTCGTGCGTGCATGTGTGTGTGTGCGGTACGGGACCATGTACACACACAAACAAACCCGTAGAAATGGTCGCGCTTCGCTTGTATTAAGTTGGAATTCCTGCTTCGCTTCCGTTTGTGTCCCGTCCTCCTCTCCCCTCTCCCTCTCCTCGTTTCCCGTGTAGATGATGGTGGTGTTCTTTGCTTTGCTTTGCAGGCACAGCCACTCAAATCTGAGCAGAAAGAAAGCGGCGCCCAGCCAGCCGTGTGTGCGTTTGGCTGGCGGTGAAACAGGCGATTGCGCAAGCTCCTCGCATGCGGGACTGATCATTATGCAAAGGAGGGGAAAAAAACTTAATAGGTCTCTCCACTGTGACGTGATATATGGCGCTATATTTTAATCTGAAATGTTTTACTACATCTTAAGTCAAAGTTGCCGTCGATGCGCCATCTGACGTATGGACTTGCACATTGCATTGGGGTGGTATTCTCATTTCCTTTATGCATTCTTGTTTTGTTTATTTATAGGCTTTAAATAATATTTAATAAATCAAATATTAAATCACAGACTCTTTTGGGTAGACCTAGGCCGCGTGGCTTATTTTTTGAATAGACTATATACTCACATTACTCAGACAGCTCTGCCACGGTGCCACGCCACCTATAATGACCAATCGTTCTTACCATGGTGTCCATATTAGCTGGCTGACAGCAACACGTGCCTCCAATATAGCCTACCTGATTTGAGGCAGCCAGGTGCTGATGGTATCTTCTGATTATGGGCGCTGCCCATTTTCTGAGTTCAACACCTCTACCATTCATGAATGAACCTACCTGAAGACTCTTCTTAGGTCGAAAATAAATGTTGGGGGCGTTCAAGATGGTGTGCAGATCATTTTCTGTAGCTCTATTTTCAGTCTATAAGGCAGCCATTGGGCTAAGAATGTGGAAATGAGCTGCCACAATCATATAGCCTACCTGCATAGTAGCTCTGGTCCATAGCTCTAATCAATAATAGGCCTAGAGCTCTGCATGGCAGAGCATGATGGACCAGAGCTAATACCTGCATAGCCTACACTGTCAATGATTCATCATGCTTAATAGGTAGCCTAGATGTTCATCAAATTTGTGACTAGCCTAAGATTTAGACTCTCGTAGGTCTACAGATGTCACACTTCCTTAACCTTATACCTCTGATCAGTCTGCATGAGAATAAAAGGGAGCTATGGTAGGCTACTTAAGATAAACGTTATTGTTGCATCCACCAAAGTCTTTGATTTATGGGGCATGGCATGTGAACAAAGTCCTGCTGATTGTGCTGTGATAAATTAAAATGTTGACGCAAGTGCTGGGACTTCATAATTAATGGCAGTGCCCATGCAGCTTAAAGTTGCAAGTGAAAAACAAACAAATTACTATAAACTCCAGTCAGACATTTCAATGTTTTCTTCAGTGCCAACCCCAAACACAGCTTCTGAGCTTCAGATGTTTAATACTGAGGCCTACATGTTTTTCTCCATATCCCACTTTTATTATTATCAGTCTATTTTTGACTTTTATTTGATCTATGTATCGGTATGTTTTAAAATTGTCACAATACCCTTTTATTGAACAATGAATTGACCTTTGATGTAGGCTATGTTAAGCCTATGTTAAAATGCACTTCATTAAGTGCACTGGATGGACGCATGGGCTGCTGGGGCATCATTAACCAACCAGCCACATCCACTGCTTTATATCCCTGTGCAAGGTGGTAAAAAAAGAAAGAACACAAAGGCCACAGTGTGCAATTTAGTTAAGCCTATAAAGCACCTCATGTGATCTGTTTGTCTGACTGGTGTGTTTTATAATGGCTCAGTGGTGAGTGATAGATAGTCACAAAAGGCAGGAATGACTAGTTGTCACATAAGTTGTGGCATTGATCCATCATGCCCCAGGGCTGGGGGGGGGGGGGGGGGGGGGGGGGGGGGGGGGGTACTGCGTGTTCCAGACCATATGCCATGACAGGAAGGTGGGTCACAAACACAAACACAGTCTATGGTCACAAAGAGCAAGTCTAACTGCAGCATGCTCAGTGCAAGGACAGCAAACTGAGCTGGGCCGCATAAGTGTCAAATCTGTAAATGATGAATGGATTCTAGCTCCGGAGCTAAATGGATGCATGTTGCTGCATGCACAAATTTGAGCCCCCCCCCCCTTCCATCAGCTCTCATTAGAATATAGGCCACCTATGTTACAGGTATTGTTCACCCTTTACACATGTAACCACAACCTCCATTGTATTGTGACACGTGCAGCTCGTAAATTAGCTATGTTCAACTAGGTTTAAAGTTTAAACTGTTCATGTTATGTTGCTGTCTGTAGACCACTCTGTATACCCTCAGTATACAGCCCTTGGGGATCCCCACTTTGAGAACCAGTGAGCTAGTTGTGTTTAATAGTTTTGCTCATGACTCATACTAGTAGCCTACACACAAGCTCGTCTGCGTGACAAAATTACTTTTGAGATGGTAGATGGTCGCCATCTAGTGGCTGATCTCCAAAATGCAAATGCCCATTCCGCCACTTTTGCTCACCATAAACTATAACGTATTGATTCAACAGTCTGAAGTCTTCCATCATGAATCTGTCTGAGATGTATTGTTTAAACAGCATTACTACTAAATGTCTGGGGCACCACACACACGGTTTTGACATAACAAAATCCCCTCATTAGCAATGCTTTATGCAAGTGTAGGCGTAAGTGTAGGCGCTACACAAGTACTGTATACACATCCAGGGATCCATTTAAAAGGCACAAGACATCTGTTTTGTTTTCATTTATTTACAAAAAACCAAGAGAAAATAACTTTTTTCAGGTTAGCAGTTACTGTACATTAATTTCTAGCTCCTACCTGATATCCTCAACAATCACATCCCGCCACTGTGTCCATATTGTAACAACTAAAACTAGAATCCTCAGTTTGTTTCCATGGCAGACATTATACAGGAAGACACTTTTAAACAGGCTCAAAAGGTATAACAAAGATACAGTAAACTTCCATGCATGTTGGAAATTAAATGAATCTCTGCTTATTAAAATATAAAAAGTTACTGGAGCCTAAAAAAGGGACTTATGTTTGGATATATATTCATATATTTATATACATTAGCTTCGTCAGTCTTTCACCTCTATGAGAAATGATTCATACAAAAAACATAAAACTGAAAGAGTCAACACCAGATACATTGGTAAAGGCGGCACAATGTACACAGTTCTTGTGGCAGCTTTCAGAATTAAGAGCCACCACATTAGGGGCATACTCAAATAATACCCTAATATACAATATTGTAATTGAAAGATATCCGTTATGTAAGAATTTTGTTATTGATAACTAAACTAAATGGGCAAGAGTACCATCCCGTTTGCACAAAATACAAATTAAATACAAGAAAGTTTAAGAAAACAAAACGGGTTGGATAAAAAAAAAAACGAACTCGGGATGCACATTTCCAACTATATTTTGAAGCATCCACACATTTTAATCACTGAAAATGTGAAGCAGAAGCATTCAAGGCATCATACATTCATGAACAAGTGTGTGGTAAACCCAGAAATAAGTGAGACAGAGTAGCGTGCTCCTCTGAAGCCAGATCTATACTTACTGTAGTGAAAATAGCCCATCTACAAGCTCAAAAGACATTGCGTTGTAGATCAGCTATTTCCTGAACAGAGTATAAATTAAGTATAAGAAAGCTGCCAGCCTAGTGGTTATGTCTATGAGACAAATTCAACAATGAGGAAAGAGGTACCCATTTGCAGAATGATCTGTCCATAATTTAATGTGTTCTTACACCTGACAGAGACATTAACATCTTTTGAAATGTTAGAGTTCTAAAGCCGAATGACTCCAACAATGAGAAGCACTGTCTGCAGACCGAACATAACCAAAACATGTTTGGATAAAAACATGTTTTATCTATTTAATTTGCAGCAGCACACTTCTCTGAAATCTGTCACCCAAAATGCATAAGATTATTGTTACAATGTTATGAAATTGAACAAAATGTCTTGGATGGCCTATACGGTAAACTGATATAGTTCAACAATGCAAAACTGCTAGGCAATGGCATTGGCAATGTTAAAAAAAACAAAAACCTGAGGTACTCATGTACAGCTCTCACATGGATAAAAAAAGAAAGTCCATACATACACTGGATACAAGTGTGGTAACTTGGTAGTGATGCTACTAGTCCTTATATAGTACCAGTTACCATCAAAGCTAATGTCAGTTTGACAATCTGTTGACAGAGAAGACAGCTTATTCATTGTCAACAGATTGTGCCTGTCTTCATCATTTGATACTACAACCTCGGATAACAGCCGTCTACTATACTATACCAAATTATGGTATTAAATATGGTTAATTTGGCAATACAGGGCACCAACAACTTCAAACTTTGACAGACAATTTTGTAAAAGGGATTGTTAAACACACACTTACCCATAGAGTAAAACGACATGTGCCCTGCTCTACCAATGGGAAACATCTTGCTTATGGGCTTTTTGTCAGCCGTGTAAATATCGCCTGCTTTTGAGAACTATTTTTAAGCTTGGAAATGTTAACATGCATAATTAATATTCATAATTATGTTAGCCAACATCGCTAACGGCATATTTTTCCTTGAATAAAACAATATTGACATTATAAAGCTAATATAATCTCCTTTTAAATCTCCTCCAGTAGACATAGCTAAAACAATGTTTATTCAGCAATATCTGAAAGACTTTGGTAGAGCAGTTTACAAATGTTTTAACTTGATATTTGTAACAAAGCAAATGTTTCCTTGAAATTGGATGTTATACTTTGGGTTCAATTTGCTGGAGGTGAGTGGGGTTCCCTGCCTCTGCTGTACTTAGTCACCAGGTGGAGATATTGCATCCAGCCCTGTTTGTCTGTGTCCGTCTACCCGCAGCCAATATGGGAACCAATTCGGATAAAAAAATATATACAGTATATATAATCTTTTTTTAACCTCTGGAGGCAAGCTCTATTCCATGCCTGAAAGAGGAAACCAGGCGTGGTCACACCCGTTTTTGCTGTTTCACTTTCTTCCTACTCAAGGGCATCCCTAGAAGAGCTCTAATTGAATTAAACAGCTACACTACTGATTACTGAACTTTCATTACAAATCTGTCTTGAGAGCTTAATCCACAGCTAATCCTGCCAACTACCAGGTAGATCCACATCATATTGCTTGTGCACCATCATGTTTGGGAATTAATAATCGCAGAGCAATTGTCCCACCGTGCGTTCCACAAGGCCATGGCCAACAACCTTATCTTATCCCTTCACCCAATAACCCTATGCCTTTTATACACCCACACACGCCCCAAACATTGTCATCACATGCCCTGGTCTAGACCGACAAGATGGAGGGAAGTAGAGCTGGCCTCCTGGCGGACATTTGCACTCTACTGAGCACAACTCTCTTTCTACTTAGTTCTTATGTACTAAATATCACAATAAGTCCAATATTTGCTATTTGGACATCTACTGTATCTATTTGAAAGAACACATGTCAGACCAAAGCCATTAACAATTTGAAGGAATTTCAAAAATAAATGTTTTATAAGGGTGGATGGCAGAATATGAAGAGTTTTAATCCAAACTGCAAATAAATCATTTAGAAAGGTTCAGTTAACGCCCATCTAGTACATTGGAACAGTTATATTTCAATTGCAAGACTCCTGGTATAAAAATATTTTGAAACATTATTGCAAAGATGTTTTGCATGATAGAATTGATATAGCAGGAGCTCAAAACGGGTAGGTAAGCTTAGGTGAAAAATAAAATAGTGGACTAAATCTGTCTAAAATGTCATAAAAATACCTTTAGCATTAGTATGTCAGTTGAATTCAAAATGCAAAATGCAGGCAACTGGGGAGGAAAAGCCATTTGCCAGAAAACCTAATGACTAAAAACAGACAGAACTAAAACCCTTAACCTTGGGCCCTAGCATCTATATGCCGAGGCTTACGTTTGACAAAAATAGCAGACGATCTATAAGATCGCAATGCGGCACCTTGTGAGCATGTTAGATCTGCTATTTTCATCGACATCACAACAAGACCGCCGGCGGTCAGTCACACAACACAAGTCAAACTGACACGTCAATAAACACATTTTTTTAAAAGTTGACAGTAATCTTTAGGGCTGCAGTACCTTGGGTGTAGTGTACACTGCTCTGAAATCCAATTCTGAATTGTTAGTGGACATTTTGGAAACAAACTCTTCATATGTCTTCCTTAGAAAAATGAAATACAAATAGAAAATAAAAATATATATTTTTTTTTATGAAATCCACGAAACAGGTACACCAACATGCTCCTTCAATCAGAGTCGCTGTCTGAACTGGAGCCACTGGAACTGCTGCTGCCAAACTCTGAAGAGCTACTGCTCCCACTGGCACCTTTGGGTGAGGATAAAACCAGGTCAGCTGGGATTTACATGCATGGACATAGGTCTAAACTTAAGAGGTACCACATTCAGCTGTGATTTACATGCATGGACATAGGTCTAAACTTAAGAGGTACCACATTCAGCTGTGATTTACATGCATGGACATCACCCTGGGCAAGACCTACGCTGAAAAGACTATCATCGGAAGTTGCGGGATTTTAGCGGAAGTATCGCCCAAGGAAATGACGTTGATGCAAATGCAAATCAGTTTACATTCTCCGCGAATGAAACAAGTGTTGTGATTGGTCGGGAAAATATCGTATCCGGGGGAAATACAGCTGACGGATGACGGAGGATACATCCGCCCGACTCTGCCTTACGTTGTGATAAGTAAGCCTGGGACCGAGGCTACATGGACATAGGTTTAAACTTTAGAGGTATGACATTCCAACTTGATTAAATAAAATAAACTTGTTATGATGCAACATGTGAGCTTGTAGATTGACTGGTTGTTATTTTTGCACCATACCATTGTGAGTGTAAATATAAAAATAGGGCGTAAGTGGCTAATTGGACGAATCAATTGTCCCGAATATAAGACGACTGATTATAAGACGATTTTCAAGACTCATTTGTGGAAAAACAACATTGAATGTCAAATAGTCTAGTACCCGATTATAATACGACCCTGTTTTTTTTAGGATATTTCCATTGGGAGAAAAAATATATATTCAGGCCAATAGGGTATATTGATTATTTTAATAAATCTATTCGACAATTTGTTGATTGATAATACAAAGACTACAAATAAATGGGCTTCTGGATTATTCAGAATCAGTAGAATAAACGATAGTTTCAGCCATAATGCTATATGTACATAGAAGGTTTTTATGCCACTAGGCCTGCCACAATTATTACATGATTATCTAATAATCGCAATTATTTGAGATAATCGCAATTATTTTTGCATAATCCTCAATCGTTTCCACGTTGAGAAATGACCAAACAATGTAGCATATCTACAAGCTTTACAACACGCACGACGTGTTGTAACTATTTCCACTATTTTGTGCATTTTTTGGAAAGGAATAATGTCTTAAATGGGTCAGTGATTGATTTGTATATTTAAGTTATTTGACAGTACGAAGCCTAAAAGGCAAACAGAAATACAACTTGTAACATTCCAATGTTCAATGCAAAAAACTATTAAATCATTCGTGTGACAATTAATTGTCAACTTAAAATGTGTAATCGTGACAGCCACTAGGTACTCACGGTTTGCTTCCGTCTTCTTCCTCTTCTTATGTAAACACAGCTTGACGTATCGCTCGAGTTCGCGCAGCGTCGACGACTTGAGTGTCTCAAAGTCAATCTCAATCTCGTCCGGGTTGGAATCGCGGAGCGACGGCTCTCGGGTCTGGATGATGCGCACCACGCGGCCCAGTTTCCCGCCAGGTAGCCGGTTAATGTCCAGGCTCAGCTGGCGTTTCTCGTCATACGTCATGGGCAGAGGCTCGCCGTCTGAATCGTAGCCCCTGGCTTTCTTCTTGGGTTGTCTGTAGATGGGGACAAAACTAGTATGTTTTACTGTCTGTTGGTGGGGACAAAACTAGTATGTTTTACTGTCTGTTGGTGGGGACAAAACTAGTATGTTTTACTGTCTGTTGGTGGGGACAAAACTAGTATGTTTTACTGTCTGTTGGTGGGGACAAAACTAGTACGTTTTACTGTCTGTTGGTGGGGACAAAACTAGTACGTTTTACTGTCTGTTGGTGGGGACAAAACTAGTACGTTTTACTGTCTGTTGGTGGGGACAAAACTAGTACGTTTTACTTGCAATAGAGCGTCGCAGTCCCGCCCCCTTTCATGACGACGCCAGGCCCAGGAAATGAATCACAATGCATTTTTCCCATAGACATTTCAAAAAGTATTTATTTAAAGACCTTTTAAGCGTCGTACGAAGCCAACTTGAGTCGTGACAAATCATGACAACACACACAATATTTTGGACCAAACAAATAATTACATAGAAGAAAAACAACAAAAAGTGTTGTAACCTGCCGTTTTTTGTCTACTTTCTAATTCTTTGTTTGGCCCGAAAGATTGTGTTTGTTGTCATGATTTGTCACGACAAGAGTTGGCTTTGTCCGCGGCGTAAACGTCTTTAAATAAATACTTTTTGAAATGAGGAAAATGAACGGAGAATCATTTCCTGGGCCCTGGTAGGGGGCGGGACTGCGACACTCTATATGTCAATAATTTTATTCTTTTAGACACACATACGGGTATTTCAGGGCGTGGACAAACAAAGCTGAATTCTGCCAATATAATATATAACATCACGAAATGTGGATTTAGCCATTTGTGTAAGGATTCAAATAGTAATATAAACAGGATGTTGACATTTTTGTAAACAATAAATGCCATACCAGGCATGTTTCTGCGTGCAACATGAGGAGACTATTTTTGGCATATCAATCAATGGAGCAAAATATCTTGCCAACTTGTCCAGAAGCATCATGACAAGGCTACAATAAGAATACAGAACCAGCTCATGTGAATTAAGAGTAAAACATAAAAAATAAAATGTCCATTTCCTATACCTGGAGCCGCTGTTGACCTTTCTGGAGGAACTCTTCTGTTGACCCTGCTTTCCTGCTTTTGCTTTTTTCTCCTCTTCTGGATTGCCTTTACTGTTTTTGACATCCTTTTTCTTGTCTTTTTCTTTTTTCTTCTTTGGTTTACTGACAGGAGCCTGAGAAAGCGCAGCAAGCTGTTCATGGACGGCTTTTAGCTGGGCAGAGAGAGCCAGTGGAGATTGGTTAGCACATTATACAGCCACATGGTAAAAATGTGGAAAATAAACCAGACAGAAAAATGTCCCGAGTGTAGGCCACTGATAATTATTAGTGCATCCAATGTCTGGCCCAGCTCATTCACCCAGGCCCCTTTTCCACCAAAAGAACTTTGGTTCTAAAACGTGTTCCGTTCTAGATTCCTGGTGCTTTCATGGAACCGGCGGTCATTTTCTGGTTCCAGTTCCGAACCCAACTTTTAGGTTTCTGATTCTGAACAAATTCATTTTCAGTGGAAACTCTGAACTGGTTCAATATTAGGCGAGGGGGAAAAAAATAACGGAAAGAGTTTAACCGTGGTGGAAAAGAGGCCACATCTGTGCTGAGAAATCTCATACAACACCACCACCAAGACCCACAGCAGCAAAAAAAAAACAAAAAAAAAACAGTATTTAGTCTTTGGAAATGAAGAATCCACCAAGAAAACCAGCCCGTTATGGCTAGAGGGGATGACCTTTTACGAATAGCCTGGGCATCGATGGTCACTGAGGGGGTGCTTGTTTTACAGGCGACCGGATTAAGGTTGGTGAGGGATCCGTTAAAAACGACCGGATTATGGTTGGTGAGGGGTCCGTGAAAACGACCGGATTAAGGTTAGTTGAGGGATGCGCTGCTCCGTGCTTGCGGTTATGGTTAGGGTTTGAGGCAGGTAGTAGCCGGCGCTCATCGAAACCGAGGCTCTGTGCTTAACCCATTTTGGGCGGGAACCCCTTTTGGTGTAAGCATTATGTTATGCTTTAGCTATTGAAAAATAGCAGATCTACAAGCGACTGACATAGAAACATAGCTTTTTCAGAAAACTGTCATTTTCAAACAGACATTTTTAGAATCTGATCTCAGGTCAAAATGGGTTAAGGGCGTCCCATCATCCCATGGCTAGAGCAGGGGCACGGACGGCTAATTGAGAGACGGGTCTGAAGTAGCAGGCCGACAGTGAAACATACCTGTTCTGCTCCAACCTGCTCCTGCAACTCAGCCAGTCGGCTGGCACGTTCATCCTCCGAGTCGGAGCTGCCCGAACTGGAGGAGTTGCCACTGCTACCACTTAAGGCTGTGCTCTTGGTGACGGCGCCCCCTCCTGGCGAGTTCATTTCTACAGGTTCATCTGGCATCTTGGAAAACCTCATCTCAAACACATCCTGAAAACAAATGTACAAAAAACAAAAAGGTTGCATTAAAGTAAAAATAAATGCTTAATAATAATAGTAATCTTCTTACGCCTAGAAGACTTACCCCTAGAAGACTAAATCCAACTTTTGTCACACGGTCACTAAACCCGGGTATATTTGACAATACGGCGGTACAGCAATACATGGCAATTTGAGGTCCTTTTTCTTTAATATTTCAACATGAAATCTAAAAAGAAAATGAATAGATATCATTGGGGGCCCCTATCATAGTGGACCAAAATCAGTGAAAATCTGGGTATTATTTTTTTTATTTATTTATCTATAATGGAGCTGGGAACTTCTCCTTTGGTCCATACCACCCATTCCTGGACATGTGAGAATGGTCCAGTGGGAACAAACTGCCCATTGTGGGAGTATGGGATTACATTTTTTACCCTCTATCACTAAACCCTGTTGAAATTCACCTGAAAAAAATGTGGGCAGAGAAACAAACCTATCTTCTATGATCACACTATCAGTGAGCATCATGAAGCTACCCATCCAGACATCAGCAACATTATGAAAACCACATAAAAAGCTACCCACCAACCTCGGCAACATTATGAAAATCACATAAAAAGCTACCCACCACCAACCTCAGACATCAGCAACATTATGAAAATCACAACATAATTGTCCGGTGAAAATCACCCGGGTTTAGTGTTCTAGGGTTAAAAGGTCCACTGAGAAGAGAGCTATGTATTTTAGTTTACATCATTAAAATTCAAGGCAGGTGAAAATTGACAGACATACCTGGAGTTTTCTGGCCATAGCAACGACCTCATGATCAGTGGGGTTATATTTGTAGCAATTTGAGAAAATTAGTCGAACATCTGCAGCAAAGGCCTGTGCATCCATATACTCTCGTCCATCCATCTTTTTCTGAAATTGAACAACGTGTAAATCAAAACGCAAGACACTTAGACAGCAATAGCAGCATGAGCAAATTCACGCACACACAAAAAAAACATAACCTAGTAGACTGGAAGAATCAAAGTAAGTGGGCAAAAGTGTCAGTGATTCTCACTTTGACAGTGCTAAGATCCATGGGGTATTTGATGATGTCATGGTAGTCATGTAGTGCCAGAGCCTCAGCATCGACAGGCTTGTAGAAAGGCCAGGCGTAGGCCGCGTGTTTCTTAGAGAGCATCTCTTTCAGGATTCCGTCACAATACTTCAGCTGCTCACTCAGTCTTCCCCGCCTGACGCCCAGCTCAACTTCTTCCAAGTCCTTCTTGGGAGGCTTGATGGCTCGGCCCGTGCTCTCGCGCCGCGGCTTGCCTTCCGGCGAGTCGTTTATGCTGGCTGTGATTGAGGTAGTGGTGGTGTCTGCTTTCCGCTTCATCCCCTTCTTCTCGATAAAAACACACAAATCATCACAGTTGGTTAACCTCGTTCAGAATGGGAACCCCTTTTGGTGTTTTAAGCATTATGTTACACTTTAGCTATTGAGAAATAGCAGATCTACAAGCTCATAGCACGGCACCGAGTGTCGCACTACGAGCTTGTAGGTCTGCAATTTTTTCGTAAAAATGTGGCGCAAATCTTTGGGGGGGGGGGTCACTGGTCTCAAATGTTTGAGAACGAGTGACATAGAAACATTTTGTAGAATCGTCCTCAGGTCTAAATGGGTTAAAATTGTATTCCAGGGTGTCTAGTCAAAGATGAGAAATAATTTAAGGTAAAATGTTGACTCACTCTGGCAGCAGGCGGGGATGATGGCAGGTTGGTGGTTAATGAGATGGAGGTAATGGAGTTGAGGGTTGTCTGTGATTTGGGTGGTGTCACTGTTGGTGGTGGTGTCACGGGTTCATCCTGACCAGCTGTATGGATATTTACACAAATTGAAAGGGAAAACATAAATTATGGTTGGGTCATGAAGAGCAAACAGCTTAACTACAGTAGTTCTTAGGCTTGGTTCGATTGGGATTAGGGACGGGCATTAAAAGTCGGCTAGTAGATGATGTACAGCTACATACAACAATAAAAGTCACATGGGTTGGGCTAGCCTAGAAGCAAGGCGCTTCTCAAAGTGGGGTCCGGGGACCCCCACAGGTCCTTGATGAGTTACAGGTCTATAACTCTTGAGTGTACAAATGGAACCAATTTGGTTCAATGAACACTAAGAAGTTTAGAGTATAGATTGAGGTGAAAAAATAATATCAAACTGGGGTCCTTGAAATACTAATGTTTTGAGAACCACTATCTTAGTCATAAAGTCACAGGGTCATTCTATGCGTAGGGTTCAACCTAGGAGCATGAATGTAGTATCAAGTATCATGGCAATCTGCCCATTCAATTCGGAGCCATCTTGTGTGTAATTGGATCTTTTATGCAACGCCAAGTACTCATTTTTTGTCCAATGATGGCTCCAGGAAAGGCCATGGGGGTCACCCAAAATCATTGGGGCCATCATATGGAGAGCAGTACGGTGCACAGAAAATTCCATGGCTAAATCAGCGTTCGGATGGACCCACATAGCCCGACGCTAGCGAGCTAAAACAAAACAAACAAAAAAATAGGGGAAACACTCACCTGAAGGGAGACTCTTTTTAGCTGGAGGCTTGACCAGCTTAGCTGGAGGTAAAAGCTCCACTTCTCCTGGTGGCATCATGGCAACTTTCTGCAAGAATATCTTTTCCAAGGCCTGTGCCATAAGCACAATGTCATCTGTGGGCTTGAGTGAAATACACAGAACGTTTGTTAACATTAATGTATGCAATTTAATGGGTGATACACCAAGGACACAAGAACATGATTTTAACTAAGCATTATGTTATACTTTAGCTATTGAAAAATAGCAGACCTACAAGCTCATAGCGCGCCACCGAGTGGCGCGCTACGAGCTTGTAGGTCTGCTATTTTTTTTAAATCGAAGAACTACTGACATAGAACCATAGCTTTTTCAGAAAACTGTCAGGATGTAGAAGACATTTTTTAGAATCACAAGAACATGATCACAAGTGCTGAGCAACATGTTTTTTTTCCTCCTCACCTTGTTGTATATGTAGCAGTTGGTGAACATAGTGTTGAAGTCTTGCATACATTCACTAGCACTGACATAGTAATTGTTCTCCAGTCGTTTCTTGATTGTCCCCATATCCATAGGAATCTTGATAATCTTATGATAATCCTAGTTGACAGAGACAGAATCAGACAACATGTCAGTTATTTCTCTCTGGTCCACACACAAGTGATGCAATAGAGCGTCGCAGTCCCGCCCCCTACCATGGACCAGGAAATGAATCCCAATGCATTTTTCCCATAGACATTTCACAAAGTATTTATTTAAAGACGGTTACGCCACGGACAAAGCCAACTCGAGTCGTGACAACTCATGACAACACAAACAATATTTTGGACCAAACAAATAATTACAAAGAAGAAAAACAACAAAAAAGGTGTTGTAACCTGCCGTTTTTCTTCTTTTTTTTCGTTTGTTGTCATGATTTGTCACGACTCGAGTTGGCTTTGTCCGCGGCGTAAACGTCTTTAAATAAATACTTTCTGAAATGTCTATGAGGAAAATGAACGGAGAATCATTTCCTGGTCCATGGTAGGGGGCGGGACTGCGACGCTCTATTGACCACAACATTTGCCTTAACACCATAATTGGACATTCTGGCCACAGCTTTCCAGTAGGACTGAGAATACATGCATCAGGTACAGATTGAGTCAATTACAGCCTTACACAAGGGCTGGACCTTTGCACCATTTTATTCACACTCTACATGCTCCAACTTGGAGACTCATTAGCCAACATAATCAGATAAATTGGCCGCTCAAAAAGGAGCTGTCACAATACTGAAAATTGGCAAGACTGGCACTGAATGATTGGTCCAGTTTCAATACTAATAGGGGTATGATTCCCTAGTTGTCTGTAAATATTCAATTCAAATGTAAAATGTTTTAATTTACAACTCTCAACATATATTTGTAAAATGTTGACTACATATTTGTCATGTTCCAAGTCCAACAATTCCGAATTCATGCTCAGTTGTATAGTTATATAGTGTAGCACATCACACACACCACACACCACACACCACACACACACACACACACACACACACACACACACAGAGAGAAAAACAGCCCAGGAGCTTGCAGATTGGCCATTTTTGGTGTTTCCCATGTCGTCTTGTGGTGTTGTGAGCAATGCCGTTTCCTGGTGTGTACGTTTGTTTCACTTGCATTGGAGTGGTTGGCTCATTGAAGGAAAACTACAAACAACATGCCTGCCAAGTGGGGTCAACCACATTGCCTCTTTCCTACTGGTCAAAGTTCAATGTTTGAACGCCAATGTTCAAGGCAAGCCACACGCATCCACGTACCACAAAGGGCAGGTCAACTTCTTTGCTCTCACAAGAGTGGAAGTGAACGGGGAAGCTGTCGCTTTTGACGCATACTTGTGACTATACTCTTACAGTGCACCCCACCCCCTCACCACAGCTGCAACATCTACACAAGAGTGTTTTTTTACTTGAGAGCTAATTTAAAAAACAAGATCTACCCACCAAAAAAATATCCCATTGCTGAAAAAGTTTAAAAATGTACCTGAAGGGGCTTTGGAATAGCAGTGCTGGCGTTACATACAAGACAAACACACTCGGAATGAGATATAAGAAATTGGTACCGTTTTGTTTTGTTTGTGCGCAACACTCTTGAAAACAAAGTTTTTCATGGGGCGCCCACTGGCCAAGTGGTCCAGGCGCATGCCAGATATAGGCTTTGGCCTGACAGCGCGTCACGTGTTCGAGTCCCGTTCATGACGACCTTTGCTGCATGTCTCTCCCCTTCTCTCTCTCCCTTTTTTCTGTCCGTCTTCACTTGATACTATCAATAAAGGCAGAAAAGCCTAAAACAAATCTTAAAAAAAAAAAAAAAAGTATTTCATTGTGGGTTTGAGCTGATAGGACCTATTTGATGTCAATCAATGAAGTCACCTTAATTCAAGTCAAAGTGGCAGGTGCCTTTAGTTATTTCCTTTTTAAATGTATATATTGTTTAGGGTCATGTCATCTACCTGCCCACCCTTTGTGATCTACTGGTAGATCGCGATCAACCTTTTGGGCACCCCTGATCTACACAGACTCGTACTTACAGGGAGTTGAAGTTTGATGGCATCGACAGGCTGGTAGAATGGCCACGCAAACTGGTGCTTCCACAGCGTTTTCACCACCACGTTGTGCATGTACTGCAGCTGGTTGGTTTTGCGGCCCGGCCTGCTGGGGTTGATGAACTCGGGGGGTGGCGGGTTGACGCCGTACGGCGAATCAGAGGTCTTCGTGTCTGCCAACATGGACATGGTGGTGGTGCACACGACGGGGGGCAGAGCGACTATCGGCCTCTGTGTCTTGTCTACGGACGGAGGAGTGTCTTCAGCGAGTTCTGCGTCTGTCTGTCAGACAGGAACAGCATCCCATCTCACAGCCCCTATTCTGGCCAACCTACAAAAAAATAAAAACAATATATAATTGTGTGTATTCATAATTTTGTTTTTTTTATGCCTTCATCAGCGGAAAGCCATGCATGGAGGCATTATGTTTTCAATAGTTACATTTATATTTTAATAAGAGCCACTATTCTGGCCAACCTAGAAAAAAAACTATATATAATTGTGTGTATTCATAATTCGTTTTTTGTCATGCCTTCACAGCAGAAAGCCATGCATGGAGGCATTACGTTTTCAATAGTTACATTTATATTTTAATAAGAGCCCGTATTCTGGCCAACCTACAAAAAAAAAAAAAACAATATATAATTGTGTGTATTATGACTAAGTTTAAACAGAACACAGAAGCAACCGAGTGGATTAGAGGAAGAAATACAACTACAATAATAATGATTTATGGTTTGCACGATATAATGGTGGGCTTCCTTCCACCCATTTCACCCCAGCATCACTAGCCAACTAGTAAGTAACTAGTAAATTTAGTACTGTACTGTACTTGTATACAATTCTGACTGAAGTACTTTTCCTTGACTCCTCAGTCCTTTTTGATACTTTATACTTCTACATTTCAGAGGAAAACATTGTCCTTTGTACTACACTACAACAGCTTTAGTAACTAGATAATTTGCAGATATTGTAAATGCATAACACACATTAATACAATATGGTGCGAGATACCCAGCAACACAAATAAAAATCAGCAGCAATATTAAAGCGATGAACACATTTATGCAACTAATTAATTACAAGTTTACAACACAAGCAATATGGTTATGAAATGGGCCATTCTACAAAAAATAATCTCTACACGTATGGTACTGACATGTTAGTACATTTCTATGCCAATACTTTTGCTCTTTTACTCAACAGAACAGCTAAACAAGACATGTACTTCTGAATGGGACACCCCCTTCTCTACATTGTGCTACTTTTACTTAAAGTAAATGGGGGGAAAACCTGAGTACTTCCACCACTGCTAAACAAGAAACGCTACTTAACGTTAGCTCACCAGGTAGCCCACAGTTAGCATCTCGGGCATGTAGCTGCCTTAGCCCAGTGAAACAATTAACCAACTAGCGGGAAATTATAGTTTCACACTATTCACCCATTATTGTTGTTATTGTGCTTACTGTGGTGCCGACTTTGTGTGTATTCCCACGGCTTTGCAGAGCGGGCCCCGCCACAAAAAGCTGCCGCTGGCTGAGGCTAACGTAGCATCAGCAGCAGCATTGTTGCTAAAGAAAGCATGCAAACTAAGCTAATGTTAGGCTATTTATACGGTAGCTAAGGTGGCTAAGCCTCGCTAGTATTGGGCTAAATACAAAAATATAACGTGCGCATCAACAACACATTTTAAGCGTGTATTGGAAAACGCAACGACACTTTGCACATACGAACCGATAGCATGCCAAAGTTTAATAGAATGCACGGTAAGGCTATGTTGCTTTCTTACGGGAGGTTGTTCGGCTTCACTGTGCAGCTAGAAGAGACTTTTGTGTTTGCTCGCGTTGTTGAAGTCGGAGGAGAAGAGGAGCCCGTTTTAATTTAGGAGGAGGCCAGGCAGCAGCAGCACGAAAAGCGCCAATGACTTGTTCTGACAAAGAGCGTCTTCCACCCAAGATGTGCTACTGTGCTAAACAGCACGAGCTGGAACGCTGCTAGGCATTGCAATGGCATTGCATTAGGAGGATCGCCGCCGAATCGCGCATGATTGTATTGTTTACGTACCCGCGCGATGCATCATGGGATAGATACTCTCTCAGGAAGAAGAAGGGGGGAGTGCCGGGAGTGACATAATCCAGGACATAATGTGGAGGGAACATCTTGACCGTACCCTTTTAGATAGCTCTCTATCTTCACCTAGGTTCACTGTTCTTCACCATAGGGTTCTTCACTGGGTATCTTTGGTTCCCAAATTGTGTGCATTGGGATTTGGTTAAAGGACCACTTCACCACTTTTCAATTTATCACTGGTGGACGGGTTTCTGAACTGCCCACAGACACAGACCGAGTAGAAACAAATTGTGCCATTTTATCATGATGTTTAGTGAGGACCTCCGACCTTTTATATGAAGATAGGTTGAAAAGTGGTGAAGTGGTCCTTTAACAACCACACATTATTATTATTGTAATATTAATATACAATATGTGCACTAAAATATATATAATTTATAGTAGGCTATATCAGTACTTAAATGTGTGCACTCATTTCCCAATACATACACAGGCAAATTATACCCAAAACATATTTTAGCATCACCACTTTCAATCTGGTGTACCTTTTCTGCAGGGCATGTGATTGATTCATTGATTGAAATTTTTATTTCACAGTAGGCTATGTAGAAGGCTATGTAGAATGGGTTCATTCATTTATGCATGCACCTCCTGGTACCACAGCACCTCAAAGACCCTTAAAACTAGGCTCCAGACTCCCAAAACAAACTGGTCAGGCTCCTACTTGGCATCAACCCCCGAACCCACCTCACCCCTGCCCACTTTGACAGGCTGGAATGGCTTAGGGTCGACGACAGAGTACAGCATCTTGCAATGGGTCTGGTCCACAAGATTCGATACACCACCAAGATACCCATGTACCTGTCTAGATACTTCCTTAATGTTAACGAAGTCCACACCCATAACACCAGAGGAAGTGCAACGAACCATGTACAACCCAGATTCGGCACAAACAAGGGACTAAATTATTTTCGCTCCTATGCCACCAAAATGTGGAACACCCTACCAACAGTCATTAAGACATGCGAATCCCTTGAGTCCTTCAAAACCGCTCTCATTGGGCACCTACGGACGGCTGCAATTCGAAACTGGCCTCCATAAAATCTGAATCCCCCCCCCCCCCCCACCGCCAACCCCTTCTTCCCCTCACTGTATATGTTTCTTTTGCCTTTTTACCTCCCTTATGATGAATTCCTGTTCTGTTCTTTGACTATATATAGAAGTGTCTATTTGTACGTCTCTAAATGTTTTGATGAATTGAACAAGGTGGACCCTCTTGTAAACAAGTGTAATGCTTAATTGGGTTGTCCACTCACAGTTAACAGTCTTTGTATTGAGTTTGTGCTTGAAATGTACTGTAATTCTGCAAACTGTTAATACATATTTCAATCAATCGATCAATCAATCATTTCAAACGAGAGCACGTCAATACAAAAACTGCTACTTTGAAGACGAAACCATGAAAAGCACTAAGACTTGTTTAGATCAGGGTCCTCCATTAAGGCGAACATTTTAAATTATACGGAAGTTGTGTTTATTATCAAACCTTTTCAAAAACAGTGTAGAAGGGAGTTCCAGCCGCGCCTCTAGCCTATAGCAGGCCAATCTGGTGCATCTCAGGAGCAGGACAGCTTCAAGAGCAGACCTGTGCGAAGCGTTGGGAGCCTGAAAGTCAGCTATATTGTCACTATTGTCACTATGAATGAAACAGATGTCCTTTGAGATTTTTCCCATTGGTGTATCTTGGGCAGAAAAATCTGCCACTGAATAGAAAATTAAAAGGCTTCAAATGTGAGTTTTTTCCCCTGAGACTTCATATTTCAGCATTCTGAGTTTTGACTTCACATTTGTGTTTTTGTATCTCAGACTTTGGGTGCTTTAATTTGCAAATCCAACATTTGTCTCAGAACAAGAAAGATATACCCATGGAATGCATATCTCCGCCAGGCCAGGTAAGATTCCACATTTAGACAGGTATCTGACGCCATGGGTTAATGGTCATACCTGCACAAATATGACTATCACTATGTAGTCTATCACACCCGTGTGAAGTGAGGGGCGCTCTTATCATCGTACATCATCATGACGTAACATGTCGATTTGCCCATCAACATATGACGTACATTCTCCATTCATTGTCAATGGGAATTTATTATTTTTGTAGGACAAAAATACTGATTCGCTCGTCCACATATGACGTAAATTCTCTATGCATTGTCAATGGGAATTTAATGTTTGTGTAGGACAAAAATCTACGTAAAATCAATATGCGGAATATAGGAGGGGCTAGCGCCCCTAAAAAAACAATTATTTTTATTTTTGCTGACTGAACCAAATACACTTGCAGTGCACCTACTGGGGCCTGGACGACCAACTTCCCGAGTCGAAGTGAAATAAATGTTGAATTAGAGTAGATCCCTCAGAACACTTCCATGTATCCGTTCATATTAATTTCTGCTTTTGCTGAGACCCTGTGTCACCGTGCATGCAGTGATGTTTTGATTTGTTTTTAAATTAAACTTACTTACTTACTGCCCTTTATGCCGGCTGGCATGTAGGGCAGCAACAAAGGATCTCCACTTCAGTCTGTCCTGGGCCAGCGTCTTTATAGATCCCCAGGTGTGATGCAGGGTCTTCAACTCTAAATTAAACAGTATTCTATTATTTAGATGAGTGACAGATCCAGACAGGGCAAGTCATATTTCATACACGATGGTCTTTCTGCTAGGACTTAAGAGGAGACATTTCATATGGACACTAGATGGTGCTGTTTACTTTGCTTGATCTTTCTCAGCTCATCTTCTTGAGCAAGGATGCCAGGTTTTGATTGATTGATTGAAGAATTTATTAACAGTTTGCAGAATTACAGTACATTTCAAGCACAAACTCAATACAAAGGCTGTTAACTGTGAGTGGACGACCCAATTAAGCATTACACTTGTTTCCAATAGGGTCCACCATGTTCAAATCATCAAAACATTTAGAGACGTACAAATAGACACTTCTATAGACAGAACAGGAATTCATCATAAAGGAGGTAAAAAGGGTAAAAAGGGAAAAGAAACATACAGTGAGGGGAAAAAAAGGGGTGGGCGGTGGGGGGGATTCACGTTCAGCTCCGTTAATTTGTTTGTTTTCCTTGGAGGAGCTGCGTTGGGTCCCCAAGTCGGCTCCGTGGCCGTACCTTGAGTTGGCTGTGTGGCCGTGACCGTCTCTTGTGTTGTCCTTGCGTTGGGTCCCCAAGTTGGCTCAGTGGCCATACCTTGAGTTGGCTGTGTGGCCGCGACCGTCTCTTGTGTTGTCCTTGCGTTCGTGTTTGAGGGATTCCGATTTTACAGGGGCCAGTTTCGAATTGCAGCCGTCCGTAGGTGCCCTTTGAGAGCGGTTTTGAAAGAGTCAAGGGATTCGCATGTCTTAATGACAGTTGGTAGGGCGTTCCACATTTTGGTGGCATAGGAGCGAAAAGAATTTAGTCCCTTGTTTGTGCCGAATCTGGGTTGTACATGGTTCGTTGCACTCCCTCTGGTGTTGTGGGTGTGGACTTCGTTAACATTAAGGAAGTATCTAGACAGGTACATGGGTATCTTGGTGGTGTATCGAATCTTGTGGACCAGACCCATTGCAAGATGCTGTACTCTGTCGTCGACCCTAAGCCATTCCAGCCTGTCGAAGTGGGCAGGGGTGAGGTGGGTTCGGGGGGCTAGGTCAAGTAGGAGCCTGACCAGTTTGTTTTGGGAAGTCTGGAGCCTGGTTTTTAGGGCATTTGAGGTGCTGTGGTACCAGGAGGTGCATGCATAGTCAAAGAAACCCTGTACAAGGGCTCCTGTTAAGGTCTTCAAGGTGTTTTTGTTGACCAGTGAGGAGATCCTGTAAAGGAATCTTGTTCTATGGTTGACCTTTTTGATTACGTTGGTGGCCATTTTATCACCGGAAAGATTAGCCTCCAGGATGGAACCTTTTTGTTGAGTGGTGCAAACCACTCCAACAACCAGCTTTGTCTGTATGTTCGTGTACCTGTCCACTCAAAAAAGGAGCATGGTTGCTATGGTTAGTGTGTGACATCACTGCACCACTCAGTTCACACGGGTGTGATTTTTATTTAGATATGTTGTTACATGTTCAAGGCAAGCCCAAGTAATCACTTAAAAAACATGCAAATGAGCTGGAGGCTTGATGCTGTTCCTAAATTTACTCAAAGACCTCAGTGCACTGCCACTCATATTCACACTCATATTCACACTGATCAATGGTTATTTCTAGGGATGTTAATAGTTAACCGTTAATCGATTGATCACCGTTAAGAAATTATTATATAATTATTATATAATTAAACTTAATAGTTTACAACAAATGGCAAATTCTGCTGTGCACTTTTAATTAAATTGTATCTCATACAAAGATGCCATTGCGTGGCCCTGTATCTCAAATGGTCAAATAAATATTTGATTAAGGAATATAATATGCCATTTGTATTCTTTCTGTATATCATCAAAATGTAGATTTTTATGATAGGCATTGTTTGTTTGTTTTTTTTACGCCGCTTGGTTAATCGATCAATAAGGTTATCAAAACATAATCAATGATCAATGAATGAATTAATGGATAATTCCCATCCCTAGTTATTTCCTTTGTAAAGTGACAGATTTCAGTAGTCCCATCCAGTTCTTCTTTTCCTTCCCCCCAACAGAACTGCATTTATATGGGAACTTCTTCCATACAATTCCATTGAATTACTTCAAGTAGTACATGTACCCAATACACCCAATGAGGATGAGGATGGTATTGTATGTGGGGCCCAGTAACAGCTTAATAATACCCAACCACAACATTGTGTGCACCAGTGTTCTTTTGCTGGCCAGAGTGCGGAGGCTAATGTGCCCTCCGAACCTTTCATTGACCATCTTAGATATTACGGAAAACCATTGGACCAGCAGGGCACTCTCATAACTCCTAACTGGCTGGTCGTCTGGGTCTCCCTGGTATTCGATCATCTCAAACCTCCGTAGTCCACTGATGATCTGTCTCCTGCCCAGGTCAGTGAGGATGGGTCCTGTCTTTCCATATTTACAGTCTGGGAGCTCTTTAGAGTTCACTTCGTCTTGAGATGAACTTTGGTTGGCTATCAGCTGGTTCATCTGATCAGAACTTACGCTGAATATCACACAGAGGTTTTCCAATGCTTTATTCAGGGGTTTGAGGTCTGAGGAACCCAAATTGCTCTTGGCTCTTGTCTGTTTGGCCTGGGCTATACTTTGGATTAGTTTCAAGACCGTTGCTCGGACATCAGTACCAAACATTTGTTTGTATTGACAGTCCTGGCCCTCCAGAGCATAGATGTGACTCTTCACTCTGAACACTGTATCCGTCACTTCCGTTTGGCACGGGGACCAGTAGCTGCCTTTCAGGTGATGCAGGACGTTGTCACGCTCAAGGAATAACTGCTCTCCTTTTTTGATCATCTTTGCTAGGTTTGGCTGAAGAAACACTTCGGAAACCCTGTAGACCATCAGGGCATTTTTACCGTTGACCAGGTCTGTTCTCACCACCCTATTCAGAAAGCCCTGGAAGAGCTTGGTGTACATCAACAAGTTCTCCTGAACAAATGATGCCCATTTGTCTGGTACAGCTCTGTTCAGGTCTGCCTGTGGATTTGTCCTTTCTCCAGTGTATTTCCATGGCTGAATGTAGCTCAACCACGTATCCAACAACACTGTAAAACCTTCATCGAGGGGCCAGTCACCTAAGCAGTGCTGCAGAAACAGATAGAGCTTTGGCTGGACAAAGCGTTGAACCACAACTCTCTTGAACTCATCCAGTGGGCTGGTGGGAGTGTGGGAGTGGGTGAGCGAGGGTGAGGGTGAGATTTGCTCCCCCGGCTTCACAGTGTTGGAGAAGGCATGGAGGTGTTTCACCAGCAGTTGGACGACCCGCATATGTTCCTCTGTTGGACTGAAGGGCTCTAGGTAGGTGTGGAGTTTCCCAATGTCTGGTGGGACGTGGTCTTGGAGCCGCGTGCTGCACATACTCAGGCGGTACTGAAGCACTGCCAGCTGCACCTGGGGAGACTGTAGATTCTGGTACATCTCCAGTGAGTAGTGATGGAGCCACATCTCCACAAACATCTGTAGTAATGTCTCAGATCTCCATATCTCCTGTGCAGCAGGGTCTGCATGGACAGAAGGTTGGTGGAAGATGTGAGGTTTGAAGAGGCTGGGTCTGTGAATACCACAGCCAGTGATAACACTGGGAGACCTTATAGAAGGTGCAGTGATAGAGCCTCTGGAGTCAGAGAAAGAAGGGGGGACACTTCCCTCAATAGGGAGGAAGTATTTCAGGTAGGTGTCCACCAGCACAAAGTACGCATTAACCCTGTTCTTCCCATGTTGGGCTGGAGAACAATGCTTAGGTGTAATAAGACTGTGGGCGAAGTTGAACATGTAGAATTCAAATGGATTGAGTGTCAGGTTGTCAGGCAGGGGCAACTGGAGCTTGTTGTGGAACAGAGGACAGTCTGGGACAAGTCCTTTCTGGATGGAAGCCTTCACTGGACCTGGAAGATAATTGACAGGTATTTCATATTTGTACTCTTCTGCTTGAAGCTTATACACAAGCTGCATCATTGGCCCACTGGGGCCCACAAAATCCAGGGCGATTTTGTGCTCATTGGTACAGGAGTGCAGGTCCAATCCGGCACTCTTCCCATCCAGACTGCCAAAGACACACTTCACCAGCACAGGGAAGATTACCTTAGGAAGATTACCGTCAATGTACTTCTGTAGCTCTTGAGACCGAATCTCTGCATCAGAACCTTTTAGTCCGTTCATCAGCTTCGACAACTGTTCAAAAGTTGGAGCAGCCATTGTATACCCGGCAGAGCTAATGATCTCGGCTCCTACCTGCTACTAGTACAAACATTCAGCTTTTCATATTTACTTTCCAGAGAGCAAGCAGCACCATTGGAGCACTAAGGCAGATCAAATTAGTGTCAAACAACATATAAGTTGTGCTATAAAACTGTAAACAACAGCTATTATACTCGTGGAGTCAGGGTCGTTACAGATGTCACATTGTGATTGGCTGAGATGCATTGACGCATGTCTCCAAATATAGACCTAAAACTTATTGATCACCTTATAGAGCGTTGCAGTCCCGCCCCCTCGAGAGACCCGGAAAAGAAATCCACAATTGGTCCAAAATATTGTGTTTGTTGTCATGATTTGTCACGACTCGAGGTGGCTTCGTACGATGATTTTATTGAAATGTCTATGGGAAAAATGCATTGGGATTCATTTCCTGGGCCTGGCGTCGTCATGAAAGGGGGCAGGACTGCGACGCTCTATTGGGCCCTACCTGACCTTTATCCAGTAACTCAAATGACGGGTCATTCCCACCATCTGCTATAGATTTATCTCTCTAGACTACAGTATCCTATACACTACAGCGTTCGATCAGCCTGCCTGCTCCTTCATTGCTTTGCCTGTCTGCTTCTCTTTGTACATCTTACAGGAAGTATATAGCTGTCCTCTGTTAGAACATAAATCATAATTTGGAAACTTTGACATGATTATATAGCGGATAGTGATGGAGCAAAAACTAGAAAATGCAATGCTGAGGTATAGTGAGGTCAATGACCTCTGAAGGGACTAGAGATCAGATACGGTGTGACTGAAATAAAACCTGTAATGTAGATTATTATGCTGAAAACCTTCATATCATAACATGCAGTGAATCATGTTTTATCCAATAAATTCAGATGCATAATACATGCATAAACTTTCCTTAATGATTATATCTTGTTTCAGTATTTATTTATGATGTATTTTCTTACGGTTATTAAGGTTATTGTAGTGGTCAATTTGTATTGGGGTGGGGTGGGGAGGGGTTGAGGGGCGCGAGACATGGCCAAAGCATTTCTGGGGGTCCCCAGCCCAAAACGTTGAGACCCTTATGATCTACTGGACCACAGGCTCTATTGTGTCCTCCATGCGCTTCTACAAATTAAGTTGTTTCAACGCAGGTTCAGGAGTAGAGAGACCACCCTCTGCTTATCTCGATCACTCCCATTCTCTATCACCTTATCAATTACACCTGTGTTCCTAGTCCCACAGCCAATCACGTAACAATCACCACAGTATAAATACACCCGATGTTGCAATCGCATCACTTACCTGTTTGATTCTGCTTCGTGCCAGCAAAATCCCCCACAATCACCACAGTATAAATACACCCGATGTCGCAATCGCATCACTTACCTGTTTGATTCTGCTTCGTGCCAGCAAAATCCCCCACAATCACCACAGTATAAATACACCCGATGTCGCAATCGCATCACTTACCTGTTTGATTCTGCTTCGTGCCAGCACAATCCCCCCCCCTACCCAACAAACCACCTTCATCTAGCTTTGCCCTTCTCTCTCTCTCCTTCTCCTAGGAGCCCGACTGACTGCTCGAGCAGAGCTACGGCAGTCGTCAGGCTCCCGAGACTACACGGTACACGCCCCCACCCTGAGTCTCGCACCACCTCAGGCTCCTCATCAATACACATACATGTCACTTTGTGCAATAAACACTGTCAAATTTTAGCAGGTGTGGTCTCTTATTAGTGAAAGAGAAATATAAGACTAACATTGATCGATCACTTTCATTCTATAATCTTGGTGACCTCAGTAATAATGGCATGTAGTCTCTAGTTGGCCGTTTCAATATCTTGGCACTAGGATATTTGTGCCCACATGACTGGCTGACCTCTTTGCACATACGTGCAAAGTGTATCCCTGCATTTACCCATCCTAACTACCACCCGGAGACCTTCACTTTCCCAGACGGCATCTTTACTGTTTTTCAGTTCAGTTATGGTCCCCATTATGCATTACATTTGATTTAATTCATTATACTACCATTTAACAGCACAGTGATTTCTTGTTGGGATATTAACGTGAATACATTAACTACGACTCAAAAACTTGGTTTTATATTTAATGATAGAGAAAAAACAGAAATCTTTTAACTATATACAATATATACATACAAAAATGATTACAAATGTACTGATTCACATGACATTTGAAACAAAATGATTGAGAATTGAAATAGATTGAAACTGATTATTACAAATTAATTGATTTACTGCAAAAAAAAACAAAAAAACATTACTGATCAAGATTACACATCGATCCCCATGTTATGATGAGCTGAAGCCCTTGAAAGCTGTAGGGGCCTGGAACCACACATAATCCTTCCAGTCAGTCTGGAGGTTCTCAGTGTCTGTTGTTGACAGGGCAATAAACCCGGGTTGGCACTTTAAAGTCTAATTTGGGCCGGAACCAGCCAACACCACATTCCCTGTGAGCCAGAACTAAGATTGTGGCGGACATCAGGCGCACAGGTGCGTTATCGGAGAAAACATCGGCCACCAAAAGTGTGCGAAAGAGTTGCCTTAAGCACGATGACACCTGCAGGCTCCGATTTCTTCGAGACAATACGAGTGCCTCCATGTTGATCTCATAGAGCTCTTTGGGCACCCAACAGCCACCCAACAGCAGCAGTACACGAGGCACCAGGCTGAGGGAGAACAGCTCTTCAAGCTTCCCCAGCAACATGTCCAGCTCCTGCAGGTTCCGCTCACTCTTCCTCCAGCTCAGGTCTGTTGACTGCACTGCTCTACAGCTTGCCTCCTCCTTGTTCTAGACAGGGAAGAGAAAACACATATCAGGTCCGTTAAAAACAAAGGATCCCTACAATAGGACTTTGAGCAAAACTACTGCAATTGATTTACAAAATAATAAATTGTGTGGGAAACAATATCTTTTTCCATCCCAATAATTCAAACAAATAGTTAAAATAAATGAATTACTAGCTCACAACACCTCATAAGACATGTGAGATTGTATTTTAACTTTGACAAAGTGTAAAATAGGGCGTATGTATGTGGTTATTCAGACTAATCATTTTAGTTGATTATAAAAACACAAAATTATATGAAAAAAAATCTTTAAGAAAATAGTAGATGGTTGCAGCCATCCTTTGTTGACACTTAGTGGAAATTATCTTGATTCACACTGGATTATGCAATGACAGAAGTTACAAACCAACTAACTTATTAGTGATTAACTATAACTGAACTCACCTGCTTTGAAGCTCGACATCTCTGAGAACACTTCAGCTGGTCATAGGTCATGGGCAGCTGCTGTCTCTGGTAGAGGACACATTTGAGGATCTCAATGACAAATTGACAGCAGCCATCCTGGCTCACATTGCCAGGGAAGACCACATCTACACGACCCTCCTCCTGTGCTCTTTTCACCGCTTCAGAATCACCATCTTGCTCAGTAGGAGTCACAACTGGGGCCTCCGGACCCTTCAAGCGGCGGATACCATGAACGCCATCTGCCGAAAAGATTGTCAGTGAACAAGATTATTCACAACAAGTAGCTTGCATAATCCAGTGGTTTTCAAAGTGGGGCACATAGAGGTCCCCAGAAAAAATATGTAATATGATAATATAGCATCACAATTAGTTTAACCACTTTAATCCATACAATTTGGATCCATTATCCATTCACACACACTCAGAGATACAGTATATGAACACTGGGGATTTTACAATTGTAGAGTGTAGATTGGGATCCCATAAATAAAATTAAGAAATTAAAAAGGAGGGGAGTCATTGGTCTACACTACAGAGCTGTGCAAATAAAAATAATAATAATACGGTAAGTGCATTAGCTTAACATTGGCTACAGTACTTACCACCATCTGTGGCTGTAGAATGAGTTGTTCTGAATTCAGTTGATTCTCTGATGAGACATCGCCATGCAGACAGGGGCCATCAACTTGTTGAGTGTCATCTGTAGAAAAGATGTCAGAAAATACATCTATTAACAACAGGCTCAGTGATGCCAGGGTTGTTGTGCTAATAGATGTGTTGCTCAGCGTGTTCAGGTCCTGGTACTTTGTGTGGATAAAATATGCTCTTTTCTCTGATCAAGCTCTGATTTAACTCAACAGAAACCGTTGCCTAACAAAACAACACTACTCTGCACTGATGTCAGGTCCTATTATAATAATTATGTCCATATTTGTCCATACATACTTCACAGACAACTCTGAGTACAACTCAGAGAGTGAACAAATGAGACCAAATAGAAACACACTATCAGATTTCAATTAACTTTTTTCTTCTCCACAAGAGTCCACAGTATAGAATGGGATCGCAGATATAATAAATAAGAGGGGCCCGTGAAATTGAAAAGGTTTTGGAATTTCTGGAGATCAGGATAATTGCATTAGCTAAGCTTAACATTCTACTACTACTACTACTACTACTTACCACCATCTGTGGCTGTAGAATCCAACCAGGTGTGGAGTTCCTTTATTGTAGTTTCCAAACTTTCCACTGAAGATTGGAACAGAATATCAATCCATAGATTGGTGGCAGTGGACCGCGGACGTCCTGGACTAGCTGGCAGAGCTGCTAGTATCCTCTTGGAGGGGTGTTTCTCTGAACTTGTCAAAGTACGTTTCTCACAACTATTGGCAGCAGTGGAGTAGGAGTCTAGCAGCTTCTCTTCCTCCTGCAATGAGTGGATGTCTCTGGTGGTGAATGATGGGATGATCTGGTCAAAGGTTAATGAACTGGTAAGTGTTTGGTGGTAGTCTTGGTGGTAGTCCTTCAGACAGAGGTCATCAGCACCGTCTGCAGAAAAGATGTCAATAAGTAAGCATATTAACAGGCAGCTTGCCCCGTGATGCCAGCCGGGTTCCAATTATAAGAGAATGATTTCACTTTTCAAGTAAATACAAGTATGTGAGGGATACAACGTGAGTAGTACTGGTATCATTCTCTTTCACTATAGAAGACCTCAGCCTAAGGTCTTCTATAGTGAAAGAAAATGACAGGGAGCTGACAGGACACAGATGCTCACCTAGATGAAGGAGGAATTCCTCTGTCATGAGACAGTCAGAATACTGGTTGCTCTTCTGAGTGCAGGCACCGTATTCAGGCAGCTGACGAAATGGCTCCCATTCTGCGCACCACATTGGACTGCTGCATGCCACTGCTCCACGTCCTTTGTCACTATAGAAGACAGGAAACAAAACATTATTAAGAGCACTAAGAAGAAATATATAATAAAAGGACATTTGAATACAATTTTAAAGAGTTAAGAAAGAGAATCTAAATTATAAAATATGAAAATACGAGAATATACTCACAGTGCAGATTGCAGAATGGGGCTTGAACTTGAAGCACAGTGTGTTACATATTGATCCTCTTCTGGAGAGAAGAGTGTCTCATCTAAGTCCTGGTGCAACACAGCATCAACAGGTGAGCTATGGGGGGAAACAACAAGGCACAAAACATTAACATTAAGACTGACTAATAACCTGTAAGTGTTTCTTTGGTTTTTTGATTGATTTATTGAAATATTTATTAACAGTTTGCAGAATTACAGTACATTTCAAGCACAAACTCAATACAAAGGCTGTTAACTGTGAGTGGACGACCCAATTAAGCATTACACTTGTTTACAAGAGGGTCCACCATGTTCAATTCATCAAAACGTTTAGAGACATAACCGGTAACTATTACCCCCATGGAACCCCCTCAATGGTCCCCAGAACCAATCTTGAGAACCACTGGTCAACAGATTCAATAGTGCACAGTATGCACACAATTAGTGCAAACCCATAAAAATAGGATTGATATTTAATTGACACTTAAGTCCAGATAGTCAAAAGGGCAGTGCACTCAATGCCCTCATACCTGACTAACTACTTCTCCAAGTGAGTGACACCTACTAGCCACAACACTAGAGGGAGCGATAGAACAATGGGAAAATTGAGTAGTAGAATGAGATTTTTTGATAATGTACCTCGTTCTGTTGGGAACATCAATTAAACTAGCCAGATGACTGCAATCATGGCATTTAAACATGCTCTTCTGTTTATAATCTAAACACTGACACGTTTAAAAAGTGTTACAAATAAGTGTTTAGAACCTAAACCGCTTGGGTTTATAAACGGGGGGAGGGGGCGGGCCCATCAAGCCACCATGACGATTATAAAAAAAATCGTCTCTGAATTAAAGCATCAATTGGTTCCATTTATAGGCTACACTGATCGGTTGCATGGGGTCCTTGAAATTAAAATGTTTGAGAATCAATAATGTGGTGCCCTAAGCATTAGAGCACTGTACTCTGTACGGATCATTATTCTCGACATTTCTGTCTCTTATTTGGGTCCTTAGGTTTACCTGAAGGCAGCAGCAGCAACGAGTCTGTCTGCATCAACCGTTGCTCAGTTTCTCGACATTTGAAATAATTCCAGTTTAGGCGCAAACAAAACATTACAGTGAAGTGACTCGACTTTGCTTGTTTAGACGATTAGGAGAGACGTTTCCAAATTAACATCGTTATATTTGAATCTACAGGCGATAGCTGAATGCACCGTTAACATGGCGGTTGCACACGTTCATACATGTCTTCCGTCGATGAATTGGCAAATGATCGCACATCCTGATCCAATCCAACTGCACCAAAAAAGATAGTTTACTTTTTAAACACAGTTGCAGAAACATAAAACACGCCATCGTCGGTAGACCTACTACTTACAGCGCAACATGCAGAACGGTGCTGCTCATAATGGCTCCCTCCTCCTCCTCCTCGACGTCGCCAAAAAGATTAAGGACAAGGTCATGTTTGTAGACGGTAGTTTCCTTCATCGTCTCCTCCTCCTCATTCTCCAGGATTTCCATGGGAACTTGTAGAATCTCAGTTACTGCGAAAAGCTCAAAAGGCGACTGGTAACGGTCAGTGTTGCAGAAGTGCGTCATGTTGAAGTGCATCTCTAGAGCGCTGCGAACAGACTGAACTAGTGAACTGCTGCCAACGTTAACATTTAAAACAACACTCTCTTCGCGGCAGCGCACGAGATCACACGGTGCTCGCGTTGTGATTGGCTGAGAGGAGCCGTCTGCGCAGAGTATCGCGATGACGTCATTCAACTCGCTCTGATCACGTCGGCTGTTGATTGTTTGGAGCTGTTTCGCTCAACTTGAAATGTTACGTTAAACCCAGAGTAATATAGTAAGAGAGAGCAATGTTTGGAACTATAGAGCGTCGCAGTCCCGCCTCCTTCCCGGGACCAGGAAATTAAATCCAATGCATTATTCTCATAGACATTTCGTAAAGTATTTATTTAAAGACGGTTACGCCGCGGACAAAGCCAACTCGAGTCGTGACAACTCATGACACCACAAACAATATTTTGGACCAAACAAATAATTAGAAAGAAGAAAAAAACGGCAGGTTACAACACTTTTTTTGTTGTTTTTCTTCTTTCTAATTATTTGTTTGGTCCAAAATATTGTTTGTGTTGTCATGAGTTGTCACGACTCGAGTTGGCTTTGTCCGCGGCGTAACCGTCTTTAAATAAATACTTTACGAAATGTCTATGAGAATAATGCATTGGATTTCATTTCCTGGTCCCGGGTAGGAGGCGGGACTGCGACGCTCTATAGCCCATAGCACCCGCTTTGCGGCGAGATCAAAGCGTGTCGCTACTCTCCTACTCTACACTCTGGTTAGCCCCATATGTGCCCTCTCCCTACGCTCATTCTGTAGCTCCGAGGTCACACACAGGGCCCCTCCCACCCCGTTCAGAAACGGCGCATGTTTCCACAATTCCACGATTCTTACCTTTTCTAAACAATTAATCAAAAACGTGAAGTGGTGTGAAGGGTTTACACTAATTCAACGTGAACAACGGCAAAGAAAATCCAACTTTAAACGGTTACGAGCGTTACAGCGGTTGGTTTAGTCAGCCGCTTCCATGTTTATCAAGGGATTTGTGCGTGTGCGCGTGCATGTCGAGTGAACTGAAGTCAGTTGGAAATTTTCGACCAGGGGAGGCGCCGGGGGGGCGCTAAATCTTTTCAACTTCCTTGAAAAACATGCTAAACAACCGCTAGACGCTCGTGTAACCGTTTAAAGTTGGATTTTCTTTGCCGTTGTTGACGTTGAATTAGTGTAAACCCTTCACACCACTTCACGTTTTTGATTAATTGTTTAGAAAAGGTAAGAATCGTGGAATTGTGGAAACATGCGCCGTTTCTGAACGTTTCTGGAGTCAGAGAAAGAAGGGGGGACACTTCCCTCAATAGGGAGGAAGTATTTCAGGTAGGTGTCCACCAGCACAAAGTACGCATTAACCCTGTTCTTCCCATGTTGGGTTGGAGAACAATGCTTAGGTGTAATACGACTGTGGGCGAAGTTGAACATGTAGAATTCAAATGGATTGAGTGTCAGGTTGTCAGGCAGGGGCAACTGGAGCTTGTTGTGGAACAGAGGACAGTCTGGGACAAGTCCTTTCTGGATGGAAGCCTTCACTGGACCTGGAAGATATTTGTACTCTTCTGCTTGAAGCTTATACACAAGCTGCATCATTGGCCCACTGGGGCCCACAAAATCCAGGGCGATTTTGTGCTCATTGGTACAGGAGTGCAGGTCCAATCCGGCACTCTTCCCATCCAGACTGCCAAAGACACACTTCACCAGCACAGGGAAGATTACCTTAGGAAGATTACCGTCAATGTACTTCTGTAGCTCTTCAAATGACTCATTGGTGGAAGGTAACGAAGCACATTTACGCAAGTGCTGTGCTGTACTTTAGTACAACTTTGAAATACGTATTTCTACATTTTACTCCACTAAATCTTAGAGGCAAATATTGTACATTTTACTCCACTACAAGTATTTAAAATCTTATGTTACTAGTTAGGCTACTTTGTAGATTTGAATAAAATCTCAGGCACTTTGGACCGATATGCGTGAAACTTTTCACGCACTCCTATGGCGGTTAGAGATCTAGACATTGGACAGGGGGCACTGGCCCCAAAAAGCGTGAGAAACACTGATAAAGTGGATAAAACATTCAGTACATTTTCAGGCACATTCTGCAATTCATTATAAAAACTATTTTCAGAAGATATGAAATATGACTACAAAATGATTTTTTTTTCTAACCTGATGCATCTTTAAAGTTTAAATGGATAAAATGCAGCTATTAAAAAAAGGGACACTTTACTGCCAAACAATATACAACTTACAAAATGTTTCTTTATTTATTATGTCACAAGTCAGAGCTGTTGAATTCCAAAGTATACCACAGAATGCTGGTTGAGTAAATGCAGATTATGGTCATGGCGGCCAGCTTTGTATGCAGGACGATAGGAGTTGTGAGATAAGACCAGTGGTTCTCAAAGTGGGGTCCCTGGACCACTGGATTGGAAACCCTAGGATCAAAACCAGTTTAACCACTTTAGCCTTATGTCTGGTTGCTTCTTTTTTTTTATCTTGAGAAGTGAGAAGAAAAGGGTCCCGCACACTGTCTTCACTTATAGAGCAGTAGTTTTCAGTACCTTCATCAGGTATCCGAGATACCTGATGAAGGTCGTTTAGACCGAAACGTTGTCATCTGAATAAAACTACTGCTCTATACATGAAGACAGTGTGCGGGACCCCTTTCTTCTCATAATTCGCATTTGGTTGCCGGCTCCGACGCACCTGTCCTTGTAGGTGTGCACAAGGCTTTTGCTACAAAATCTTAAAGTGAAAAAAAAGTTGATTCCATTTGAAGTTTTGAACACCACAAATCTAGTATCTTCCTGGTACAAAATCGTTTTAGATGGGGGTCCGCAGTCAAATACATTAATTATGGGGTCCTTGACATGAAACTGTTTGAGAACCACTTCTAGACAGGCCAACAACAAAGAGCAGAAAGACAGCTTGAACTATTCATCTAACAAATCACAAAACACAATGTACAAAATGCAAAGTACAAAACATTCGCCTTTTTGCCACTGATAAAACATTAAACTGGCCAAGTTGAAGCCATAACAAGCCACGTCATATTCCTATGGGCATATATACTGAAAGGTATGAAATTAGCTGCATGGCATGACGAAATTTGTGCTAAGGCCTTCTTCAACCCCAGCAAGTTAAGTACAGTGAATACAAATGATAAACCTTTTTAGAAATTTTAATTTTGGCATTAATATCCCTCTCTAATTTCCCTCAGCTTGAATATTCCTCCTAATGTAACCCCTGTCCTGTTGACATTGGCGCATTACATATCAACACTGTACAAGAAAAATAAACATACAGTATAAATCTTGCCAGGTTTAGTAGTTAACTGACATGGCGATATAATTATGGCACACAGTAACATCCGAGTGACTTCAATCCTAAACAAAACCTAAAATAGGAAGAACAAAAAACATTACTGCAGCAAAATAATGAATGACCCTCTGGGATCTTTTGCTTCACAACTGAACTCCTGGTCAAATTGGTTTTGGTAAGTGTGTTAAAATATTACATATACAATGACAAAAGTATATATATATAATAAAAAACATTTGAAATCATCCAAAAGCCTGACAGCCAATTTAATTAAAATGTGGAAGGAAAATATGAACTCAAGACCGTACAGTCTGCATAACTACAGCTAATCGTTTTGGCAAATTAGAATTTGAGTTCATCCTCTGGTGTAAATGCGTTGTGGGGCAGTGATTATTCCATACAAAAGACAAGAGGACGCCTTGCTTTTTTAAATAATGAAATAAATTGATGCGTAGAACCAGCGCAACACAACATAACATCTGGACTACAAAACACTGTAAGACTTGAAGAAGCAATGTTACATACGGGAGATTAGGCCATCATACTGTAATAACAAGCGTAGCCTTACCTCGCACTATGGTGAACTAAAGAGCACCGGAATGGACACAAACACACAGCATTCCCTCATTTTAGTGTAATTTATGACGCCTTCGTTTAATATACGCCCTTGTATTATTAATTTGAGTGCATGGTAGACTAGTTTCCACCCTCCCCAGCTCTTGGCATTAGCAGAGGGTCGAACACACATGTGCTCAAATGGAGAAAAAAAACAAAAACAAGGAAATGAACCAAAACTAGCTGCACTAAATGTACCAATCTGCTCATCGGGAGCAGTTAGGGGGTCCGAGTCAACGTCTTACTCAAGGACACAATGACGTGCGACCGGGAGGAGCCAGGGGTTCGATCCGGGAACCTTTGGGCTACGAAACAGCCGATCTAGCTCCTGGACGACTGCAGCCCCTTTACTGCCCTCGGTGTAGTTTTGGTCTGCGAATGTCCACCCCAGGGCTCCGTAGTGAACCAGTTATTTCGTTGAAACAAAAAGAGAATCCAGCTCATATATTGAACATAAGGCTTAGATAATGTAGATCACACAAGTCAGAGTGTTTATAGTTGGCTGGTGTGTGGCTGTGATGGTGAAGGTCTTGACTGAGTAGTGGCAGATTTAGCCAATAGGAATCCATTCCTCAGGGTCTTCTTCATTCTAGAATGAGCACCACAAAAGAAGAAGAAGAAAAAAAAAGGGGGCCATTTCTCTTACAAAAACATTTATATATAAAATAAAGTAAGAGTAGCCCAGATATCCAAGGGGCTTAGCAGTCGCTTTTCCACAATTTGATGGTTTTGTCGTTTTCTAATGCTGCAGATGCAATGATGTTCTCTGTGGGGTGGCAGGCAGTAGATATAACCACATCTGCGAAGAACAGGAAATAACCGTGAAAATGCAGTCCATGGTGATGTCCCAAAGAGATCCTCATAAAAGCTTCAATTTTGTGTCCATACAATTTAATGTAATTGTATGTCACGCTGAGACAACTCCTTGCTAAATGCGATCCACTACCTTTGCACAAAAAGGTGCCTTAACCCATTCTGGGCGGGAACCCCTTTTGGTGTTAAGCGTTATGTTATACTTTAGCTATTGAACAATAGCAGATCTACAAGCTCATAGCGCGGCACCGAGTGCCGCGCTACGAGCTTGTAGATCTGCTATTTTTGAAAAATCGCACATCTTTGAATATATATTCTTTCGGAGTGAACGATTTTAACTCAAATATTAGCTTCTGGGAGGTCCCTGGAACAACATATTTTCAGATGGGGGTCCGCAGCCAAATACAGATAATTCTGGGGGTCCTCGACATAAAAGTGGTTGAGCACCACACATAGAAACATATTAGAAGACATTTTTTTTTAGAATCGGCCTCACGTCGAAATGGGTTAAAGCCCTTCTATCTGAAACACACATTTCAACATTATGTGTAGGTTTTTAGTTTTTACCCGTGTGGCCCTGGAGTTTCTGCACAATCTCCTTGGTTTGTAGGTTCCAGATATAAACCATATTATCCTCTGATCCCGAGACAATCCACTGAAAAACATAATGGCTGTTATTAACGTACTGTTGACATTCATAAACTCACTAAAACAAAGCTGGTCTTTATTATCATGCATTTCCTCAATGGTGAAGTATTCATAAATAAACAACAGACAGGACAACTGGAAGCCCTTACCTTTCCTCCTGTGACTGAGAAATTTGCAAATATACAATACTTCTCGTTTTTGTGGCCACTGTAGGTTTTCAAGCACTAAAGTGGGAAATGAATGACAAAATGTCACACAGTGCAAATCATACAATGCAAAACAATTAAAATCCAACAACTATCCCTTATTAAACAAACATCTTCATCTGGTATTCAGTAAAAAAAATAAAAAATAATTACACACACACAGTTTACTTATGATGTCTTGAACACAAGGAGAATTTGTGTTTGTAAAACATTCATTCACGCTGCAATAACCGTCCCCTTCTACCCTGGATTTGAAGCCGGTTCCCTGCGCAAGTTTTTTTTACCATTGAACTAATAGAAACTTCTATACAGCTGTGGTATAGAATATAATCGTTCCTTGCTCCTGCATGTCACAGTTTGAAGTTTGAACCGGAGGTGAATAAAATAAAATAAACATTTTATTTCCTTCAACTCAGCCTCCGTTTTAGTATCGTCTTCCTTCACCGTAAAGGAATGTTTTTACCAACGTCCTTGTATTCAAGACATCACTAAGTACACAACAGAAAATAGTAATTTATTGGGTGAACTATTTCTTTAAAGTTAACAAAATATTTATATACTGTACAACATTTGATATTCTAACATTAAGTAGTACAACAATTACCTTTCCTTTGCTGTAGTCCCACAGCTTTAGAGTGCTGGAGAGAGAGAGAGAGAGAGAGAGAGAGAGAGAAAACAATTTGATTTGATTATGCATTGATTATAAAAAATTACAGTAGGCGCCCTCTACTGGTTAAACAGATGTACTGTAAAGAGGCACCCAGTTAATATGTTCTGTGCATGCATAACTGTAGTTCCCTTTTACAGAAGGTGGCATTCCTGTTGTGGGCCAGTTTCTCATAGCATCATTTGATTGGCTCAGCAGCAGATTTGAACTGGAAACACACAACATCATCATGCACGGCACAACATGTTTCCAGTTCAAATCTGTCACATTAATCACTAGGAGAAAATGGCCCAGAACAGGAGAACAGGAATGCCACCTTCTGTACATGTATCTATATGCCTCATTCTGACAGCATAAGAAGACGCATCCTGTATAGATAACGCTAAAGTATGAATTAAATTAGTTGTGAAGGGATAAGTTATGCATGCCTGTCGAGCTACTGAGGTGATCAAATAGTAACAGATAGATAGACCTTGACACGGGAAGCGTGTCAAGGTCAAACACATTTGGTTGATTACTGTTACCGTTGTTTACATAATTTCACATTAATGCTCAATCACAAAAACACTTTTTCCCCAGACACTACAAAAGGGAGACAAAAATAAAAAAATAACTCCTTGATGTCTAAAAGTCGATGCATTTCCTTTCAGACTTTACTACCGCCTTCACCCAACCTGGGTGATGGATAGATGCATATCAATATAGGCTAGGCTTTACACCTTTATTCCACGGGGAAATTCAGGTATCATACATTTTGGTAGCTATATTAATATTGCTGTTAAATAGTCTATAAAACCAACACATCTCACTTGAATATGTTACTAAAACGCAGCAGCGCAACCGTTATGATAAGAGTTTCACACACGCTCTCTGTGCATGTGCACATGCAGAGAGAGAGAGAGAGACAGAAATATTTAATGAAAATCATTAGCATCCTGTCTCGCTCTTCACATACTGCTACAGAGAAAGATTATATGACAATCAATAGCGTCCTGTGTCGTTCTCGCGCATATCACGGGAGTCTAGATCAATCCTATAGTTAAAACGACAAAGATATGACAGCCGAATGAGACGATTTCAAAAAGAGACTTGTATAGTATATAGTAGTGTAGTGTGAAATACTTAGCGATCTGATAACTCCCTGATGACTTTAAAAGTCCTACCGTGTGTACACGTCTGGAAGTAGTCGGTAAGTAGGTCACCCAACCTGGAAGCAAGTTATTTTTTTCTTTACATTTTTTATCCCACAATTTTGCAACCCATTTTTTTCACCCAGTGTCAATTATCTAATGTAATCCTGGGCGCTACACTTCCTCTGCCAACCTAGTTTCCCCG
Organism: Electrona antarctica; assembly: GCF_951216825.1. Classification (NCBI taxonomy): domain Eukaryota; kingdom Metazoa; phylum Chordata; class Actinopteri; order Myctophiformes; family Myctophidae; genus Electrona; species Electrona antarctica. Next base: position 14,667,256 of record NC_136797.1, read on the forward strand.
GCCGGACGAAACTAGGTTTCCCCGGCCGGACGTAGCGCGTGGAAGGAACACGTTATTCCAACCAGTTCCTTTCCCCTCCATCAGGCGGCTTGCCAGGGGGGAGGTAGTTTAGAGACCAGGATTACTGCATGTTTTTGTGAGGGTACATACCCTAGGGGACACAGGGAGAACATGCAAACTCCACACAGAAAGGCCCTTTCGCCAACCCCGCCTCGGGTATGGGCACTGATGACGCGGAGGAGAGAACACACCCCCAGCACCCACAGCTTCCCCAGCGGGAATCGAACCCAGGACCTTCTAGCTGTGAGGCGACAGCACTACCGACTGTGCCACCGTGCCCACACACACATGAATAAAAGTCCATTGGACTGGATGTGGCAGCGAGAACATTCCGTTGTAGGCAATACTCACTTGTCCAATGTTGCAGCAAGGATATATTTGCCATTAGGTGAAAACTTGACAAACGACACAGGTGGATTGTCATCATCTGGCATAAACAGAAAAGTTGGGACGAAAATTATTACTTTGTTGTCGCAGCCTAATTAACTATAAATAGTCATACATGCATGAATAGCAGCAGCAAGCTGTAGAAACTTACCGATGAGTGTTTTTAAACACTGTCCCGATGCAGTATCCCAGATTCGGCTGCAAAATAAGAATGCACATCATCTACATTAGTTTTCAAAACGATACAACACCTCACAGGCAATACACCATACACATTTGTATCATGAAAACATAAGCCCCGGCCCTTCAGACTCGGGCCGGGGTGGGCGTTACCTGCAACCTCACAATAGATACGCACCACAATACAGAGGCCACGATACGATATATAATATTATACGTTGATTCCAAATAATGATCATGTATTTACTACAACAAGAGAGCTGCTCTTTGTTATTCTGTAACAAAGGCAAAGCCTTGCAACAAATACAATAAAACACTTTCAGGCCCACAGAGATCTTTAAATTAAAATAAAAGCCACCTTGTGGCTTTACTGTGCATTGCACCTACACCATGTGTTTATATGTCACAACTGCATCGCCCACAGAATCGATATAGCAGCCTCTATCGATTCACATACGTCTGGAGTTTATGTCGATATATTGCCATATCGATTAATTGAACCCACCACTTGGCCGTGTAACCCGAAGCATCACACAGTACTTTAGGGGGGGTCCCTGGAACAACATATTTTCAGATGGGGGTCGGCGGCCAATTACATATATTTTTGACATTGAATGTTGCCCAACAGGCACTCCCAGCCTGTGGAGCGCTCTGCATTCTTTTTCGCTCAGCACCTGCCCAATCCAGGGTTTGAATTATGTGTATGCCTTTCTTATTTCTTAATCATGAAAAGTTGAAAACATAGCAACATTAGAATAACAAGAGCACACGGTGTCAGTGTAGCAACCCTGGTGCTCCACCGGTGTGTATGGCCACAATGTAGCTCAATCTATTCAGACTCTATTGCTTTGCTGGTTTCTCCCACATCAGTGCACAATGAATCACCAACACACAAGAATGGCACAGCTCATGAGAGTGTTCTAGTACCAAAATAGTGTCTAAGGGTGATTAAACTAAAGTTGTCATTCACAGAGAGAGAGAGATACAAAGTAATATATTCTTACCAAAGGCCATCGTAGCTACTGGATACAATGAGAGATCCGTCTCTGTTAAAATGAACCTATAAGCCAAAATAAAGTCATAACTTAAATAAAAGTAAACCTTTCACTCATCGGATACACCATTTGAACTGTGCTGGAATGAGGCGTTAGGGTTAGGGCATAATCATATCAAATAGCCATTTTATTTACATTTGGAGTTGACAGTGATAAAGACAAGAAAAAAATAAAGTAATTAAAATAAGAGACTTACAGCAGACACTGGGTCTGAGTGGGCTGGCAATGTCTTCAAACATTTTCCAGTCTTGACGTCCCATATCCTTACACTCTCATCAAACTACACAAGGTACAAAAACAAATGGACATCATTATCACTATTTATATCAAGGACATGCCTCAACATGACAATTTGCCATCTTTTTCATGAAGAACATGGGTGTTAACAGCAGTTCTGGACTTACCGATCCTGACACGATAAGATTGGACTGGGGATTGAAGTTGCAGCAGAAAACGTAGTTGCTGTGCCCTTTCAAAGTCTTTAAGCATTTACCCTGTAACCAAAGGATTATAAATAAATACAAAGTTAAAAAAAGGAGCCATGAAAACGTAATGAGAATGTTTTCTTTACGGTTACAAATAAAGGTACCTTTAAAGAAACGAGTGAGATGATTGTATGAGACATGACTGCTCATACTATAATAATATATGAGCCATATAAAGGCAAACACAAAGCTAGTGACATCATTTTTCTCTTCTTTAAGTAATACACCACTTTAACATTCAACCACCATAAACATTAAGTGGACAAAGACGTCTGCTATTTTTGGTACACGACACCCTGGCCGTTCGTTATTGCATTAAGCACATAATCTGAACCTGTGGATGGACGAGGCGATAACGTTGCCTGACAAATAACAAAAAAATAAACAAACATCGCCATTCATGTGGTGACGGTGTAAAGGGCCTTTCAAACGGGAAGCGAGGATCGCACACGTTGTTGCCTGGATCAACGACAGGATAAATACACTTGCGTTGTCGCACCGCGACTTCTCCGCACAAAAACGCAGGTCTCATTGAAAATGAACTATGAAAACTATGAAAATGAAGCGTTATATCGCTTCACGTTTAAAAGGCCCTTAAGGCATCAAAACAAAGTGTTCAAAGATGTGAATATGTACGTAAACCATACTTGTGTATGGTGAATGTAATGTTGTATGTGCATTTAATTTACACATTATTAATGTGGTGGCTACATCAACTACTTCCAGAAGTGTCTGGGGTGATGTAGCCTGGCCCAGCCCGTTATGATTTTTGGTCTAGAGGAGCGGGTGCTGGTCGAAAACAGCAGAGAACACTGACGTCACCAAATTTTGAGCGACGCACCTCTGCAATGTTATTGGTCCCCAGGCTTTTCATTTTTGAGCCGAATGCTAACGGAAATAATGGCTAGGGGTGAGGAATCTTGTCGAGCTTCCGCGTGCGTAACATAAGTCCCGGAAAAGACGCGCTGTGATTGGCCAGTTGAGTGACAGCGAGAGACATGGAGTCGCCGCATGAGTGACGTCACTTGGGCAGCGACGCAGCGTGCCTTCAGCACTTCCGTTTGACTTCCTGCCTTCATTGGAGACACGTCGCTCCAATGAACTACAGCGGCCAATGAGGCATCTATTATTTTTGAGTGGTGTAAACCCCTCCTACAACTGGCTTTTTTGTGCAGAAAAAATGAGCATGGTTGCTATGTTCACCCTGTTGTAATGACGTAATGAAATCACACCCGGGTGAACAGGGTGAACATAGCAACCATGCTCATTTTTTCTGCACAAACAAAGCCAGGTAATGAAATCACACCCGGGTGTGATTTCATTACGTCAGACATGATTTCATTACGTCAGACCTTACACCACTCAGTTCACACGGGTGTGATTTTTTAAATATCTATGATCCTACCGAGCTGACATCCCAGATTTTCAGAGTCTTGTCGTCTGATGCCGACACCAGGAGGTTGGAGTCAGAGGACCAGGCCACGTCGGAAATGCCCTGTGGATGATTAGATAGTTAGATTCAATTTCACTTTACTGATCCCCAGGATAAAATTAAACGACGATGATCGATTGGAACTTACAAGTTTGTGTCCAGATATGGTCTTTTCGAACTTGCCGTCATAGGCTCCCCAAATTTTGATGAGCTTGTCAGCCGCTGTAAAGACATTATATCAAGATATTTAAGTATAATGTTGCACATAAACTACACTAGGTACTGCTGGATCTTTTTGCTAAATAGCATACATTTAAAAGATGTACTTTTATTGCAAAACCAAAAAAAAGTATGTGAATATTTTTGTCAATATCTTCCCTGATGTTATATTAAAGTTAAAGACCCACTGAAGTTTTCCTTGAATGAGGAAAAAAGGCCATTGTTAAAGTACCCAATCAAAAACAATTGCAGAGTTGGTGTGTTCAACATAAAATGATCATGGTATCCATGATAAGTCCCAAAACTCTGAAGAAAAGTTGCAGCTGCTGTGTTATTTGGATTCGGCTACAAACACCTATGGTGAATGTACAGCGACACTGATGAACTCACATGAGGTGGCAAGCCATTCTCCACTTGGGCTGAATTTCACTGAAGAGACCGCTTTGGTGTGGCCTGCCAATGTAAACTTCAGGCTGTAGTTGGGCTTGGCTGGTGCAGACTGGAAAGAAGAACATTTTGAACTTTGAATAGCAGCCATACAATGATCACAAGCTCAAAGTTCACAGGTTAAGGTGGCCTTACACTAGCCGATTTTTTTCAATCTGAAATCTGATAGCACCACACACTACAGGATAATCGGAGCGGGGCAGAGCAAATATCAAACATTCTTGATGTTGATCGGGCCGATCCCGATCGTGCTTTGAGCGGCCCCGAGCAGATCGATTGAGTCGGGCACCCCCCCCGAGCGTCAAAAATGCCCGATTATCGGCTAGTGTAAGGCCACCTTTAGCATCTCTAGCTGTTTTAAGTGACAGGTTTCAATGGAGGAAAGCTATGTGTACATGCTGGGGGTGAGAAGGAAAAAACGAATCCATACCTTGGACTGACTGGCAGATGCTGATGATGTATTTGGAGGTTTTGTGTCAGTCTCTGGTTTCTTATCCTCTGTTGCCATGTTGGGAAATGGGAATGGCTTGCCGTGTGCCACTTTGAGCAAGAGAAATGGACAAACAACACAGTGATTAATAATTAGAACATGATTAAGAGTTGCAAATATATATTCTCTCCATTAGAGAAGGGTGTCTAGCACTCTGCAGGGTGCTGGGTACGGTGTCTCTTTGAGTAGCCATGGTTCAACTTCAGCCTGTTTTTTGGGACTGCTACATTTACAGAGCAAACGTGTACAATACATAAACGTTCAGATTTCAAATATAAAGCGCTCACCCCGGGGCCACGGATGTTAGAATTTTCAATGTTGTTTAATAAAAAGGAGGTGTGTTGGCTGTTGCACTCTGAACCACTGGGTTAAATCTGTGGTTTTTCAACCTTTGTCATAACAAGGTCCATTTTTTATTCTGCATTTGAGCCACGGACGGACCTGGTGAGATTTAGACTTGCAGAACCAAAACTAAAGATGATGTTATCGTTGGATAAGATTTTGTCCACAATGCCATGCTGTATTGATGTTGGTACCATAGGAGACAACAGGCAAACGTTGATCAAAATAACAATGATTTTACTTTCTCTAATTGTGCAGACTTCTTGTAAGTTTAATTTAATACTCAATAGTTAAAAGATCGATAAGGGTCTGAGACCGACTCCATTTGGTTACCAACTCTATCATTTAGCCGGGGACCACCTGGAACCCCCCCAAGGATCACTGGTGGTCCCCGGACCACTGGTTGAGAACCACTGGGTTACATGATCAATGGCACTGAATATTCCTACCTATTCATTTCGTTTACACCATGATAGCAAATAATTATGATCTCACAACTAACTATCTCAACATCATAACTTGATTGATTCACGTGAATGAGCCATAATCAAAACCAATAAATCCATGGCATAATGCTACTTAATTTGATCACATCGTAAAGTCCTTCGAATATGGTAGTTATCCAAAACATTATGGAAAACAGGACTGGTAAATATGCAACAACAAAAAAGAAAGAAAGATGAAAAGAAAACATGAAAGGCGAGGTTTTCTGAATTAAGACACTCATAATAATTATTCATAATTAAGATATTACATATAACTATTAGATTAATAATGAAATGGTCGTAACGGTTTAATCAAATACAGAAATGTGTAAAATAAAATGCATTTTTGAACCATAAACCACGAGGTATATACTTCGTGGTGGCGGGGTGTCGCTCGCCGAAAATAGCCGATCTACAAGCTCACGACGCGTCGCACCGCCACGCGCCGTGAGCTTGTAGATCGGCTGTGTTTGACGCTAAAGGAGCTAGCTACTAGCTAGCAGCATTGCTACTTGTATATCATCGCGGTACGGGCCGCCATTCAAACACAGAATTAAACGATGGTTTGTGGAAACACTCACAGCACGTTGGTGCAGACAGTCGCTCGGTCAACAGACGCTGTTGTTCCTTTTAGGTAGAGAGAATAGAATGCTTTACTTTATGTTTTATTCTTCCGACAGACTGATAAAATGTAGCTGAGCCACGACAATTCAGCCATGAATGTGTGTGTGTATTCCTTCCTCCTCTCTGCAGCAGGAATACGGTGGAAACCATATATTCCCATAGCCCGGAGGGACAGTGGCGTTCCCCCCCCCCTTTGTTAAATTAACATATATGTTTATTAACTTTGTCTTATTTGACAAAGAAATATTCAAACAACAATTATTCATTTTTTTGTATAGTAGAACATACTATTACATTACATATATTGTACAGTACATAATATTGAAATAAAATCTTTAAAGAAATAATTATCAATAGAATGTGGCAGCGGTGGCCGAACGGATAGCGGCGCGGTCTAGATACCGGAAGGTTCCCAGTTCGAACCAGCCGTCCGACACGTTAAAATTACCACCGCTGAAATGCCCTTGAACAAGGCATCAACCACTACGATGAAAGGTGTTCTATAAGCAGGGCCTGGCTGGAAACAAGTTCTTGAGCTTAGCCCAGATACCCTGGGTAAATATAGATTTCATTTCATTTCATCAATGTCCATAAATACATAAACAAACAAAAACAAAAGGAGTTGAGAAAAAAAAGAAAAGAAAAATATGTTATAGACTAGTACCCAATATACACTGTAAACACTACATACAATTATGTGAGTGGCTAGTTGGCTGTCATGCAACCACTGGCTGCATGTTCACTGATGATTGTATTACAATGATTATTTTATTTTATTTTATTTTATTTTATTTTATTTTATTTTATTTTATTTTATTTTATTTTATTTTATTTTATTTTATTTTATTTTATTTTATTTTATTTCATCTCATCTCATCTCATCTCATCTCATCTCATCTCATCTCATCTCATTTTATTTTATTTTATTTTATTTTATTTTATTTTATTTTATTTTATTTTATGGCACATGAGAACGTGTCTGCGGTTGCTTAGCAACCATAGACCATTCACAGGGCCAGCACAGGGCCAGCACCCCTCCACCGTATGGGTTCTAAATTCTACAGAAAGCAAAGGCGGGGAATGGTAACAGTGTTTTGCGCATGCGTGTTGCTTTAAGAGGCAACGGCAAGTATGAAAGGACAAACTGGTTTTCAACCATAGCCGTTTTCAACCCTACCAGCTGAAGGCATGGGTCCCCCCAGTTCAGTCTCTATCCTTTTAATACTCTATGCATGGGTCCGTCGTGTGTGTGTGTGTGTGTGTGTGTGTGTGTGTGTGTGTGTGTGTGTGTGTGTGTGTGTGTGTGTGTGACACTAAAGTAAGTGATATTTGAATTAAGTGAAATCACTGAATATATAGTTCCAGTCATTTGGTGGGGGTCTGGGGACCACACATAAAAAAAAATTATCCACAAAACTAACATAATTTGTATTGTTGACCTATTTCTACCATATAGCACAACTTTTGTTCCACTTTGACCCCTCTGTCAACTATTTATTTTGTGTCCAGTATCACCACGCCAATCAGCAGCACAAAACCATACTTATAGTACATCAACATGCAGAATATGTCCCATTTCAAGTTTTCAAATGTATTAAAAATATTTTGAAAATAGCAGATCTACAATCTACATGTAGTGTGTAGTTTTGTAATAATAATACAAATCTACAAAGTAACTATTAGTTGCTTTCCACCACTGCAAATGTGCTGCTGATATCTGGTAGGCGTGGCTTATGTAGCTTCATTGGCCGTCCACTAGGGGTCAACCTCACCCTAATTGCAACAAAGCCAAACTCAGTCAGCTAATATTTATCCTTAATATGTCCTAAATCAGTGGTTCCCAAACTTTTTCATGTCAAGGACTGCCAAATTGACACTTATTAGCCCACGGACCCCCATTAGAAAAGATATGCCAAGGACCCCCCCATAAGATTTTTACGGCTCTAGCAGTGACTCTCAACCCGTTTAATATAAAGTACACCCAGTTTGACATGCATTAGTCTACGGACCCCCATTTAATAGCATTTCTATCTGTGGGACCCCCAATTTATATTGTAAAATCAATGTTAATTTAACTCTGAGAGTGTACAAATGGAACCAATATATATTTTACAATATTTATATCTGTACAACTCTGAGTTACAGACCCATAAGGGTCCATTTGGTTCCAAACTATCATTTAGCTGGGAACCCCCTGGAACTCCCTCAAGGACCAAGGGGTCCCCGTACCCCCCACTTTGGGGACCACTGTCCTAAATGACACAGAAAAACATTTAGTGTACCAGGGGAAGTGTAGGCTACCAGGGGAAGGCCTTGTATACGCCTTTTATCCCTTATTGGTCTAGGCAGAATTTCAGAAAATTGTGCTTATTTAAAGTGTTGAAGTGCTAATTTAGGGCATACATGTTTTTTAATCCATGTATGCCCAATATCAAAAAAATTGATAATTTAAATTTGGAGTCAATTAAACTTGATTGATGCGTTGTGAGCTTGTAGATCGCCTATTTTCAAGTAGGCAAGCCAACGTTTAAATAGGTCTGAACTGAAGAGGATAATGTAGTAATAATTCAATTAGCTGTTCACAGACGGACGGACGGACAGACAGGGCCGAAAACATAGTCTTGGGCCGTCCGGCCTAGCAGAGACAATCAATACTCATCACCAGATGACACAATTTACTTTTAAGATTTTTTTTTAATAACGTTTTTTCTGTCCATGAAAGATAGAACATCAGAGAAACCCACAAAGAACAGATAAGGAAATTCCATCTCCTTAAAAATAGACCAAAATATAATGAAAGAGGACAGTCCCTTCTTTTAGCAATAGGTTGAAAAGGGGCAAAGGAGGCAAGTTTCCAGGCTTACCACTCTTCACCCTCACAATTTCATTCCAAAAATCTGTTTTCTCTCCTTGCCTTTTCAAATCAACTTTTTTTTTTCACAATGTGTACAACAGCCCACTGAAGGAAATAACAGAGTACATATTAGCAAGGGATAAAATTAACTTTGTACAAAAATAGATCTTTTCTGAAGGTTTTTTTTTTCTTTTTCTTTTTTCCCCAGACAACTGTCTATGCAACAAAGAAAGCAGTGATTGTGTCACAAGCTTAGCTTTTCCTGATTACATTTTAAACATGATACAATATAGCCAAGCAACAAATACATTTTGGAGGGCTTAAAACCTTTAACCTTTTTCTTTTTTCTTTGTCTTCTTTTTTTGTGTCCTTTTTTTGTGTTTTATGCTTGCTACGGTTCTTTTTTAGGTCCCACACATTGCTCAGAGCTGGTTCTTTTCAGTTTAAAGATGCTGTGATGCTGCTGGTTGATTGAGTTTAGCTCCTTAGAAAGTCAAAATGCAAAAACAAATGAAAATAAATGTAAACCAAAAATTCCCCTCATGACATTTTTTTGTAAAACACCATAAAACACTGAGTTGAATAGCACAATGATGTCTCACCTGTTTGTTTAGAACACGTTTGGTCTGAAAGATGTCTCCCTCGTGATATAATAGTATTCATTGTTTCATTCTATCTAGGACAGGTGATCGCCAAATAATACCATTCTGTCCATGTCCTGCATTAGAGATTTGTATTTGCTTATGGCTTGTGTTCAATTCCACGCACGGCAGTGTATGAATTGAGCTTTAAGATACCAAGGGTCTTCTCTCCAATCACTGTAAACTGACAGAGCTCGGTATAATGATACATTAGACGCAAGAGAACAGGAGAACGTTTGAGGCTTCTTGAAAGAATTCAACAAGTCGTCGCATCCTTTTTTGGAAAACTAATATAGTGTCAGAATAAAACGTGCCTGTCTTCTTTTCAAGGTTAGTGGGCCATGCCATGTCGTCTGCTACTGTTTATTTGTCCACTGGATTCGGCCTTGCTGGTCCTTGGAGGGGGGACGGGGCAAAAAAAACTGAACAAAAAAAAATCTTTAATCTGAAAAAGAATAATACTTCCCTCTACCCTAGTGCTTAGGTTGAAAATATTTAGGTCATATTTTTTTTCCTTTTGTTTGTTTTACGAATACATAAGCATCATTATCCCAGAATATAAATAGTGTAAACTGAGCTCAACCTGGCAGTCAATACTGTCACCTGGATAGTCCAAAATAACGCCTCATTACATAACAGGCCACCTCACTGAAACTGATGAGCTGTATTAATTAAACAACAAGCCAATGGTTCATATTGAGGTTATTGCTTTTTTTTCTTTTTTTCTTTTCTTTCAATCTTAATAAGCACAAACAGTGAGGTTGTGTCTGACCAAGAGGAATACTAGCATTGATGAAAAAAGTGCCTTTTTTTGTCTGATTAAATACTTGTATAAAATTCAAGTAGTACTGCAGTACTGTGACTGCCCCACACAAGGGGGCAGTCACAGCTCTTCCATAGCGGCCACGGTTCCCAATAATTCTCTCTGGGCCATAAGACTCCTCACTCTCTCTCTCTCACAACTAATCTTACAATCCCACCTAAAGTCTAGCTCACCCTCTCAACATTGGCATTCAAACCTGGTCCTAGAACCTTAGTCTTCCAATGAGGAGGAAACATGGGAATCTACAGCTTCACAGATGGATGAAGCATGGTCTTACATTTTATTTGACAACATAGATCTTCATTGAGAACAACGTTTATGTCGAGGACGAGACTTAATGTGTGCCATTGAAACTTCTCCCAAGATTGAAGAACACACATTATATAATGCTGACTGGTACATCATTCATTCCTTTACGGGGGTATTGAGATCTCAGAGCATTGTTTTGATCATGACGATGTTTTGGTATCAATTTTTGAACTATCCGATCCCATGGTATAGGGCGTTACTACAAATTAATTGAGAACCCTTAAAATAATTAAGAGGAAAATCATATTGTAATGCCTGAGGTTACAGATTATTTTCTGGAATATTGCACTAATGTGCTGAACAATCTAGAAACAGGAGACAATGTTTGACTATTTCAGGAGCTTTCCCCCCATGTAGCTGTATCTATAGCAGTAAGGCATTGATACACAAATGGCCACCAATTTCCATCAAACATCTCAATAAAAAGGTCTAAGGTAGTCCTACCTCCCGTAAAGGAAGAAATCACATAGGACCAGTGGTGGAAAAATAACTTTTACTTAAGTACCGTACTTAAGTACAATTTTGAGGTGTTTGTACTTTACTTGAGTATTTCCAATTTCCAGTACTTTTACTTCTACTCCACTACATCTCAGAGGCACAATTTGTACTTTTACTTCACTACAATTATTTGAAAACTTTAGTTACTAGTTAACTTTAGTTACTAGTTACTTTCGGCCATTTGAAAATAGCTGATCTACAAGCTCACAATGCGTCGCAATAGATCTTCTACACATTTTGAATTTGTGAAATGTGTCATTCTGCAATATGAATACTTTTAGTACTTTAAGTACATTTTGATGCCGATACTTTTGTACTTTTACTCAAGTACATTTTCAATTCCGTACTTTTACTTGTAACGAAGTAGTTCTAAATTGCAGTATTGGTACTTTTTACTTAAGTAAAACAATTGAGTACTTTTTCCACCACTGCATAGGACCCATATCTCACAAACACTGCTTCTGTCCTTATAGAAGTCAGTGCTGTTTAAGCCATACCCTTACACTATAAAAACATGACCGTTCCATAGACAATCTTTGGAAATGCGCTTGGTGCATAGTTTTGCAGCAGAAAAGAAGCAGAAAGATGGGCGTGTAGCATATCTATACACAACAGAAACACTATTCAACATTTCACTTTGACTCCAATGACACTCGTCTGTCCAGAGAAGTGCCGAGAGACGTTGAGTGACCGCGCCGCACGGTACTCCCAGGGGGAAAGGAGAACGGGATAGTTCCTGATCCCCCAGAGGTTGAGTGACCGTGCCGTGCGGTACTCCCAGGGGGGAAAGGAGAACGGGATAGTTCCTGATCCCCCAGAGGTACAGCGACGTCGCCTCTCTGTGAAGGAACCTGGCTCCACTGTCATGAGGTTAAGTGCCAAGAAACAAACAAGACAAGACAAGACAATCAAAAATCGAATAAAAACAATGGCTCTCACTGCAACAAACAAGCACTTCTTCCCACGCACTGTTCCGAGGAGGAGGCGTGTCAAAAACGTTAAAAAAAAAAGTCTGAGGGATGGTTTAAAGGAGGTAATTGCGAATTGTTGTTTTTAAGTGAAAAAAGAAACAAAACGAAAACAAAACAAAACACCATCAATACTGCGTACGGTTGTAACTTCCTGTACAGGTAGACAGAAGGTGGCTCTAAAGCTAGGTTCCAACTGCAAGGTGCCATGGGGTGACCGAGTGGGGAAGTGATAATGGGTGATTGCACACTGGACGCGCTTTTCGGAAAACCAACGGAAAAACACGCAGCTAAAAATCCGAAAAACGCAGCAGTGTGCAGGGACCTTAAGGGTGTGTGTTGGTGTGTAAGACAGGTATGCAAAGGGATGCTCAGAGAGGCCAGGGGAACAGGAGTAAAAGATATGGCATCACTTCAAGAAGAACTTTGCTTTGGTCCTACAACGGTTCCCCCTGCGGTGCTGTCTTGGGCAAAATCCCAACCCTCAACGTTTCAAAGAGTTTTCTGCACGCCTTGGCCATACATATCCTATCCTTTCAGAGCACACAGTGATGTTCCCGTAGCATACAGCTATTGTGAGGCTGAGGATGTAAAGAAACTAAACGGGGGGGAATACAGTCCAGAGGCATAGTGTCCTTCTACCCAGGGTTACCATGTGCAGATGGTCCCAATTGAAGCTCTCCCAACTCCGCTCGGTCAACGCGTTCCGTTCGGAAGGGCTGATTCCAGGGACTAACGTTACGTCTTCTCCCATCATCTCCAATGTTACACAGTGTCGGTAAGAGAGAGAGAGAGGTGGTTTAACTTGTCATTGGATTTGAGTAGAGACCTGAGTTGAGCGCCCGCAAGTCCGATTCTTTCCCCACTTACCACGTCCAAATATTTATATCCAGGCAGGGAGGCGTTCCGCCTCCAAACTGACAGAGCAGGACCCTGACCTGTTGTTGCCCACTTGTCCTGTAACTGAACGCAGAAAGAGTTCATTCTTTCCAAGCGTATGTTAGTCCTGAAGGTTCTGAAGGATCGGGCGTGAGGCCCAAGCAGACCAGACCAAGCAGGCCAGGCCTCTTGTCACAAGTCCCCTCCATCGTCCCCCTTCCCCAACACTGAGCATCCAATGACATCATCAGCGGTGTTTGAAACTACACCTGCAAGCAGAGCCCCAAGCCTGATTCATACTTTGTTGCACGCCGGTGTGTGTGTCGAGCACCAAAAGATAGCCGATCTACAAGCTCACGTCGTGACGTGTGTGCTTGTAGATTGATTATTTCAACGAAAAAAAAAATCAATTAAAAAAAAAGAAAAAAAAGCAACGACCAAAAACAATGGCTCAATACAATTCTTGTATCCTCAGTCCGTCCTCATTTCAGTCCAATGTTGTCACTCGTTTTGTCTCAAGACATTTCATATATATATATTTCTTATTTATATATTTGTACAAGGTATAAAACAGACCCATAGTCTAGACATGATGGGATTTCATTTTCGAAACTCATCAAAGGGAGCAGAAGAGAACCCCCTGACCCCCGCCCCCCCCTCCCTGCGTTTCTCCGTTTTGATCAGTCTCTTTCGCATGGCACGGAGGGGGGGGATTCAAACACCTTCACATCCACGGTGACTCCACATCCACCCAGGGGCGATGGTGGTAGTGGCGTTACTGGTGGCGGCGGGAGGGCGTGTTTATTTTATCAGAAGGGAAGGTGGCGGGACAGGAGGGGAAAGAAGAAGGGCCTAGCCCCTCCCGCCATTATGTCATTTGATGGGGCGCCTCTAGCATCTCCATGAGGAACGTGTCGATGGGCGTGTCTCCGATGAGCTTGAAAAAGAACAAGTGCTCCAGGCACTTTAGACCAATAGAACGCAACGCCGGTAACCGCAGCAACAGCTTGGCAAACCTGCCACAACACAACACAACACGGGGGGAAAGGAAAAGAAAAGCGTTATTCTCTTGACAGAGACAGATGAATGAGAATGACATGAAAAGAGAACATAGTACAATGCAGTACAGTATCCCTACTGTTTTTCCAACATCTGCGAGGAATGAGACAAAGATGCCATATGCAGTGCGTAGTTTTAGGAGGAAAAATATTGAAATTGTGTTGTTTTCTTTCTTAGCTCATCAGAAATTGCACACAATAGCCTTTTGAAGCATTGTGATTCACGCGAGTACCACAAAGAAAAAACATATGATTCTATATAATCTCTAATGTAATAAACGGCTAAAACAATAAATAACCCAAATAAGATCATGTCTGTTGATACATTAAGTAGTAGGGGGAAATACTGTTTAAGGAATGACTTTGTACACTATGGCAAAATACATTTGCAGTACATTTCTGATGACTGTGCTATTTCGGCACACGGTGTAACTTTAGCGTTTAGAGAAGTTGTGAAGTTTGTGAAAGAGAATATCCAGTGAAAGATTATATCTAACAAAATTGGGCAGCACAACTTAAAAATGTGATAGTGAAATTAAATTCCATGCCAAGAGTTCACACTGTGTTCCAGTTAGGGAGAGTGACCATCGATTATTTTCTTATCAATTATTTGTGCGTGCGTGCGTGCGTGCGTGCGTGCGTGCGTGCGCGTTTACTGCTCCTGTCGGAACGTTCCGTCATAAGGAATCCAAACAGCAACTGCTTCTGGCGTAATGTTCCGTCTGATAAGCTTTATTATTGATATCAAACCAGATCGCTGATTTCTTTTTTTGTATTATTATTTTGGCTTGGCCTTTCCTTCTTTAGCGATCCTAGACCGGATTGCGCAACCGCGCTGCCGTTCACCTCCCTTTATACAGGCTGACTAAAAAGCTGAATAACACGAAATCTACGGAGCTCTCCATGGTTTGGATAAATCTTTGCTGATTATCCGGTGGTTTAGATGGAAACATTGGCGCTTTCTAGAGCAAGGATGGCTTCATTTTAGCTCGCTAGCATTGATGCTATTTATTTATTCATTAAAGATGGTCGCCCAGACAGGATATGAGTCCAGCGTGTGCTGCATTGAAATCAGCTCGGCAGTCTGCGGTTGGCTCTGCGTCCAGCAGGAGGCAGTATATGGGTTAACTGTTGCAGCCCTAGCTAGCTCCAGTTGACATGCAGCATCATACCTGCCAGGCTGCTCGGGGTATTTCTGTTTGCAGTAGGCCTCCAGAGATGCATAGACCTTCTCCCTCAGTGCCTCTACCTCACCTGGATTGGACAGACCTTTGGAGTCTGCGGAAGTAAGGAAGGCACACCAGAATCATCAGAACACAATCAGCTTTATTTGTCACAATCACAGGTTTTATCAATCAAAGGAATTATTGTTGCTCGCTGATCTAAGGACAGTTGATCTAACAGAACAGAACAGTTATATTACATTTGAGACGGTCAGAGTCCTAGCATCGCGCCTGAAAGCCGCCATTATAGTCACTCTCTCCGTCTACAAAGTTATGTCTAAAATGGTTAAACTGATTGCGATGCTATTCTATATTATCTAATTTACCTGGGGACTCCTGGAACCCCTTCAAGGACCCCTGGGGGTCCCCAGGTCTCACTTTGAGAACCAGTGCATCAAACACAGTCTGTGTGACATCATTGTCACAGAATGATTTAATTGGTTCACTTTTAATTTAAATGTGGCTAAAGATTCGTTTGACGATTTGATCTAGACTGAATTACGGTACGTTTGCAATGTACGAGCATCAGCATAGTGTATTGATTTGCTGACTGATTGAAGACAACTCATGCAGGAAAAAGGGTGCAGGGGCAACAGAAGCTACCTGGGTTGAAGAGAACAATAGCTCGAAGGCATCCCAGTTCCGTCTTGTCCATCTGCATGTCTCTCATCTTGGACACGAGCTCGGTGAGCACTCTAAGCACAAAAGATAAGAAAATACATATAATTGATATTCCTGTTACACATACTGTAGGTGTAATTCAATATCAGATGTTAAATAGCGTCGCTGTTGGGCTGGAATCCATAGTTGACGTTTTTTTATTGATTTCCTTTTATTCCCTTGAATGAATGCTAGCCTATAATTTGTCATTATCTATTTAGTTGATGCTTTTATTTTCATTCCTCCTGCTCATCTCAGCACGGGAAAAAAAGCAAAGACTAGTCAAATTATTTTTACAATGATAATTTGTAGCTTTGAAGCAATCAGAATTCATGCTTTTGTTGAATGAGCAACTCAACAAGTTACTACACACATTATGTTGACAGTTCCTCCCACAGCCATGTCAAATACCGAAATATCACATTATAAACACTGTACTGTTCACATCTCTGAGATTGTATTCATATTTCTTTCCACTAAATTTAATTGTGGCCCGCCCTCTTTTGACCAAGCCCAAGTCAGAGGTTTCTGCCTTTGCCACAAATCCAAGCACGCTAAAACAAACACTATTATTATTTCCAAACACCATTTTGACCTGTGTCTATTCAGAATATGAAACACAATCCCCGTCCAGACAGCTAAATCACTGGAAATGTTTACACTGACAATTACATTGAGTGGATGGTTTTTTTATAAAAAGGAAACCCATGTGAGTGCCGCAGAATGAGCAACAATTTGTAACCTAACGCCGACACTTCCTTCCATTTCAAGTGGGTGACGTCATTGTGGAGGGAGATCCCGGAGTCAGTTGAACTTCTCACCCCTCTTTGACTCGGGCTGCGCCCACACTCGTATTTTGTCCCTCATCGGTGTTCCACGCCATAGTCTCGTGCCGGTGTACACAATCTACAAGCTCCGCTACATTGTGACGCGTGGCGAGTTTGTAGATTTCATCGTGGGGACACCAGCGCACGGAAATGTTGTATTACACTCCGTAGCATGTTGAACACAAGTGTATCACGTTGTTAGCACCGCATTGCATCTCATCGCATAGCCCGAAAATCTGTTACTTTCAACAAAGCAGTCGAGAATAAATCAGGCTTTTCTCTCCTCTTCGTTCTCCCTGCGCCATTCTCTCCCTCCCTTTCTTTCCTCGCAGAGAGTAAAGTCCAACAGGAACTCTAGTTCATTCTAATTCAATTTGCCCTGAGGAACAATGGTGGGGAAAAAAAGGAAAAAGAGGCTCAAGTGTATAAGTTAACCAGGCTCTTCAATTGTAAGGAGCAGGGGGAGACGAGTAGATAAAGAAACATTATCAGTGGCCAGCATCTTAATGCACCCGCCTCAAGTTAATATGGAGATGTAATCCATCCTTTGGAGGTGAACTCTCTCTCGCTGCGCTAATGACTGAGCTATAGGGACAGAGAGAACTCAGGAAGGCAACACCAGAGCCAGGGAAGAAACGGAGAGGAGAGCAGAGCACTTCCTACAGCCTATATACGCTTGCACATTTCTGAGTGTTTAACCACTTTAACACTAGCATCCCTATTCTGGGGCCAATCACACAATGTGTGTGTGTGTGTGTGTGTGTGTGTGTGTGTGTGTGTGTGTGTGTGTGTGTGTGTGTGTGTGTGTGTGTGTGTGTGTGTGTGTGTGTGTGTGTGTGTGTGTGAGCGTCAACTCATGCAGTACTTATGGCTGAACAGACATTGCAGACCCCTGTGAGATTCTGTCTGTCTGTCTGTCTGTCTGTCTGTCTGTCTGTCTGTCTGTCTGTCTGTCTGTCTCTCTTCCAGACAGCCTGCTGTGCCAGAATGTCAATAACACACCCGCCAATAAGCAGTAAAATCACCGCCTTTGCCGTTTCCAGTCTGATTTCTCTGTGAGCTGCATGATTTCGACCTGACAATCTGATTACCTATTTATCTTTTTACATTTTCTACTGAACAAGTCTGTCTTTCTTTCCGCCTTCTGGGGCGGCGGTGGTTCAGGGGTAGAGTGCCTGGATGGTAACCGCAAGGTTGCCAGTTCAAACCCGGGCTCCCCAGAGTTGTCTGAGCAAGACACTGAACCCCTAATTGCTCCCGATGTGCTAGTTGGTGCCTTGCATGGTTTCCGTTGCCATCGGTGTATGAATGCGTGTGTGAATAGGTGAATGTAATGCACATCTCTGTAAAGCGCCTTGGATAAAGGCGCTATATAAATGCACCATTTACCATTTATCTTTGTAACCTCTCTGCTGTCCATAAAGCTACATATTTAATGAGCATGGATGGATGGATGGATGGATTTTATTTTATCATTGAACACTGTTTACACACATGTACAACGAAATTGATCATAGACGACAGAACACCAGATCCTCTGCCACATCACTCCACTGTTGTCCCCCCGAGGTCAATTTGTTTTGGAATGTCATATAAGAGAACGCTGTGTGTAATATTAGGCTAGCTAAACTAACGTTACAGCAGTCTCAGTGGTGGACAGTAACTAAGTACTGGAGTATTTCCAAGTTTCCATACTTTTACTTCTATTCCGCTACATCTCAGAGGCAAATATTATACTTTTACTCTACCAGTAATTGGTAGGCCTGGTAAAACCACTGGACAACATTTGCATTCTGCCAGAAGGGAGAGTCTGGTGTCTCTCGGGCAGAGACTGATGACATATTGAAGCTGTGCCACAGCACAAATATAAACACAACCTAACAAGACTACAACTCGAAATGATTATGGAGATCAGATTGTTGTCCCGCTGCTTCCGGTTCATCGTTTCTGCTTGAGAGAGCCCAATGCAGGCAGGAGGAGGGAACTGGTGAACTCAATACTGCCGCAATCTGGCAGAGTCAGGTTAGAATTAAGGCGAGTTTGTAGATTTCATCGTGGGGACACGAAAGGATGAAATATTCCTGTCTGCACTTATTACTCAAGACTATTCTTAAGAGGTTTAAAAATGTGCCTGTCACTGAATGAAAAATCCAGACTGGTAATTAAAAAATAAAAAATAAAATAACTTTCCTGATTGTAATGGACTAAATTAAGGTGGTGAAAATGACCTGTCAAAGATGGCTCCCACTCCGGCACTGTGGGCACTGTTACGGTGCACATGCAGCCCCGTGGCCAGAAGAATCCCATCTTTCACTGATATGGAACGGTGTGAAAACGACGCAATAAGGAGCTCGTTCCATCCTGGAAGGGGAGAGAGAGAGAGAGAGAGAGAGAGAGAGAGAGAGAGAGAGAGAGAGAGAGAGAGAGAGAGAGAGAGAGAGAGAGAGAGAGAGATTGTGTTGTTACCACTTATGTATAAGAACTGTAACATTCTTTAGTTTTGGTTCCGCAACAAAAGCAGCAATAAATAACAAACAATGATGAAGAACTACTAAATAACAGCTATAGTAATAAAGAGAAGTATACATTGTCATTCATCAGTCACAGAGCGAGAGAGTGAGTGAGTGAGAGAGAGAGAGAGAGAGAGAGAGAGAGAGAGAGAGAGAGAGAGAGAGAGCGAGAGAGAGAGAGATGGGGAGATGAATGAAGTAATGTGTGAAGACAGAGAAAATAAGTCCCACCACAAAACGTCACATGGTGCTCAGGCAAAAATAAAACCGACATAAAAAAACGAAGGGGGGTGGGGGGTGGGACCAATGAATCAATTAAGCTGCACGTGCAAAAGAAAAAAAGAATTAATTTAACTCTGGAACCAAATTCCATCCCTACACTCCCAGAGTTACAAACAGATAAATGAACACAGAGGGGTTTATACCGTGGGACATTTTAAAACACGCTTTCCGAGAGGAGACAAGCGCGTGAAAAAGGATGAACCGTGGCTGCCACTGCGATGAAGACGCCACACTTGACGCGGCAGAACGAGGGCTCGACACAAGAGAGGACGGCTCTTTTTCTTTTTTGTTGAGTGACAGGGCTCCTTTAACTGTTCTGCCTGGCAACACATATAGTATACCCCTCTTCTCCCCAGAGTTGAGCCGGCGTGTATGAGAGAGGGGGGCTTGAGATGCTTTCATCTGTGAGACAGCAGAACTAAAGCGGTTATTTATAGAAAACCTGAGCGCGGGGAGGAAGAGAGACGCTCTGCACAATAATCTTTCCTCTCTCTCTCTCTCTCTGAAGGTCCT
Organism: Electrona antarctica; assembly: GCF_951216825.1. Classification (NCBI taxonomy): domain Eukaryota; kingdom Metazoa; phylum Chordata; class Actinopteri; order Myctophiformes; family Myctophidae; genus Electrona; species Electrona antarctica. Next base: position 14,687,507 of record NC_136797.1, read on the forward strand.
CCATCACCGTGGATATCCACGAAGGATAATCGGTGATGGAGGATTTTATTCTAAAGGTAAAGGAAAGGTGGGTTCTAGCGGGCGGGCGGGCGGGCGGGTGGGGAGGGCTGTTGTAATAGCGATCATTATTTTGTTCTCCTCCAGGTTATAATATGAACGGTGTAATTTGGAGCGACAGGCACGTCAACAAGGACAACGTGAACGGAGAGCCCCAACGGTGACCTCATTGCCTTGCGATGACGGGGGAACGGAACGGAACGGGAACGTCAGATGATTCATTTAGGCAATAACACACGCCCGGGGGCGTGCTTTAGCGTGGGTTATCGGTACGGCTTTGCTGCGGCGAAGTGGAGCGCCCGTCGCCCTGCCCAGCCGTGCCAACAACCACGATAAAAACCCGGAAGTGTTTTGTTGCACCTAAAATAAATTGGTTACCAAACATGGTGACGTGAAAATCACAAGACATATTCCAATTAGTTTTCCTAAAAATGTATTCATACTTTTTCAAATTTACAGACAAGACAAATAACCCCTATACCTACCTACCTACTATTTTAATTATTATTATTTAATAGCAGTTGCTATCCCCTATAAATGGACGAAAGCTCCTGAATGCTGTTAAACTTTTAGACTAGTTGAGTAATTATGTAATAATTATGTAAAATTGAGATAGTACATCATTTTTGTAAATTATATAGCGGTGAAATATAGATTGTTTGCTGACAAGAAGCCATTGTTCATTTAGCATTTTGCTTCAGCCGCAGAGTGATGTACGTGTGCACGCACGCACGCACGCACGCACGCACGCACGCACGCACGCACGCCGACCTTGGTGGTATGGTGACACTGCTTTGGTCACATGACTTGGTTATTCATGGCTATGACCTGATTTGCCTGCATGGTTACTAGTTTGTTTCACGTACATTTGTATCTGTGTCTACATACATGCATGTACATACTACATACATGTATCTGTGTCTACATGCATGTATGTACATACTACATACATGCATGTATGTACATACTACATGCATGTATGTACATACTACATACATGTATCTGTGTCTACATGCATGTATGTACATACTACATACATGTATGTACATACTACATACATGTATCTGTGTCTACATGCATGCATGTACATACTACATACATGTATCTGTGTCTACATGCATGCATGTACATACTACATACATGTATCTGTGTCTACATGCATGTATGTACATACTACATACATGTATCTGTGTCTACATACATGCATGTACATACTACATACATGTATCTGTGTCTACATGCATGTATGTACATACTACATACATGTATCTGTGTCTACATGCATGTCTGCCTTTATGTCTGGCTGTCTTTCTGTGTCTTTGATTCTATATTCTATATTCTATATATTCTATGTTTCTCGAAGTTTACACATAATTGTTCTGTCTACTCATTCATTAATATGTAAAGAGATCGTTACACCTGCTTTCACCAGCAGTGGTGGAAAGTAACTAAGTACATTTACTTAAGTACTGCACTTAATTACAATTTTGAGTATTTGTGCTTTACTTGAGTATTTCCAAGTTACTTTGTAGATTTTATTATTACAAAACATACATTAACGACTTCATTTTTCATTTTTCGCGGATGGGTTCCGAGATTGGGTGACATCAACCTCCTTGAGGTCCACAAGACTAAGGACCGTAACTGGGGCGATAGGGCTTTTACGTCTGCTGCCCCAACACTGTGGAATGGACTCCCCAGAACTCTTAGAGAAGCCCCCCCCCACCCCCACCCTGTGGAATGCACTCCTCAAAACTCTCAGAGAAGCCCCCCCACCCTCCAAACCTTCAAATACCTCTTCAACATGGCTTTTCTCAGCTAACTGCACACGCCCAGTTTCCACCGTTTTTATTGATTTCAATCCTACAAATGGTTCCATTTGTACACTCTCAGATTTACAGACCTGTGTAACCAGTGGGTTCCATATTTTCCAGTGAGCCAACATGAGGTTTTTTTGGACTGACCTGCTCGGAGGAGAATGACCTGGTCGTCCAGAGGCAGCTCCGAGAAGTGCGGGATCCGCTTGGCCCATTCCACCAGGGTGAACAGCTGCTTGTCAGCCGCTTGGCAGATGTTCGTCACTGGGTCGTTAGGCTGCAGCAGGGAGACACACAAAGCACACGCACACGCACACACGCACACACACACACACACACACACACACACACACACACAGTTTTTAAATTTAGAAATACGGCTGATGAATGATTGAGTGTAACGTACAGTGAACAGTAAATGTATGTATGTGTGTGTGTGTGTGCATGTGTGTGTGTGACAACCTCCCCATCAGATAATAAAGCTGTCACACACACACACACACACACACACGCCCGTGAATAATCTCCTCTGCGGAGGAGCACGAAGCGAGACAAAACCAACAGTGCTTCTGCCCCGGCTTGGAGGAGGAAATACCTACAGAGAACCGTCGGTAGAAAAATGACTTTCTCCGAGCAGGCCCTTTCCTTGGGGACCTTTTAGTCTCCGCACAAATCAGCGTTTTGGAGGGCCGGCCCAGTGAAAGCTCCAAAGAGGCCCTCCTGACTCCCTCTGTGCTTCAGAACAAGTGCTTGAGAGCTCAAGAGGGAGCCCGGCGCTAATAGACGGAGCAGTTTCCAAGGCAAAAGCAGTGAAACGCTAAATACCAACCGTTGTGGCTGGTTGGGTCAGGGTGGTTGAAGAGTGTGCCAATGTGACGCCACTCATGCCTGAACAGAGTCTTGACTCTAACCCATTTTGACCTGAGATCAGATTCTAAAAATGTCTTCTACATCCTGACAGTTTTCTGAAAAAGCTATGTTTCTGTTAGTCGTTCTTCGATTTTTCAAAAATAGCAGATCTACAAGCTCGTAGCGCGCCACTCGGTGGCGCGCTATGAGCTTGTAGATCTGCTATTTTTCAATAGCTAAAGCATAACGTAATGCTAACACCAAAAGGGGTTCCCGCCCAAAATGGGCTAATAAGCCCTGTTCAATGGTTACATTTAGGGATGTCTCGATCGCATTTCTTTTGCTCCCGATCCGATTCCGATCATTTGATTTTGAGTATCTTGCAGATTCCGATTTTTCCCGATCCGATATTTATATATTTTTTTATAGAACACGTGTATGCCATATCACAATAGTACAATATCCCAAATCACAGTACAATATCCAGTCTAATATCATGATATGGATATAATATTGATACTAGGGATCCCGTCTTTTTTTTTGCTCTCGACCCGATTCTGATTATTTTAAAATGACGCGATCGGCCCCGATTTCCTAGTTACATTGGCAGTGCATGAATGTGGACCATTTCATTCAACTTAATTAGGTCGCCTACCAGTCATTGAAGTTTAACCATTTGAACACGTTTGGAGAATATAGTAGACTTATAACTTGTATTATATATCATTCATTCTTAATACAATTTGTAGGGCAGATCTGGGACAACATTATGTTTTTCACTAGTTGAAACAATATACTGCTGAAGTGGTTATGTATAATATAATATGTATAATAATAATGCAAATCCACAAAGTAACTAGTAACTAAAGTTTTCAAATAAACGTAGTGGAGTAAAAAGTACAATATTTGCTTCCTAAATGTAGTGGAGTGGAGGTAAAAGTAGTGGAGGTTGGAAATACTCAAGTAATGTACAAATACCTCAAAATGTTATTGTTACTTTCCACCACTCCATGGCCGCTGTGAGCGCCGGAGCATTAGTCCGACACGCGGGAACAACGGTCGGACTACCGCTCGAACATGCGCTGCTCCCGTTTCTTGCGGTTCTGGTTAGATTAGGGATAGAGGTATAGGTTGTCGGTCTAATGACCGCCGGACCGGAACACGTGTCGGACCACTTACGGAACCCCGCGGTGTCCCTCGTGGACAGAGGTTAACCTTTCTTCTCCCCCCTCGAGGCCGCGGTGCCCTGCTTACCATTTACAATTTAGGCATTTAGCAGACGCTCTTAATCCAGAGTGACTTGCACTGCTTTGGGGCTCCCGCAGTGCTGTCGGGCAGGTGGCGAGCTCAGATTGTAAGAACACAGTGGCCAGCAAGCTCCTCCAGCTAATCCGTCACTCTCCACATGCCGTCGTGTGTATAGAGCAGTGGTTTTCAACCAGTGGTCCGGGGACCACCAGTGGCCCTTGAAGGGATTCCAGGTGGTCCCCAGCTAAATGATGGAGAGTTGGTACCCAAATGGACCCTTAGAGATCTCTTGAGATCACTCTTGAGAGCGTAACATGACATGAAAAAGGTTGAGCACCACTGACATAGAAACATAGGTTTTTCAGAAAACTGTTAGGATTTAGAAGCCTTTTTTTGTGGAATCGGCCTCAGGTCTAAAGTGATTAAAAGCTACGATAACACAGATGCGTACGTTGCAGATCTTAATGGGCTTTTCTCCTTTTCTCCTTTGAATTGAGAGGGTTTAGACTTTAGAGGAAAGTTTAGCCAGCAATCTCATCGATTCGCTTCCAGCTCACGATGGCGCTTCTGATGTGCTTCCTCCACTCTGGAAGATCAAAAATCTTCCGGAGCGATTAAATGACATCACCATTGATTCCAATTAGTCCCGTTTCAAGAAAAACTGATTTGCAAGTGCAGGCATATCACCTTTAGATGCCGAGCGTGTACGCGCGTGTGAACTCACAGTCATGGCGCCAGCAGTCGGAGCAATACTTCCTTCTCAAAATCCCTCCGATCAATGCTAAAAGCTTGGAGGATCCCAACATCAACCGGCTGTTCTCAGAGGGAGATTAGCTAGAGATGAAGAGAGAAAGAATGCACTCAAACCCCTCTCTCTACTAGACTAGGCCATAAGTAAGACTACAGCATAGCCTCCCATCACTCCTCCTTCCAATCCACCCTTCCACCTCGTTGGTGAGAAAGTCATTCCCATTGCAGAGAATCAGAAATGGCCGCCTTGAAATATGAAAAACTTAAGCAGCCGCAAAGCCTACACTCTTTTGAAAAAGTAGTAAAAGTAGTACTTTTTTCCCCCTCATTCTTGGGGGGAAAAGGAAGCGAAAACAGGCAACTTATAAATATTTCAGCATCTGATCTCTGTGGGAAATGCAGGACGGTGCTGCTCAGTGCGACGTGTTGCTTTGAGCTCTCCGGTTTACTCTGGAAACACACAAACAGATCTGTCTAATAATTCATTCCAAAAGGCATCGCCCCAGCCCCAAACAAGAGGAAAACAAAAGGGGGTGCTTCTCCAGCACACGCCGCGGTCGAGCCGCCCCCACATATAAGAATACAAGTCCCAGAGTTCTCGTTATACACGGCGAGGCCCATGAATGTTGCATGCCATGGCTCTCTTTATCCATGTTTACACTGACCTGGTTTTCCCAGGCTCCGCCTGCGGAGACGACAGAGGCGAAAGGATCGAAAAGAAGCACAACGCGCCCCTCAAATGACCCTCACGGGTGTCAAATTACAGGTCTCACTGTACCTCGAGTAAAGGAAACGCAATTTAAGTTCCGGGACGCGACCCAACGGATAAGAGCCGACATGACCTGCGGTCGTGAGACGAACATTAACCCGACATACGCAGCAGACTATGACTGATTGACCAGTCCACCGTCCGGGGACCACCTGGGAGTATATCTGTGACAAACTCTTGTGTTTTTTTCCCTTTACTGTGAAGAGCCCTCCACTCGGGAGAGCCAGGCGCCCGAGCTGATTGCTTTCTGAAAATGTGAGGAGACTGAGGAGGAGGAGGAATAGGAGGAGGAGGAGGAGGAAGAGGAGGAGGAGGAGGAGGAAGAGGAGGAGAGGGGAAAGAAGAGAAAAGAAAGTGTCTCCTGAGGAGGAGAGAGAGAGAGAGACTGAACGAGCGGATTTTTAGCAGAAAGGCCCTTGGAGGACATCGACTTAATGCCAGTCACAAACAACATTGTCTTAGTTCCTCGCCATATCAAAGGCTCTGTAGCAATGTGCACACAGCAGCATACCGGTGGACCCCCCCCCCCCCCCCCCCCATCCCAGCAGCTTAGAGAAATGCCAGGCTTGCATACTGTCCTATGAAATTTTCATCACTTACGGAGGGGAGAGACGAACGGTTTATAGTACCTATCAATTTTTCATCATTCTGCTTGAAACCACGCTGCGCCGTAGCGTAGGCAACAGACCCATACCATACTGCCTGATAGAATGGTATGGATCCTGTGGAAATTAATGACACCAAGTCCCAATTATCAGCTTAAACAAACACACACACACACACACACCAGAGACACAGACAGACAGAGACAGAGACACACACACGCCAGAGAGACACACACACACACGCCAGAGACACAGACAGACAGAGACACACACACGCCAGAGAGACACACACACACACGCCAGAGAGAGACACACACACACACGCCAGAGAGACACACACACACACGCCAGAGAGACACACACACACATACGCCAGAGAGACACACATACGCCAGAGAGACACACACACACGCCAGAGAGACACACACACACACGCCAGAGAGACACACACACACACGCCAGAGACACACACACACGCCAGAGACACACACACACACCAGAGACACACACACACACACGCCAGAGACACACACACACACACACACACACACACACACACACACACACACACACACACACACACACACACACACACACAGAGAGAGAGAGAGAGAGAGAGAGAGAGAGGACAGAGTAAGAGGAAGGAAGAAAAACCTGGCTTGACAGAGCGATGGCTCCCCCCCCTCTACCCTCAGTCCCTTTCTTGAAAGAAAGACGTTCTTTTCCTTGTCTGGCTGGAGGCACATTACTAACGCCTGTTTAACTCCTGTTCTAGGTCACCATGAGATAAACACACTTCCATTCAGCTCGGGCCAGACCCACCCCGGCTATTAAGACAGTGGCGGCGCGGCGCGCGGCCCATTCATGGTGCAGCGCAGTCAAGTCACCACTGCCCCGTCGGACCCTGTGATTAATTATCCCACGGGGCAATGCTTCCCAATAGAGACCCCGCAGGAGGGGGGGGGGGGGTGCAGACAAGAGGGGAGTGGTCATGGTCCGGGGAGGCCCTGCATGCACGCCTCCCGTGGCTTGGGGACTCCATCACAGCAGTGGTTCCCAAACGTTTTCATGTCAAGGACCCCCAAAGTGACACGAATTAGCCCCGTGGACCCCCCCCCCATTTGAAGAGATATGCCAGGGACCCCCCATAAGAGAAGTTTTATTTTTTACGGCTCTATCAGTGATTCTCAACCATTTTCATTTCAAGGACCCCCCAGTTTGACATGAATTAGACTACGGACCCCCATTTAATGGCATTTCTATCCCTGAGACCCCAATTTATATTGTAAAATAAATGTTAATTTAACTCTGAGAGTGTACAAATTTGTACATTTGTACACTCTCTGAGTTACAGACCCATAAGGGTCCATTTGGTTCCTAACTATCATTTAGCTGGGGACCCCCTGGAACTCCCTGAAGAGCCCTTTCGTTCTTTTCGGATAAAAATATACTATTGAGTTATGCTTGCGTGGTGCGCGCGAGTGTCACGCACCGGAAAATAGCCGCAATAGCCGACCTTACTAAGCTCACAAGGCGTTGCAGAGAGACGTGTTGTGGGCTTATATAACTCAGGCTTGTTGCCAACGGTATCGTAGAATTCGGCAGGTAACGATTCGATCCGATCAAAACATGGATTAAAGAATATAAACCCTGGAAAACGTATAGGCTACGGTTCTGGCGGGCTGCACGGCTAATTTAAAACACCTGAAAACAATCCCATCGTTTGCGTTTGAATCGGGGATTCGGGGTGAAGTGAAACATAAACAAGGAACAGATCAAGCAGGAAGTGGCCGACACTCACCGTAGGCAATGCATTGAGCCTCGGTTTCCCAGAAGCACCGTAGGCAATGCATTGAGCCTCGGTTTCCCAGAAGCACCGTAGGCAATGCATTGAGCCTCGGTTTCCCAGAAGCACCGTAGGCAATGCATTGAGCCTCGGTTTCCCAGAAGCACCGTAGGCAATGCATTGAGCCTCGGTTTCCCAGAAGCACCGTAGGCAATGCATTGAGCCTCGGTTTCCCAGAAGCACCGTAGGCAATGCATTGAGCCTCGGTTTCCCAGAAGCCTTAGGAATCGAGCGTCAGTGGGTTTTTTTTGTCACGTGATCCAAACGTGTGACGTGTCACGGATGTCCGACGGAAACCCTGTATGCGGGTAGTATGTCACACGCTAGCGGTGACATACTAGCACGGTTCCATCTGGCCCTCACAAAAATAGCTCCCGTTTACTGAGAGCCCCACCAGTCTACCTTCACTTCACAGGACATTTCCCTCACCTGAAGCACGAGTCATAGAAGCGCTCGCTCTCTCGCTCGCTCACTCACTCACTCTCCTCCCCTCCACCATCCATCTGTCTCCTTCTCCAATATCCACCATTGCATTATTTTGCCTCCTTCAGCAGGCTACTACACAGCCCCTCTCTCTCTCTCTCTCTCTCTCTCTCTCTCATGTTCTAGCAGCAGAATTCCTAAGAAAGCCAAAGCTCCATGTGATGCTTTCAGGAACCGTCTGTTGCATTATTCATTCCTCTCTGTCAAAACACTGCGGCCTGCAGTGTTTTTAACAGTATATATATATATTTCCCCCCCCAAGGATGGCACTTGCCTGGACACCTTGTCCTTTGGCTCAGATGCCCATGCAGTGAATTGGCTGAAGACGGGGCTATGGGAGCCCCTCGTTCCGCTTAAACATGATAACCTATATTCCGTTCGCCACAAACCTCCTGTTTGTGGCGAACGGCCGGCACACTGCACAGTATATGCAAGGTTTTACAACGCGTGAGTTACTTTTTGCGTCACTTCGACAACGAAGCGGGGGTGCGCCAGTGACGGTGAGGCCTGCCCGACCGCCTGCCCGCCCGCTCGGCGTGGGCACTCGCTCGGCTGGCAGCTCCATCGGCCACTCGGCGCGACGTGCCTCGCTGTCGGCACGCCTGCCTTTTTGTCATAAAGCGAAGTGAAGGACATACAGCCTACAGTGCTTATGGGGAGGTGGTGGTGGCTGTGGTGGGGTGGGGTGTGTAGGTGTGCTTATGGGGAGGTGGTGGTGGCTGTGGTGCGGTGGGGTGTGTAGGTGTGCTTATGGGGAGGTGGTGGTGGCTGTGGTGCGGTGGGGTGTGTAGGTGTGCTTATGGGGAGGTGGTGGTGGCTGTGGTGGGGTGGGGTGTGTAGGTGTGCTTATGGGGAGGTGGTGGTGGCTGTGGTGGGGTGGGGTGTGTAGGTGTGCTTATGGGGAGGTGGTGGTGACTGTGGTGGGGTGGGGTGTGTAGGTGTGCTTATGGGGAGGTGGTGGTGGCTGTGGTGGGGTGGGGTGTGTAGGTGTGCTTATGGGGAGGTGGTGGTGGCTGTGGTGGGGTGGGGTGTGTAGGTGTGCTTATGGGGAGGTGGTGGTGACTGTGGTGGGGTGGGGTGTGTAGGTGTGCTTATGGGGAGGTGGTGGTGGCTGTGGTGGGGTGGGGTGTGTAGGTGTGCTTATGGGGAGGTGGTGGTGGCTGTGGTGGGGTGGGGTGTGTAGGTGGGGAGGTGGTGGTGGCTGTGGTGGGGTGGGGTGTGTAGGTGACTAACACTATGCCGGAAAATGTTCACCGACTGCCTTCTTTCACCGGAGGAAAACCAAATAAAAACTAAGCTACAGTCGCTAAAACTAAGACTAAATATGTTGACAATTTGGTCAACGAATAGAAACTGGACTAAAATGTTATTTTACAAGAAGTCTACACAATAAGGAAATGTCGAAGAAGAATTGATACTCTTGAGGCTAAAACTCATCAAATGGTGGTTCCGCGGCTCAAACGCCCAATAAATAATGGACCTTGATATGAAAAAGGCTGAAAACCACCACCGATCTAATGCCTTATTAATGCTACATTTCATTACGACGGTGTCGGGTGTCGGGTGCCGTAGCCGGATATAGCCGGTTTGAAGCTCACAGCGTGAAACCACACGCATATACGACGCAGCATAAATGGGCGTTTAACCCATTCTGACCTGAGATCAGATTCTAAAAATGTCTTCTACATCCTGACAGTTTTCTGAAAAAGCTATGTTTCTATGTCAGTCGTTCTTCGACCTTTCAAAAATAGCAGGCCTACAAGCTCGTAGCGCGCCACTCGGTGGCGCGCTATGAGCTTGTAGAGCTGCTATTTTTAAGTGGTGCAAACCACTCCAATAACCAGCTTTTTCTGTATCTATGTATGTGTGTACCTGTACGTGGCCCACGTACAGGTGAGCATGGTTGCTATGGTTAGTGTGTGACGTCACTGCACCACTCAGTTCACACGGGTGTGATTTTTCAATAGCTAAAGCATAACATAATGCTAACACCAAAAGGGGTTCCCGCCCAGACTGGCTTAAGTCATTATGTATCTGCCATGTCTGCTGTTATGTTTATCCACTGAGCTGGGGTGGGGATGACTTGGGAGTCAAATCCAAACGGGTCTACAGAAGGGCGGATTAGCGGTGGTATTCATACTCATCATGAATCTTGAACTGGTTGACTCTTAACCTGAATTCCTTGAAGGATTCTCTGCACGTTGCGTTGTTAATTTAACCTGAATTCCTTGAAGAATTCTCTGCACGTTGCGTTGTTCATTTAAAACGCTCTGTTTGTGTGTTTAATGAGCTTGTAATGAGGTGGGTTGTCTTCCCCACATAAGTAGCCTTGCCGAGCCATGAGGCCCATAGGGCAGGAGCCTATCTCCTGTTTCTGTAGCGTGAGGCAGCTTGATGTACTGTACAAGTACACCCCCTGGACATGACGCTAGTATGTCGCAGGGACTTACCCCTAATCCAACCCTTGATGCTGAGTGTCAAGCAGGGAGGAACTGGGTCCCATTTTTAGAGTCTTTGGTATGACCCGGCTGGGGATTGAACCCCGACCTCCCAGTCTCAGGGCGGACACTCTAACCACAAGGCCACCGAGCTGGCTTCCCCACATACTGTATACTATCTCCAGTGGTGGAAAGTGTATTTGTGTAAGAGTATTTCCAATACTTTGATTTCTACTCCACTACATCTCAGAGGCAATTATTGCACTTTTACTCCACTACAGTTATTTGAAAACTTTAGTTACTAGTTATTGTGTAGATTTGGATTATTATTACAAAACATGCATCCGTCACTTCAGCCCTGCAGTATATACATGTTGCCCATTTGAAAATAGCCGATCTACAAGCTTTACAACGAGTCGCATCGTGGCGCATTGTGAGCTTGTAGATTCTTGGCTATTTTCAAAAGATTTTTATACATTTGAAAACTTGAAATGGGACATTCTGCAAAATGAGTACTTGTAACAGTAGTATTTCTATATTGCTGTATTGATACTGTAGTGCAGTGGTTTTCAACCAGTGGTCCGGGGACCACCAGTGGTCCTTGAGGGGGTTCCAGGTGGTCCCCAGCTAAATGGAGAGTCGGTAACCAAATGGACCCTGATAGATCTTTAACTCTCGAGTGTAAAATGGAACCAAATGGACCCTTGTGGGTCCATTTGGTTCCATTTGACACTCTCAAGAGTTATATTATTGTTAAACATCTGCATTACTTAAGTTAATTTACAAGAAGTCTACACAATTAGAGAATGTAGAAGAAGAATTGATATTTTGATCAACGATGTTTGCTATAGTCTCTCCTAATTGTATCAACATCAATACAGCATTGGAAATGGGGACAAATTATTTAGTTGAGTCAGCAAGACTAAATCCCATCAAATGGTGGCCCACGTGGCTCAAATCTGTAGGCCTTGATATGAACAGGGTTGAGAAACCCAGTGGCGTGCACAGACATTTAGAGGGGCAGGTGCTCAAGTGAGAAAAGGGCACCTTGTGGAGCACGTGGAACCGGTAGGTTGCCTTAATAGTATGAGATTTATAGATTTTGGGGCATAAATAATATATTATAAGCTTTTTTTTTATCAATGTCACCATAGTCCACATACTGTACACTGTACAAAAAAGAAAAGGGGGGGGGGTCAAAAGGGCACATTGCCGTCCAGAGGGCAAGGGCAGGTGGTGCTCTAGCACCCCCTAGTGTCAATCTGTGCACACCACTGGAAAAACCCTGCTGTAGTGACTGTACTCTGTGAAATGCTGAAAGGACTCACCGAGTTGGAGGGCACGCCGCCGAGGCTGGTCTCCGTGTACAACGTCTCCGACTTGGGCTCCACGGCCTGCTCCGCCTCCAGGATCTTCTCCACCGGCATGTCCTCGTTGGCACAGCTGCTGGACTCCACCTCGTTATCGTTCCTGTCCTTGGCTCGCTGGCGCTCCTCCTGAACGGCTGCGTGTAACAAAACTGGTTCCGGTCACTACTGCTGCATATATTATATGTAACACACCTGGTTCCGGTCACTACTGCTGCATATATTATATGTAACAAAACTGGTTCCGGTCACTACTGCTGCATATATTATATGTAACAAAACTGGTTCCGGTCACTACTGCTGCATATATTATATGTAACAAAGCTGGTTCCGGTCACTACTGCTGCATATATTATATGTAACAAAACTGGTTCCGGTCACTACTGCTGCATATATTATATGTAACAAAACTGGTTCCGGTCACTACTGCTGCATATATATATATATATATATATATATATATATATATATATATATATGCATATAATTAAGCAATATTACACAAGAGGGTCGTGCTTTACAGTCATTAATGGCACGCCTGATTATACAACAGTCAATTACCCTTAAAAAAAAGGAAAAAAGTCAATTTCATTATAACTAAGATATTCGCCAAAAAAAATCACATTTGTTTTAATGACAGATGTAGCCACTAGACCAAAAGTGTTCCAAGAAACTCGCTAGCATAGAGCACCAAAGTCCTGACGTCACTCGCTAATCCCCTGGTTCACGGAAGTAATTTCTCGATGGAGAATAACATGGGGTCATCTTAAAAATCGTCTCATATAAGCATTGTGGTCCAAAGATAAACAAACTGTCTCGGCGAAATTGTCGGGGAGGTGTCTCTGTATCGACAGTCAGTCAATCATATTTGAAAATGTAACTAATTCAGCAACAGTAACCATAGCGTTTTCTCTCAGTCAGTTGATTCTTCATATCCATGTGAGTGAAATGGCCTGGATGATTTGTTTATTTTTCAAACACAGTTCAAACACAAACACATCTAAAATGCAAATAAAAAGTACATGAACCAGTGGACTTAGCGCCCTCTACCGATATTGACGTCAGACCTCGGTGCTCTATAGCAACCCAGTCGGCTCCGCTCTGGGAGAATAGAGCAGCTGTTTTTATGTTTTAATTAGGCGTTCCATCATGCTTGTTTAAGCACGGCTAGATGTCTCCTTCAACCAATCAGATTGCTTCCTCGAAACGACCTTTTGTTTAATGTACCATAAGTACCATTGTGTTCCTCAGTGGTGGGAAAAGGTGCAAATCTCTTTACTTAGGTAAAAGTATACGCAAAAAATACCTCAATGAAGAAATACTCAATGTTAATGCATGTACAGTACATACATGTCCGGAATTCTAAATGTACTTGAGTAAAAGTTCAAAGGTATTGGTACCAACATGGACTTAAATTACCAAAAGTAGAGATTACTCATTGTGAATGTCCCATTTCACAAGGTTTTAAATGTATACAAATCTAGCAGATCAGACATTTATTTTTACTTTCTGCGACAATTAATAGCAGATCTACAAGCTCAAGTTACAGTGCTCAAGATATTTATTTATGTATGTGCAGTGCAACTGCCTTTGCCTCAGTGTGTGTGTCATGTGCACAAATAGTGCACAGCCCACTATATGCATTATGCCACTAAACACATCCACGGCAGAATCATCAATAATTGCTTTGGCAGCGAGGATGGAATACATTGAGGGACCTTAACCCATTTTGGACGGGAACCCAGCTGTGTCGCCGTAGCTTTTAACCACTTTTAACCATTATTTTAAACTTTAGCTGTATAACTTTCAAGTATTTTTGAAAAATCTTGAAAATGTAGCGCAAATCTTTGAATATATATTATTTCCCAGTGAACACTTTTACCTGGAACAAAACATTTTGAGATTGCGGTCCGGGGCCAATTACATATAATTCTGGGGGTCCTACTACAAGGAAAACATGCACATGTACATATGATACTCTTTTTCTACACTTGTTTGCTCTTTTTTGCACTATATTCTATTTTGTTTGCTGTGTTTTGCTATTTTGATGTCGTATTATATTTTTGCTGCTGCATTGTCTGAAGGAAGCCAAACAAAAATAAGTTTTACTCTTATGTACCTGTACACAAGATGTAACAATAAAACACAACCTTGAACCTTGAACCTTGACATGAAATAGTTTGAGAACCACTGACATAGAAACATGAAAAAATGATATAGAAGGCATTAAGTTGAATCTGTTCTCAGCTTTAAATGGGTTAAACCCACATTTATGCACAACACAGCAACGTGCAACAGTTCAAGGACTACCCTTGGCTTCCTTATCAAAGAGATGTGTTTTTGATGTGAAAAGAAATGACAAACAGCCAGCTCCTTTTATACACAAATCACTTATCGACCGTACACACACACACCGCTCACGGACTGTCACTCCTCATTTGCAGTGTGACAGGTCGTCAGATACTCGCGGTGACAGAATGGCTTTCAAAGAGCATGCCGAGACATCAATGGAGACTTTGTCTACTTCTTCTTCTTCTTCTTCGATGTAGTGTAAATAAATGTCTACTTGAAGCAAAGCCTTGTGTTGTTGGGGTTTCCCCCCCCCCCCTCCGCCCCCCTCTCTCCCTCTCGCTCTCTCTCATCCGATTGGTCTGGCAGAGTAGACACAGGAAGTGGTTTGTGTGTGTGCTGAGCAGACATGGAGACTCACTTTGACCAAGGCAACAGAAACCGCACCTCCACCCGCGCGCGCACCCGTGTGTGTGTGTGTGTGTGCGTGTGTATGGGTATGTTGTCTTTTCAACAGGCTGCAGGCCTACTTCTGAAAACCACAGGGGAAAACAAAAACTGTGTGGCTTTTTTATGTGTTTGTCTTCCACACAGCGATTAATAAAACTTTACTGCGGTTGTAGTTTTCAAAAGAACATAGAACATATTGTCCTCTATGGGAGAAAGGAATATTAAAGTGCGTGCACGCATGTAACACACACATACATACAGTACACACACACATTTATACAGACATTTACGCACAGTCTACATGCTTGAACACACACACCCGCGAACAGTTTTTAAATTTAGAAATACGGCTGATGAATGAATGAGTACAGTGAACAGTAAATGTATGTATGTGTGTGTGTGTGACAACCTCCCCATCAGATAATAAAGCTGACACACACACACACACACACACACACACACACACACACACACACACACACACACACACACACACACACACACACACACACACACACACACACACACACACACACACACACACACACACACACACACACACACACACACACACACACGGCTCTTTCCAGATGATCTTTTCTTGCTATTCCCTTCTCTTGTTTCTACCCCACGTCCTGAATCACAGAAATGGGGGGGGGGGGGGGGGGGGCTGAAAGCTCACAGTGAGGCCTGCATGTGGTGTGTGTGTGTGTGTGTGTGTGTGTGTGTGGTGGATGGGGTTCTAGGGAAGGGGGTGTGGGGGGGGGGGGAGAGAGAGAGAGAGAGAGAGAGAGAGAGAGAGAGAGAGCGAGAGAGAGAGAGAGTAGAGAGAGAGAGAGCGAGAGAGAGAGAGAGAGAGAGCGAGAGAGAGCGAGAGAGAGCGAGAGAGAGAGAGAGAGAGAGAGAGAGAGAGAGAGAGAGAGAGAGAGAGAGAGAGAGAGCGAGAGAGAGAGAGAGAGAGCGAGAGAGCGAGCGAGAGAGAGAGAGAGCGAGAGAGAGAGAGAGAAAGGGGCCCCACTTTAGAGGAACTGCTGTCTGGCGGTAGAGGTCAGCCCAAGGGTAGAATACTTGTGTTGGAGTCAGCGAGAGGTGAGGAGGGCTGAAATCATGTTAGCTTTATCCCCCCCACCTCCCCCCTCCCCTCCCCTGACTGGGAGAGCATAAATTCATTTAATCCTGTTTTTCTGCGGATTCGCTTAGCCTTTTGGTACTAGCTACCGACCGCTGCCTTGTTCTTGTACTCTCCCGCCCTAGGGGTATACGTGGGGGGAAGCTAGCTAGCTTACGCGGACGGCGGATCGAGGTGAAAAAGCAGTAAATGATAATATCCTTGAACAGAGTAACCAACACGCCCCACAATGATATAAGAAATAAGAGCGAGTGGGGGAGGGGTGAAGGGGGGGGCAAGTTGAGGTCAAGACAAATTGGTCTGGGGGAAAGCAACTAAAGAATCTACCTATCCATCCAAGAGTGCTTTTCTTCTGTTTGTTCTGAGACTGACACTTTTCCTACAGACCGGTGCTTTGGGAATGTGAGCGCGCGCACACGCACACGCACGACTTTGTTTGTTTACGAACTATAATGACGAGTATGATGATGATGATTATACAACAATTATTCATGGGATTTGATTGATTGTGTACCTATAGGGCGGAAAATGTTTTGAAGTAATTTGAGTTAACATTTGTTTATAGTAGAACCACCAAAAAAGAAAGAAAAGAAAAAGTTTTGCTGTTTGCGGTGACTTAGGATGAATTGAGCGCTCATTAAATCCTTAGTAGTTCCCACCCCGTAGTTTACAAAATGTAATGAAATCCCCTTTAACAAAACGATGTCATTCCGTCCTCATCCATTTTTCTCCGCAGTGGGTTTGACCAATCGATCAGAAATTGCACATGCATGATGAAGGGAGTGAGGATGCCGATTCCTCACTTCCCCCCAAATTCAAGCTGTTTATTCTGTACTGGAGATTTGCCACATGTATACACGTTAGGGCATTCACTAATAGTCATTTTTACTAGTTGACTAGTTGCCTAGTTTACTAGTCGACTAGTCGACTAGTTGTTTAACTACCTATTATGTAAAAAATAAAATAAATTAAAAAAATAAACTTTTTTTCTTTTTTTGGAAATACATATTTGTACATTGAAAAACTGTGTACATGGTGACTATAACTATAATCTACCTGATCTTGACGCCTACAAAATCGGGGGGGGGGGAAATAAAAATAAAAAATAAACTTTTTCTTCTTTTTTTCTTATCAACTAGTCAACTAGTAGCAACAAGGTCGACTAGTGGATTTACTAGTCGACTAGTAAACTAGTCGACTAGTTGCTTAATGCCCTAATACACGTAATTAAAGTAAACACCAGTGGTGTAATGGTGATTTTTCTTTCCTCTCTGTACCACGGAACATCACGCGCACGTGCACTCGCAGAACAGCCGATAGCCTATATTGTTAAATAGTGTATGAGAGTTTTAGATACACAAACACAAAAGCAGACTTAAAATAATCAGACAAACTTCTTTACTGCACAGTAGCGAAACTAAAAAAGTTTGCTTTGGACGAATGAATCTGTTCTTTGAGCGCTTGAGATAATCACAGCCATGAGGAAAAAAAACCCGACAGGACCATGATATAAAACAGAGGGGTCTCGCATTCAGTAGTGGAAAGTAACTACCGGTGAGTCCATTTTCTTAAGTACTGTACGTAAGTACAATTTTGAGGTATTTACTTACTTTAGTTTTACTTCTACTCCCCTACATCTCAGATCCAAAGATTGTACTTTTACTGCACTACATTTATTCGACAGCTTTAGTTACAAGTTAGTTTGTAGATTTGGATTATTATTGCAAAACATACAGTACATTTGGCCATTTGAAAATACCCGATCTACAAGCTGACAATGCGTCGCATAGCATTGTGATCAAATGATCTTTGTACAGTTGAAAACCTGAAATGTATCTTAAAGTACTTTCTACTTTTGGTACTTTAAGTACATTTTCATAGGAATACTTTGTGTCTCTTTTACTCAAGCACATTTTGAATACCAGACCTTGGCCTCACTCACACGGTCGCAACAGATTGATGTATGCTTGTTGTATACAAAGGGTGTGACACAGCTTGCCCCAATGCATTTCCAATGGGAGTCACATGGTTTGACACAACATTTGTGTTATATGAGGGGGAGGGGCGCAGTCGAAACACAGCCGAAAGCCATACAACAGCTTGTAGTCCAAAATGTGGACTACAAACCATGTGACTTCCATTGGAAATGCATTGGGGCGGCCATGACACTCACAACATTCATACAACAAGCATGCATCAATGTTTTAAAGGTCTGAGTGAGGCCCTTTGCTTGTAACAGAGTAATACTGCAGAGTAATACTGCATTGCAGTATTGATACTTTTACTTAAGACTAACATTTGAGTACCGTTTCCACCGCCGGGTCTCACGTTCATTGTTGCTTTGGTTATCCAACCTCAGGCCAACAGCCTGAGCCAAAGGTATGAACAAGTCAACATCTTATTTAACAGCATGGCCTTGCTTTTATACAAACTGTTCACCAAGCTATGGGGAGATAACGGTTTATTTTGTTGCTGTCAATTTAGTTGTTTATCCCATTTTGACCCGAGGACAATTCTACAAATATATGAGTTCAAAACATTCGCTCTGAAAGAATATATATTCAAAGATTTGTGCCACATTGTCACGGTTTTTCTGCCCACAAATAAAGAGAGTTCATTCAGGACTCCATCAACAAGAATGTTGCTAAGCAACATAATCTGGACTGGAACGGCTGTATAAATTCTAACCCTCGCGTGTGTTATTGCTTAATAATATCTCAAGAGTGACAAATGTGTTCATATTATTTACACCAGAGATTCCCAGCCTGTGGGCCCGGGAGCATATTGCAAGTGGGCCAGCCAAATGATTGGTTAAAACAGTACGAGTTTAATGACAATATAACATTAATATTGAAACATAATATGAAATGTAAATGTAGGAAAATGTACGAAAAAATAAAATTTCTTTAAAACATTTTTGTTTTCATTGTGACACTGTTAAATAATTGATCGTAGATGGAACACAATTGATTGATTGAAATAAACATGCTCCCAAGTACACTCGCATGGATTCTCCCCTCTCTCCTTATCACATTCTTCCCTCTTCCTCCCTTCCATACTCGCTCGCTGGAATTTGTCCTCAGAGATCAGATCAGAGGTTTTCAACCCTTTTCTTTTCAAGGCCCATTATTAATTGGGCGTTTTGACCCAAAACGTAGAATATTTTCTTGTCGTTGGATAAGATTTTGCCCACAATTCCATGCTGTGTTGATGTCTGTAACCATTAGGAGAGACAACAGGCAAACGTTGATCAAAAATAACAATGCTTCTACATTCTCTAATTGTGTAGACTTCTTGTCAAATTGAAGGACCACTGCTGGTGGTCCCCGAATGACTGGTTGAAAACCACTGGATCAGAGGATCAGTGTTGCTTTCGTCGACTAAAACTAAGACGAAAAATGTTCGTCGACTACCTTTTTTCACTGACGAAAACGAAATGGAAACTAAATTAAAACTAAGCTACGATGACTAAAAGCAAGACTAAATATACTGACAATTTGGTCAACAAATAAAAACTAGACTAAAATGTTAGGAAGGGACTAGTGGACGAGAGATCCAGTATAAGTCATTTTACACTTGGTTGCATGTTGAAAATAGTCGATCTTGTTGTGAGCTAAAAAGCTAAATGTGCTGCCAAAAACAACAGTGGTTGAAAACCAGTGGATCAGAGACTCATCGTTGTTACGGCGTCACATTCTCCCGGCCAGAGCTCGCGAGACTCCAATACACTGACACCACGCTCGACAGGAACGCCCAAAAACGTCACATCCGGTTTTAGCCTGGGGTAAGAATTTTCTATGGCTCCAATGCAACTTGGTCCAATCCTTAATCACATACGGACAAACATCTATGCCGATGCTATCTAACTTGCGGAGGTAGCGTGCCTTGTCCACGGGCAACAGATCTTTCAACGTATGGCATTGCAAATACGTTTGATAATCGCTACTCTGCTCAATATTGTTTTGAAAATGCTGCAAATTGCATTGCAGTGAACGAGCGCAAATCACAACTTACCCAGGGGGTGGGCGGAGTCACAGTTTGAGGCGCTGATTACGCGCCGTGGTGTCAGTGTATACAGGTAAACACTCACTAATGAGCAATCACACAACGTCCTGAAGACTGAGCAGGTGCTTCCGATTAGATTGCTCCCGGTGCTTCAACGGCGCCTTTCATTAGGAGCCAATTAAAAGCAGCAGTGGCGGATGAGAGAGGACACATGTATTACCTCGCTAATATTGTACAGTGCGCGCGTGCGTGTGTGTGTGTGTGTGTGTGTGTGTGTGTGTGTGTGTGTGTGTGTGTGTGTGTGTGAGAGAGAGTTATATCAAAACCACTTGAACCCTAGCATCCCTAATCTGGGGGGGCTATAATAGACGGACATATGCGATCTACAGTACAAGTGCTGCGACGTTTCGACCAAAGATATTTAGTGCAGAGCAAAAACTGCAAGTGGCTTATTAATATAGAGCCCATGGGAATCCGGTGAATTGCATAATTAGGGTTTAAGTGGGTTGAAACTCAGAAGTTAGTGGATTCGAATGAAAATCAACCGATAATAACCAGTAGTTTACATATCAAGATGATCTACTACATGCATACTGGGGGCCTACTGGCTGTGATTAGGAAACTCAGAGACGTCCGACGTGGCGTTGCGTGCGCTGTCCGACTAAATCTAACCTCATATCAGTCTTAACCGGCCACGTAAATCCCCTAACCTCATATCAGTCTTAACCGGCCACGTAAGTCCCCTAACCTCATATCAGTCTTAACCGGTGTCCGGTTAAGACTGATATGAGGTTAGGGGACTTACGTGGCAAGTCAGTTTCACTTCTGTGTTTCCTATAATCGCAGTCAGTAGGCCGATAAGATCGTCTTGATAAGTATAACCTACTGGTGATCATTGGTGGATAACATTGGAAGCGGGGGGTGAGTCTGCAGTGTGTTTAGATGTTACTCTATCCTCTACGGCATGTGCTGTACCTTCTCTCTTCATGCCCATGGCCAGACACTTCTGGTAGCGACAGTACTGGCAGCGGTTCCTCTGGCGCTTGTCGATCATGCAGTCCTTGCTGTCGCGGCAGGTGTACGTCAGGTCCTTCCGCACCGTCCTCTTGAAGAATCCCTTGCAGCCCTCGCAGCTGTAGACCCCGTAGTGTTTACCTGCATGGGGGATGTAGAGAGATGGAGAGGTGCTATGTAATCACTTACTACACCATAGTCACGTTTTTTTTAACCCCATTAAGGCCTGGAATGTCTGTGTCACCGTAGCTTTTTAACCACTTTAACCATTATTTTAAACTATAGCTGTTGAAAAATAGCAGATATACGGTACAAGCTCGTAGCTCGAGTGCCGCACTACAAGCTTGTAGATCTGCTCTTCGTAGAACGTGTGCAAATCATTGAATATTACGTTTTTAACTCATATCTTTGCTTCTGGGGGGGTCCCTGGAACAACATATTTTCATTACTCTGATCTAGATTCTAGAATCTAGATTACTATGGCATTGGGTCCCATTTTGTTTTTGTCTGTGGTATGACTCGGCCGAGGACTGAACCACGGCCTCCTAGTGTCAGGACAGACACTCTAACCACAAGGCCACTGATATTTTTTTTTGTAGTTATTTGTATTCGTTAAAATGCAACACATAGTGCACCTCAATGCAAAACGGACACACAGGCAATGGAATATGGAGAATTCATAAATAAAATGAATTCAAAAATAATAAATAATAAATGGCAGGAAAAATGCACCGACCTAAATAGTCGCTATTATTAAAGCATATTATCTGGTTGCTCTCGCTGCAAATTGCAGATAAGTGCATTGACCGCAGCATCGTCAATCTGTGCCGCGAACAGCATCGGTACAATACAGCGATTCGAACATTCAATGCGGAGTGGAGTAAGAAATAAAAGAAAATCCTTGAGAACTGAATTAGATTTTATATATAATAGCATACCGAATGAAACCTTTGTGTCTGAATAGTGCCCATATTGAGTATAGTGCGAGAAAATAATAATAATAAAGGTCACAAAACCAATTGGATTGGTTACAGTGTTGGCATGACAACCAAAGACTGAAAGTGCTCTTGTGATTAATAATACAGTGAATAATGTGTAAGCGGTATACAGTACAGTACATGTGCGGAATGCAGTTACTGTGGGGTGGGAACCTTGTATTTCTGTACTTTGAAGGAAATGGGAAAGAAAATATATAACGTCTGGATCTTGGAAAAACAAGTGCCTTGTTTTGGCATTGGTATATATATTCTGGTGATATCTTTGCCAATTGTTACATTAACAGCTGGCACGACGTTATGCATATGCTTTGATCCAATAATTCACCTAGACTGAAATACAACTTTTTAAGCATCCAGGCCTCTCACACTGCAGCCCATTTGCCAGGGATGATTTACTAGGATGTAGTTAACTGCTTTTTACTGTGTAATGTAGTTTGGAGGCGGACTCGACACTCCCTGACCGCAACAGAATGGAAGAGGTCCATATACATGCAGAGAAAAGACTGTGTGCGCACTGCGCGCGCGCGCGCACGCACGCACGCACGCACGCACGCACGCACGCACGCACGCACGCACGCACGCACGCACGCACGCACGCACGCACGCACGCACGCACGCACACACACACACACACACACACACACACACACACACACACACACACACACACACACACACACACACACACACACACACACACACACACACACACACACACACACACACACACACACACACACACACACACAGTATGAAAGGGCTGTGTTTCACCTCCACGAGTAGGATTTAATACACACTCTGTCCATGAAATGGACAATGCAGGGAAATCAAGCTAGTGGTGGAAAAAGTACTCAATTGTTTTACTTTAGTGAAAGTACCAATACTGCAATTTAGAAGTACTTTACACGTACGTTACAAGTAAAAGTACGGAATTGAAAATCTACTTGAGTAAAAGTACAAAAGTATCGGCATCAAAATGTACTTAAAGTACTTAAAGTAAAAGTACTCATATTGCAGAATGTCCCATTTCACAAGTTCAAAATGTGTACAAAATCTATTGAAAATAGCCAATCTACAAGCTCACAATGCGGCGCCGCATTGTGAGCTTGTAGATTGGCTATTTTCAAGTGGCCAAAATGTATAGGGTTGAAGTGGTTACTGTATGTTTTCTAATCAAAATTAAAATCGCCAAAGTAACTAGTAACAAAAGTTTTCAAATAATTGTAGTGGAGTAGAAGTAAAAGTACTGGTAAAATGTGTCATAACAAGCTTCCTCTAATTTATCAATTTGTAACTCCAAGGCCTCACTCACACCTTTCGATCTAGCATACAACATTGATGCATGCTAGATGTAAGCAAGACGTAAGTGTCATGGCCGCCCCAATGCATTTACAATGGAAGTCACATGGTTTGATACAACATTTTGGACTACAAGCTGTTGTATGGCTTTCGGCTGTGTTTCGACTGCGCCCCTCCCCCTCATACAACACAAATGTTGTGTCAAACCATGTGACTCCCATTGGAAATGCATTGGGGCAAGATGTATCACACCCTTTGTATACAACAAGCATACATTAACAGATTAATCGCCCAGGACGAAGTTCTTTGTCCTTTCTATTAGTAACGCCCGACGCTCAGGACGAAGTATTGTCCTAAAGACGAAGTTTATTGATACGAGAACAGATCGCCTGGCTGTATAGCCCAGGCGCGCCTGCTGGGCTCTCCTCGGTGACGCGCAAGACTGAGACGTCATCAAAAAACTCCCTCCTCTGTTTAGCTGATGAAAACGAAAATCTTAAAACGTTCATAAATCGCGATCTAAATCATCCCGTCTTTTTCTGAAAAAAGATCCTGTGTTAGACGGCGCTCCGCGGTCCAGTCGCTAGTCTCGATAGATTTATTCTTGTCTCCCGTTGTTGTCGATCGATTCTAAAGTGCTGTGGCTATTGTTAGCTGCTACACAACATCATGAACTTCCGGCCGGTCCGTCCGGAAAAGGCGTCCGTGTTTATAAATCGACTGGGCGCATGAATGTAAATTAAGATTAAATAGTTCCGGGCAATTAAAGTGTCAATCTGTTGCGACCGTGTGAGTCGCCCCCAAGAGTTTGTGTGCACTCAGAGTTAATACCAGTAAGACACCCTGAGGGCGAGAAGCACGCATCCACCTGGGTGACGGCAGACTGCTGGGCGAGAGCCGGTGCTTTGGTATCACTATTCATCACCATTGGCTATCGGCTATATTGTTATTTTTAACATCGGTTTCGGCCAATCATTTCCATATCGGTGCATCCCTAGAAAAAAGGTAGTCAACGAACATTTTTCGTTAGTGGCAGCGGTGGCCGAACGGTTTGCGGAGCGGTCTTGTTATCGGAAGGTCGCCAGTTCGAATCCCCGGACCGGCACGTTAAAATGACCACCGCTGAAGTGCCCTTGAGCAAGGCATTGAACCCCTACCATGAAATGTTCTATGAGCAGGGTCTGGCTGTAAACAAGCATCTCGAGCTTAGTCCATTCACCCTGGGTAAACAAAGAACTTTGCTTTGCTTTGCTTTGTGTGTCGAAAATCAACACTAGTCAGTATGGGGGAGTGAAGAGAGCACATTTCATGCTGTATCATCTCCAGCCAGTCAACTCTTCCACAATACTTCCAATGCCACAGAGTCTGGAACTGTGCCTCACAAAAGTTGTGACAGCAAAACTTTTGTTTTAAAATATCTTTAAAATCCATAAAAAAAAATAGTGCTATATCTGCAGCATGCCACATAAGCGCTCGACTAAACCATCTCCAGTAGGACTTACATTTACGCGACTGCTAAAAGCGAAATGGAAGTGGGGCAACGGGGGACACCCACTTTATTTTCTTTGTGCTTTTTCCACTGCTACCGACGTACGGCTGAGAGACGGTTAGGTGGAACGTGGAAGCATTTGAATATTATGTGAGCTAACACAACAGTCTGGCTCCAGAGACTAGTGCATGTGAGCGTGTGTGTGCTTCCACCACTGTGGATACAATTGCGTTCGGTTTACCTTTGTGTCTTTATTTCTACATATTAATGTGCACAAGATGTCCCCCGTGGGCTCTTCTTCTTCCAGTCATTCAGGTACCGTTTTTCCAGCGTGGTCTGTATCAAGTTGTAAAGCACTCGGTATGAATCCCATTAGAGATCCGCTTTGAGCGTGTTCAGTTTGATTCGGAAAGCAACACCGGAGCCCAGTGTTGCCGTTAAGACTCCCAACAGATGCAAGTGGCTTGCTTGTTCATAAAAGGCCTTCAATACACCATTCATGTATTTGGGACCGTCTGTCTGTATCTACTGCTCCAAGTTCCAGGTGCAGCAGTTTGTTCCACGTTCATTCGCACGCGGGTGAAATCACCCCTCAGCGTCTTCTGACAGACATACTAGGGGTTGGAACATGCATCCAGCAAGCCCAACCCAGTAGTCACTTTGAGTGGCACCACACAAAGGCACGGGTGAACATGTACTGTACCCCAAACCCCCAAACCTAACCATAACATTACTATAACTAACCCTACCCCAAACCCCCAAACCTAACCATAACATTACTATAACTAACCCTACCCCAAACCCCCAAACCCCCAAACCTAACCATAACATTACTATAACTAACCCTACCCCAAACCCCCAAACCCCAAAACCTAACCATAACATTACTATAACTAACCCTACCCCAAACCCCCAAACCTAACCATAACATTACTATAACTAACCCTACCCCAAACCCCCAAACCTAACCATAACATTACTATAACTAACCCTACCCCAAACCCCCAAACCTAAACATAACATTACTATAACTAACCCTACCCCAAACCCCCAAACCCCCAAACCTAACCATAACATTACTATAACTAACCCTACCCCAAACCCCCAAACCCCCAAACCTAACCATAACATTACTATAACTAACCCTACCCCAAACCCCCAAACCTAACCATAACATTACTATAACTAACCCTACCCCAAACCCCCAAACCTAACCATAACATTACTATAACTAACCCTACCCCAAACCCCCAAACCTAACCATAACATTACTATAACTAACCCTACCCCAAACCCCCAAACCTAACCATAACATTACTATAACTAACCCTACCCCAAACCCCCAAACCCCCAAACCCCCAAACCTAACCATAACATTACTATAACTAACCCTACCCCAAACCCCCAAACCTAACCATAACATTACTATAACTAACCCTACCCCAAACCCCCAAACCCCCAAACCTAACCATAACATTACTATAACTAACCCTACCCCAAACCCCCAAACCCCCAAACCTAACCATAACATTACTATAACTAACCCTACCCCAAACCCCCAAACCCCCAAACCTAACCATAACATTACTATAACTAACCCTACCCCAAACCCCCAAACCTAACCATAACATTACTATAACTAACCCTACCCCAAACCCCCAAACCTAAACATAACATTACTATAACTAACCCTACCCCAAACCCCCAAACCCCCAAACCTAACCATAACATTACTATAACTAACCCTACCCCAAACCCCCAAACCTAACCATAACATTACTATAACTAACCCTACCCCAAACCCCCAAACCTAACCATAACATTACTATAACTAACCCTACCCCAAACCCCCAAACCCCCAAACCTAACCATAACATTACTATAACTAACCCTACCCCAAACCCCCAAACCTAACCATAACATTACTATAACTAACCCTACCCCAAACCCCCAAACCTAACCATAACATTACTATAACTAACCCTACCCCAAACCCCCAAACCTAACCATAACATTACTATAACTAACCCTACCCCAAACCCCCAAACCCCCAAACCTAACCATAACATTACTATAACTAACCCTACCCCAAACCCCCAAACCTAACCATAACATTACTATAACTAACCCTACCCCAAACCCCCAAACCTAACCATAACATTACTATAACTAACCCTACCCCAAACCCCCAAACCTAACCATAACATTACTATAACTAACCCTACCCCAAACCCCCAAACCTAACCATAACATTACTATAACTAACCCTACCCCAAACCCCCAAACCTAACCATAACATTACTATAACTAACCCTACCCCAAACCCCCAAACCCCCAAACCTAACCATAACATTACTATAACTAACCCTACCCCAAACCCCCAAACCTAACCATAACATTACTATAACTAACCCTACCCCAAACCCCCAAACCTAACCATAACATTACTATAACTAACCCTACCCCAAACCCCCAAACCTAACCATAACATTACTATAACTAACCCTACCCCAAACCCCCAAACCTAACCATAACATTACTATAACTAACCCTACCCCAAACCCCCAAACCCCCAAACCTAACCATAACATTACTATAACTAACCCTACCCCAAACCCCCAAACCTAACCATAACATTACTATAACTAACCCTACCCCAAACCCCCAAACCTAACCATAACATTACTATAACTAACCCTACCCCAAACCCCCAAACCTAACCATAACATTACTATAACTAACCCTACCCCAAACCCCCAAACCTAACCATAACATTACTATAACTAACCCTACCCCAAACCCCCAAACCTAACCATAACATTACTATAACTAACCCTACCCCAAACCCCCAAACCTAACCATAACATTACTATAACTAACCCTACCCCAAACCCCCAAACCTAACCATAACATTACTATAACTAACCCTACCCCAAACCCCCAAACCTAACCATAACATTACTATAACTAACCCTACCCCAAACCCCCAAACCCCCAAACCTAACCATAACATTACTATAACTAACCCTACCCCAAACCCCCAAACCTAACCATAACATTACTATAACTAACCCTACCCCAAACCCCCAAACCCCCAAACCCCCAAACCTAACCATAACATTACTATAACTAACCCTACCCCAAACCCCCAAACCTAACCATAACATTACTATAACTAACCCTACCCCAAACCCCCAAACCTAACCATAACATTACTATAACTAACCCTACCCCAAACCCCCAAACCCCCAAACCTAACCATAACATTACTATAACTAACCCTACCCCAAACCCCCAAACCTAACCATAACATTACTATTACTAACCCTACCCCAAACCCCCAAACCTAAACATGACCGCATGCACGTCGCAACGCATGTGGGTGAACAAGTGCTGTATGTCGAACATTACTATTACGAACCCACTCAACCCAGGAGGTATGGATTGAAAGTCTATTGCCTAACGAGGCATGCTACGAGCTGGCTGCTGTGAATGCTTTTCTAGAGTCTACTTCATGAATACACGCCCAAGTCATGTAAAAGAAAAGGAAAAACCCCGCCCAGTAGGGGAGGGGTTGGGGATATGTATGTCAGAAGACGTTGAGGGTCGATTTCACCCAACACCCGTGCATTCTCCATCTTGGACAGCGAATGAGCTTTGCTGTGAGCAAGCTTTCCGCTTTATGCACATTAAACAAACGTGTTCCTCCTGCTGCATCTTGAAGAACTGACGCAGAAACAGCGTATTAGTAACACAATATATATATATATTATATAACAAGCGAAGTGCCGTCAGGCCAGAGTCTATATATGGCATGCGCCTGGACCGCTAGGCCAGCTGGCGCCCCAGTAACATTCTAATATTTTTGACCAAATACCTCGATGTCAATATTGCGTTGATAATATTGTATCGTGATGTGTCTGTTTGTGTGTGTGTGTGTGTGAGCACACGTGTTTGTATAGTACATGTAACAACCCGTATGTTTTGGTTCATCGGTGGTACTCCGTGTGCTGGAAAAAGTACTCGCATGTTTTACTTAGTTAAAAGTAGCAATATTGTAATGTAGAAAATACAAGTCCTGAATTCAAAATTTTCTTGAGTAAAAGTACAAAAGCATTGGTATCAAAACATTTACTCAAAAGTACCAGGAAAGTGGAAAGTATGCATTATGCAGCATTCCCCATTTCAAGTTTTCAAATGTTTAAACATCTTTTAAAAAATTGCAGATCTACACGCTCACAATTCGTTGCATCGCAACGCATTGTGAACGTGTAGATCGGCTATTTTGAAGTGGTGACTGTACATTTTGTAATAGTAATCAAAATCTACAAAGTATAACTAGTAACTAACGTTGTCAGATAAATGTAGAGGAGTAAAAGACTAAGTACAACATTTGCTAGTAGTACTAGTACTAGTACTGGAAATGGAAAACACTCAAGTCAAGTACTATAGAC
Organism: Electrona antarctica; assembly: GCF_951216825.1. Classification (NCBI taxonomy): domain Eukaryota; kingdom Metazoa; phylum Chordata; class Actinopteri; order Myctophiformes; family Myctophidae; genus Electrona; species Electrona antarctica. The sequence goes on from NC_136797.1 coordinate 14,716,863, forward strand.
CAGTGGCTCCCAAACCTTTTCATGTCAAGTACCCCCAAATTGACACTAATTATCCCGCAGACCCCCATTTGAAAAGAGAAGACTTTTACGGCTCTAGCAGTGATTCTCAAGCAGTTTAATTTCAAGGATCCCCCAGTGTGACATGCATTAGTCTACGGACGGACCCCCATTTAATGGCATTTCTGTCTCTGGGACCCCCAAATCTATATTGTAAAATTAATGTTAATTTAACTCTGAGAGTGTACATTTGTACACTCTCAAAGTTACAGACCCATAATGGTCCATTTGGTTCCAAACTATCATTTGGCTGGGGACCCCCTGGAACTCCCTCAAGCACCCGAGGGTCCCCAGACCCCACTTTGGGAACCACTGCTATAGACCAGGGGTTCTCAAAGGGTTTTTGGCTGGGGACCCCCGGAAATTTTGCTTTGGCCATGTCTCGCTTTGACCCCCGCCCCGCCCCCCCCCTCCCCAGCACAAATACAAAATAACCTTAATAAGTTGTGTTTGGTTTTTTGTTTGGTTTTTTTGTCTCTTTCTTTTGTGTAAGTCATGTGTATTTTGTATGCTTTATTGTAAAATCAATAAAAAACTTTGATAAAAAAATAAAAAAGTAAAACAAATAAAGAAATAACCTTAATAATAGAGAAAATATATCATAAATACTGAAAGCAGATATAATCATTAAGGAAAGTTTGTGCATGCACTATGTGTACTATGTAAACTCTTAATTTCCATTTTCCAGCCATTAATTTGCAAAAAAAAAGAGAAAAACGTTTTTTTATTTTTTTTTATAAATTGGGGACCCCCAAAAATATTTTGGCGACCCCCTGAGGGGTCGCGACCCACGGGTTGAGAACCCCTGCTATAGAGCTGAAGTCCGACGTCAATATCGGTAGAGGACGCAAATCCACGGGTTCATGTACTTTTTATTTGCATTGGTTTTAGATCGCCTCATATAAGAACTGTGTTATAATATACAAATAATAATAAACAAATCATCCAGGCCGCTTCACTCATATGGATATGAAGAATCAACTGACTGAGAGAAAACGCTATTGTTACTGCTCCTGAATTAGTTACATTTTCGCTAGAAACAGATTGACTGTCGTAAACGATACAGAGACACCTCCCTGACAATAACGCAGAGACAGCTTGTTTATTTTTGGATCACAATGCTTATATGAGACGATTTCAATGTTATTCTCCATAGATAAATTACTTCCGTGAACCAGGGGATGAGCGAGTGACGTCAGGACTTCGGCGCCCTATACACCTCAAAATTAGCAAATGTACTTGGTTACTTTCCAGCAGTGGCGTGCGGCGGTCACCCACCTGAGGAGCGGTCGCCGCAGATGGCACAGATGTGTTTGGTGAGCGACAGGGGCATTCCGCAGGGCTGGGGGGGCACCTTCATCACCCCGTTGAGGCCCAACGGGGGCTTGATGTCCTCCGAGCTGCTGATCGAGTGCATCGGAGAGTTCAGCTGGAACATCAACACACACAAACACACACACGGCAACAACAGGTCACAACCAGAGGAGGCGGGGCGGCAAAAAAATTAATAATAATAATCACACCATAATGTGAAGCGAGCAGTGCCTTGGAGTCAAGCACAGGGTTGTAATTGTCCATCCTGGTGTGTGTGTGTGTGTGTGTGCGCGCGCGTGCGCGCGTGCGTGCGTGTGTGACCCCGAATGCAACCCCAAACAGCTGCAGGGGTCAATGGGTTCCCGCGTCCGAAGCGGTCGAGAAATGACAAGAGTTACCGCTTTGCAGCTTTCCGTGCTCGAACACGTACACATACATACATGCACACATACATACATGCAAAAAAAGCAACAAAAAAAGCAACGGTATGTCACATGTACGGATGGGCGTGGATTGAGGTGCACTCAGCGCCGATCCAAAGCCAGGTGGAGAAGATATGCACAAAATAACTGAATTTGAGGTGAAATGCAAACGCTATAGGGAGGATACACACACACCCAAACGCTATAGGGAGGATACACACACACCCAAACGCTATAGGGAGGATACACACACACCCAAACGCTATAGGGAGGATACACACACACCCAAACGCTATAGGGAGGATACACACACACCCAAACGCTATAGGGAGGATACACACACACCCAAACGCTATAGGGAGGATACACACACACCCAAGGTGAGTTTGAAAACTATGACCAACGACAAAAAAAAATTGCACAACAATGTGCAAACAAAACACGGCAGCAGGATTTGTGAACTGACAAAAGAAGGCTAGCCAATGGAATACAACCACCCTAAGGACTACTATCTGTACCAAGTAGACCGCCAGACCTACTGCACATGTAAACTGCTACCTTTAAACACATCTTAAATCTGAGGCTTTTTTGTATTAGTCTTGAGAAAAAATGCTGATATTTGTCCCAAAGTGACTGCAAAACAATTGCTGCTATTTGAAGCTTTAAACCATGTATATAACGATACAATGTGACATAGCTCTGTTTACACTTTACACAATGCTGTGTTTCCCATTTCCCATTTTCAACTGTTATTACATTTTGACACTTGCTTTGGCAATGAAAACGTATGTTTTCTCATGCCAATAAAGCTTACACTGGCCCATTAAGGCACACAGCTGGTCCGAGTGCTGACATTATCTATTGAGCAAAGGAAATCAGTGCAGGTACAGTTACACAAAGGTATAGGCATCAACCTTGGTGGAAAAGTGGCCTCGTGGAAACACTGACATAGGTACTGACATAGACACACATCGAGTGCCGGGACTTTATTTTTCTTCAAAATAAAGGCGCTAGAGCGCTGGCAGATATGGGAGATTTTACTCTGAAAGGTCCACCCTTCCGTTCCCAACCGAAACCGGGAGGCATAATGTTCCATTCTTACCTTGCGACGATCACGCTAAAGTCTCTCTAGAAGCATTAATATTCCAAACGAGATGCATGCTGAAGTCAGAAATGAAGACAGAACATTGCCCAACTGATCAAAACCATGGAGAGCTCCTATAGATTAGGAGATACGAGGCATTCTTTCTGAGCCGTAAACAAGGAAGTGAACGACAGCGCGCGTGCGCGAAACAGCAAGGAGTACTGTTGCAGAAGGAGAGGCAAAAATGTATAATAATCAGATAATTTTTTTTGTTTGATATCAATAAAGTGTACACGTCCACTGGAAACTACGGTTGGATTAGATATGACGTTTGTACATGTCCTATACGGTCTGAATGTATGTTAAATGTTGAGTACAGTTGCTGTGCAGATTGTCCTAAGCCTGTTACAGCTGAATGCGGGATGTTGAAAAGGATATTATGACTTGCAATACTTAAGGCAGATGAGCCGCAGTTTGCAGTGGCACTGTCCTTATCTCCAGAGCCCCGTTTAGAGCCCAAAATAGCAGATCTTCTGGACATGCTCAAAGAGCTCACAAGATCACGCTGTAAGCTACAACAGTGGTTTTCAAAGTCGTGTCCGGGGACCCCCAGGGGTCCCTGAGGGAGTTCCAGGGGGTCCCCAGCTAAATGATAGTTTGGAACCAAATGGACCATTACGGGTCTATAACTCTGAGGTTGTACAAATGGAACGGGTCCATTTGGTTCCATTTGTACACTCTGAGTTAAATTAACATTGGTTTTACAAAAATTACATGGGGGTCCGTAGCCTAGTGCATGTCAAACTGGGGGTCCTTGAAATTAAACGGGTTGAGAATCACTGCTAGAGCTGTGAAAATCTTCTCTTATGGGGGTCCGCGGGCTAATTAGTGGCAATTTGGGGGTCCTTGACATGAAAAGGTTTGGGAACCACCGGTCTATAATATCACAGGGTATACTGTACCACAGTGGACCCCCCCCCCCCCCCCCCCCCCCCAGGGGTCCTTGAGGGGGTTCCAGCGAGTCCCCCCAAGCAAAATGTGGAACAGTTTAAACACTTAAGTGCTATATCGTTTTATTTTTGTTCTTCTACTATTTGTGGTGATGTCCAAGCTCACAGCATGTTGCATCATCTATTCTCAAAAAGAATTGAGGTCCCTGGCACAGAATCTGTGGCCGAAAACATGCCAGTCATGATCAGGAGTCATCGCCATGTTGGCTTGTGGCGGACATTTTTGTTCCATTTTTCCCATTTTTGGGTGTTATACGATCAAAATAAGAACATTATAAATTGTGGTGTGAAAAATAGAAAATCTAAAATTTGCCACGGACACATCATCATTGGACCACTGGTCATGATGTTTGAGAACCACCATTCTACAAGATCACAAAGTGCCACGATGCTGGAGCGCTGTACGCCATAAAAGTATATCTAGTGTGACTTTATCTCTCGGGCCCCCTCTAGATTTCCTCTCATCCTTCCTCAGCTATCTTTGTGTGCTTCCTTCCTTCCTCATCTCTCTCTCTCTCTCTCTTTAGATGTAAATGTGGCGAGGCACCACCTCTACCCCTGGAATTATTTTATTCATGCTCTCGACAAGCACCTCCCGGCTCCCGCTGTAGCACAGCAGCGCTTGATGCAAGATTTAACAGTGTGCGTTGCGGAATAAAGAGACCCGCTCTTTGTTTTAGCAAAGGGGAGCGACGCCGCGAGGTGGGCTCTCTCTCTCCTTCGCTGCTGCTTAAAAGAGGAAAACGTACGCCACTATAAAGGCCTATGCGAGTTACCCTAAAATACTAGGTCTGTGCAAAGTAGCGCTGGATCTATAGCCAACCACTTAGCACCACGATGCGGAAAAAATAAATAAAGGCAAAACAGAAAAAACAGTGTGCTTTACCGTTTTGAAGACATAATTTAATGAAATGATTGCACTGGAGGTGGTTATAGCACACTCTCCAAAGTACTCAGACCGGTACTCTTATGATGAATTGAACGAGGTGGACCCTCTCGTAAACAAGTGTAGTTCTTTATTGGGTCGACCACTCACTGTTAAGTTTTTTTGTATTGAGTCGTGCTTGAAATGTACTGTAATTCTGCAAACTGTTAATAAATACTTCAATCAAACCGATGCAGATGCCAACCACAGACAGAAAGACAGACGATATAAACACACATGCATGTATTCATGGTAACACCACACACACACACATGCACGCACGCGGCACGCACAGTACATATACGGTACACACATTTTGCACACATACGTGACACAGACATAAACACACATGCATGCATTCATGCAAACGCACGCGACGCAGCAGACAGTGCGGAGACCTCGTAGCAGGCAGCCCAGACATGTTTTCATTAAGTCGCCCCACACACACACACACACACACACACACACACACACACACACACACACACACACACACACACACACACACACACACACACACACACACACACACACACACACACACACACACACACACACACACACACACACACACACACACACACACACACACACACACACACACACGGGACAAGACAAAACGTCCGCTAGCACAAACAACACGCCTTGTTGGCTCTAAATATAGGATTCTACTGTAACAGAGAGACTGCGTCTGGAAGGGAAGGGAAGCACCAGGCGAGACGGAGGCACCATTTTGCTGGAATCATGATGGAAATAGCACGATACTCAGTGGTGGAAAGTGTACATTTACTTAAGTACTGTACTTATTAAGTACAATTAATTGGAGGTATTCGTTTACTTTCATTTTTTACTGCTACTGCACTACATCTCCGATCCAAATATTGTACTTTTACTCCACTATACTTATGACAGCTTCAGTTACTAGTTAGTTTGATTATTACAACAAATACTTTTGTACTTTTTGAGTACATTTTGAAAAAGTACATTTTTGAATTCCGGACTTTCACTTGTAACATACTAGAATTTCGCGGGCCTTCGGCCCGCTCATCCCAGAGTTGCGTTTCCCCGCGTTGCGATACAGAAGTCCACAGATACAGAAGTGCACAGTGACACGCGTTGTATGCAGCTGTTTTGTGTTGCAGCGCACGTGTAGTGTTGTTGTTGTTATCCATATATGCGCCTCGGTTCGTCCCGTTTGTTCCACGCCAGGTGTCGACGCAGTCGTTGGCGCAAATTTCTTATTATTTTAACTGTGTATGTAATCGCGGCTAGTAGCACACATTTTTTTTTAGGAGCACGATGAAAAGTTATGAAATAATGTGTTTGAGGGCCCTCCTATATACAGCTTTAGTCCCCACACGTCTCAATATTTGCCATTGACAAAGAACAGAGAAATTAGGTCGAAATGCCGCTAAATATGACGTAAATTAAAATGTATTATATATATATATGTTTTTAATTGAATGTAAATACTTTACTTATAAAAAAACCTGGCAACCCGCACCCCGCGGTCATTTTCCGCTAACCGGAGCGGTGCTCCCTAGCCTGCTGGAGGGGTTCACATCATCCCATCATCCCATGCACCCTCGAGAGGAAAAAGAAGGAAAATAAATGCAGCCTTGAGCCTACCTGCCAATGTGGTGTTGTGGAGCTTGATCACCTCCTCCTCCTCCTTTTCTCCCCAAATTGCCAATCCCAATAAATGCAAAAGTTGCCTAGTGTGAATACTTCCACAGCCTAATTACTAAAGGATAAACTATCAGTCTTCTCCGAAATCGGTCAATGTTTGTCAACTCAGCACGTGTTGACAACGCATAGTAAACAGAAGGAATACTGGACAACTCACCCCGGTGCCTGCCCGTTTTTCCTCCCGGAATTTTCCCCAGTGAGGGGGATAACTTTGTAATATGCTATTGGCTGTTTGTATTCTTTTTGGAAAAATATAAAAAGATACTCCTGTGGAAAGGCTATATTATTTTACTTATATTGACCCTATAAACAATTTAGTATTATTTAGTATATGTAAGGTTTTTCCCACTCAAATGGTACCTCGTCAGATAATACCCACATAGCCTACAACAACTTCTGTGAACAGACTTCACTGTAGTAGCTTTTCATAAATATATTTGTACTTAGGCTGTCTGCTGTCGTGAATGTTTATAGTTAGAGAAACACACAAAATCTGCTCTAGAAACACACAAAATCTGCTCTCCCACCGACGTCATGTGTCCGTTTATCTCCAGCCGTACAGACTCCATTTGACGCGTCTTATCTACTTTAATACCCACATAGCCTACAACAACTTCTGTGAACAGACTTCACTGTAGTAGCTTTTCATAAATATATTTGTACTTAGGCTGTCTGCTGTCGTGAATGTTTATAGTTAGAGAAATTCAAAGTCCAGCCGTCTGCTGTCCAGCCTCTCCCACCCCTCACTGGGGAAAATTCCGGGAGGAAAACGGAAAAGGGGTGAGTTGTCTTGTTACCAACAGGAGCCGTGTGTGTGTCACACCAAAAGTGGTGACCTATAGAATCCTGTACATAGAAGCATCACGCAATCGTCTCCCTCCCTGTGTGGGTCACGTGGTGGGCTGTGAGCAAATGGGAGAGGGAATGTAGTGTTGCCAGGTCCGCGTATTGTAAGCGAGTGGTAGTGTGTGTAAGTAGCGTGTTGAATGGCATTTGTTCTGTGCTTGTTTTCATAGACGTGGCAACAAATTAGGCGGGGGTGTCGGTGCTTGTGGCGTGTTTGTGTTTGTTATTGATATTGATATTGTTTGCGAGTGTGGACGGGAGCCGGCTTTAGTGGCAGTGCGATGACAATTTTTACGCGGCTGGTGTTGAGTGTGGCCGTGCGGCGCGACATGAGGAGATAGGGAACCAACGACGCGGAGGGTAAGTGTGTGACGTGTTAGTGTGTTTAGTGGGTTGTTGCAGTGTGTGTTGCAGTGTGTCAGTGACGTAGTAGCTGGTGCCTTTTGTTCCTGTCTTGGGGACACCTTTTCAAATGTATAATAGATATACTTTTGCGGTATTGATACTTTTACCCATTCAGGACGGGAACCGCGGCCCTTTAAGCATTATGTTATACTTTAGCTATTGGAAAAAAAAGCAGATCTACAAGCTCATACGAGCTTGTAGATTTTTGAAAAATCTTGTGGCGCAAATCATTGAATAATATATTCTTTCACAGTGAAAGTTTTTAACTCAAATCTTTGCTTACATATAATTTTGGGGGTCCTTGACATGAAATAGTTTGAGAACCATTGTTTTTTTCAGAAAACCGTCAGGATTTAGAAGCAATTTTCTTAGAATTGGCCTCAGGTCTAATTTGAGTATTCCCCCCCCCCCCACCCCACCCACCCATCACTGAAAAAAACCACGATACTACAACAAGCCGTCCCAGTGTCAGCTGTGTTTACACTGATCTGCCAGGGTACATTAGCCATGTATTGTGTGAGCATCAGAGATGCGCACGCACACACACACACACACACACACACACACACACACACACACACACACACACACACACACACACACACACACACACACACACACACACACACACACACACACACACACACACACACACACACACACACACACACAGTACAAGACAAACAGCCCCACGGCCACAGATCACATGTATATGAACTGTATGTATATACGTACAGTATGCACGCTGACATGTCGCTCCTTACATGTTACGCCCACCTTTTCTAGCTCTGATACAAACATGTCTAACATGTGGGAAGACAACTCGGAGAGGATAATAGCGTGTTTATGCAGGAAATGTATATTTGGGACACACACACACAAGCGCGTATTGTATGTACTGTATACGTGCGCACACATGCATATACACAGTACACTTACGGTACACAGTATACATGTAAGCTTGCACGCGCGTATATTATTGACTGACACACACACACACACACACACACACACACACACACACACACACACACACACACACACACACACACACACACACACACACACACACACACACACACACACACACACACACACACACACACACACACACACACACACACACACACACAGAGCGAGGTCCTACCTCAGTCTTTCCCCCTGCTGCTGAGACTGTCTCTATGAAACTCTGTGTTTGCGTGTGTGCGTCTCACAGGAAGACTTCTTCCATCTATTTTCAGTCAACCTGCAGCATCTCAGCAATGTTGCTCACTATGGTGGTGTGTGTGTGTGTGTGTGTGTGTGTGTGTGTGTGTGTGTGTGTGTGAAGTGGAGGCAAAGGCAACGTGGATTACACACTGCATGGCTCTCCAAATACTATACAACCCGCTCCTCTGAAACACACGTACGTACGGTCGTGGAGAACACCCCCCCCCCCCCCCCTAAAACCTTACAGACCCTCTTGCCCTCCACATTTAGTTTTTTCCAACAGGGTGATTTCGTTTTGTACTTTTTTTTTCTTCTTTTTATTTTTTTACGGTTTTCTTTTTATGAATCTGAATCCGTTTTTTTTGCCCAAGTAAAAAACGTGTGGGTGGAAAAGGAAGAATGTGGAGGGAATTAACATCAAGGGTTTTAACCCATTGAGACTTGAGGACGATTCTAATTTGTTGTTCCAGGGAGCTTTGCTTTACATTTTGCACTACATTTTCACGATTTTTCAAAAGTAGCAGACCTACAAGTTCTTGTAGATCTGCTATTTTTCATTAGCTAAAGCATAACATAATGCTTAAAACACCAAAAAGGGTTCCCGCCCAAAATGGGTTAACCCATTGAGACCTGAGATCAGAATCTACATTTTCAGTTTTCTAAAAAAAAAAACCTGTTTCTATATCAGTGGTGCTCAAACTATTTCATGTCAAGGACCCCCCCCCCCCCCACCCCCAGAAGCAAAGATACGAGTTAAAAAACGTTTGCTATGAAAGGATATTCAAAGATTTGCCACACTACGAGCTTGTAGATCTGCTATTTTTTCCCCACAGCTAAAGTATATAAAATAATGGTGGTTTTTAAATGGCTAAAGTGACACAGATGCGTTGTAGGTCTTAATTGGTTAAGGAATATAGGACATGGAGGCCCCCCTGCTGTGCGGCGTGTGAGCTAGCGCTGCCTTCCACCCAGCACCAGCTATGAGCTGCATGGCGCCTCATCATCAAGCGTTGCGTAACACGCATTAAGGCGGAGAACAGCCTATAGTTGGTACAGCGGGGGGGGGGGGGGGGGGGGGGAGTGTCCTCAGTCCGCTGGCGGGTGTCACATTCTGCATGCAACCGATATGCGCGGCTGTATGTCCTGCATGCGCGTCCCCCCCTCCAGCCCCCACCCACACCCCCCGCTGGTCTTCAGCCTGGTATTTTTTTAAAGGTTTCATGACATTCATTTTTAGTTTTAGTTTTTCCTTCATCTTTTATGATTATGACCTCAATTACATTAAAAAAAAAACTTTGAACATTCTGTTGATTTTCTGTGGTCTGGAGTTTTCTCTGGGGTTTGGAAGTCTTTCTGAGCTGCAATGAAAACGGGCAAAACAGTGAAAACAGTGACATCTGCTGGCAAATCCCATTGACATATATGGGATTTTCTGTCTCTTACATCACAAACAGCAGGAAACTCAAAGCACTTGTTTGAGCCAGAAAACCCTACGCCACAGAAAATCTACTGAATGTTAAAAGTTCAGGTTTTTTGGGTGCAATTGAGCTCAGACAACCTAAAAGAAAATTAAGAAAACATATTATTATAATTTTTTTATGTCACAATCCCTTTAAACACGTATGGGTATAAAATAATACGTCTTTTCAATGGAGACTTTGTCCTTGAGTGCAGTGGTTCCTAAAACCGTTTAGCTCGAGGCCCAAAAAAGAGGAATTAGACGTTTGCACGTGACACAAACTAGCACTGGCAGACCTTCAAGGACACAATGTGCCACGTCTAAATCATAAGAGTTCTCTGAAAAACCTATGTTTCTATGTCAGTGGTGCTCAACCTTGTTCATGTCAAGGACACTGAGAATTATCTGTATTTGGCCACGGACCCCCATCTGAAAATATGTTGTTCCAGGGACCTCCCCACAGAAGCAAAGATTTGAGTTAAAAACGTTCGCTCTGAAAGAATATATATTCAAAGGTTTGCGCCAGATTTTCACGATCTTTCAGAAATAGCAGATCTGCAAGCATGTAGCGCGGCACTCGGTGGCACGCTATGAGGTTATAAGTTCGCTATAAATTCTATTATTCCGTAAAAAAAATTAAAATGGTTGTGTTTGTTCAATAACAGCCACCACCTTTAAATTACAACAATAAAATACCCACAACAACATTAAAAGCACAATAAAAGGCCAATTAAAATCACATGGGAGGAAGTGCAAATTTCATTTTACAAGCAGTCAGAAAGGGGGAGTAGGACGATCAGAGCCCACGGCAGCATAAATGCATTTTGGGCTTTATTAGCAAATCATATAACTCTCCTTATTGAGTCTGCTGTAAACTCACCAAGAGAGACCAGGTTTTTATATCAATTTTACAATCAGTAGACCAGACCAGACCAGACCAGACGAGAGTCACGAGACCAGACCAGACCAGACCTATACTTTTGCAGTGGCCAATACACAGACATTCCCTTTGAGGTGTCTACAGACATAAGAGACCAAATAAAAAGGAAACAGGATATATAGATGGCCAAAGGGCTAATAGAGGAAGTGTGTTACTAATCCCAATCCTCACATTCAGTCTACCATGCAGCACTCCTAAAACACTACGGCTCCCATGCAGCACTCCTAAAACATTACGGCTCCATTTGACACTCTCAAGGTTGAATTAATGCTGAGGATGTTGCTATGTACAGTTAGCTAGTGGATAAAGACACAACAGTGTCCTGATCTGTGCTTTCCATTTCATAAACACTAGGTAGTAGCCTATACTCACAATCACAAATAATACAAGGCGTGATGTCACGAGGCGTAATGGTCTGACAACCATATATGGAGGCTTGACCTCAACAGCAACTATCGAACACTTGGTATGTCATACATTGTTTACATTGTGTGCGCGCGTGTGCGTGCGTGTGTGTGTGTGCACGTGTGTGTGTGTGTGTGTGTGTGTGTGTGTGTGTGTGTGTGTGTGTGTGTGTGTGTGTGTGTGTGTGTGTGTGTGTGTGTGTGTGCGTGTGTGTGTGCACGCACGTGTGTGTCCAAAACGTTACTGTTCAGGAAGTACTTTTTGTTGGTTAAAAATTACTCAAATACTGTATAAATATTTTAAAATGCCCACAGAACAGACGTGACTGCTTTCAACCCGGCATCCCCGTTTTTTGCATCATTCATGTGTGAAAATGTACGCAGCATAAAATTGGGGATTATGATGATATAATATGGAAGAGATGAGAGCAGGTTTCTGGCCGACAGTGACGACAATATGCAGGTAACCAAGCAGGCAGGAAAGGCGTGGTTATGGGTTGACCGGGGCGCACACAGGATGCCAGCCGGCTCTGCCACAGTCGGCTGGGCACACCACACCACACCACACCACCCACACATGCAGTCCACAAACAGCCAAAAAAGAGAGCCTTCCCTTGCCAGATCCTCTAGCCCATTAAAGACCTGATGAGGACCCCATTCTTCTAAATCATGACAGTTTTCTGGATGTTTTCTATGTCTGTGGTTCTCAACTTATTTCATGTCAAGGAATGATTATGTATTTGGCCGCAGACCCTCATCTCAAAATATGTTGTTCCAGGGACCACCACAGAAGCAAATATTTGAGTTAAAAGCGTTCGCTGTGAAAGAATATTATATTCAACGATTTGCGCCGCATTTTCACGATCTTTCCAAAAATAAAAAATAAAATAGCAGATCTACAAGACATTTTGGCTATTTTTCAATAGCCAAAATGTTTAAAATAACAGTTAAAGTGGTTAAAAGCTATATGAGGCGACACAGACGTTGTCCTCAGGTCTGAAAGGGCTATAGCATGTGTGCCGTGGTAACGTTATAGTCCTAGTCTAAGATGCCCCGGAGCCTTATGGCGCTGCTCTCACGTGACGAGCCCATTCATGCTGCAACTCATCGCTAAGTAGGACGCAAGCTGGTCAGTGTTGTAAGGACAACACATCGGCCTCCGCGACCTCCCCAAGGTCAGGTATTTAAGCCACATTCAGGACGGGAAACGGGTGTTTTAAAGCGTTACGTACTTATACTTTAGCTGTTGAAAAAAAGGAGATCTACTAAGCTCGTATATACGAGCTTGTGCATGGAAATGTGTCGCAAATCTTTGAATATATATTCTTTCAGAGCGAATGTTTTTTAACTCATATCTTTGCTTCTGGGGGGGTCCCTGGAACTACATATTTTCAGATGGAGGTCGGCGGCCTATTACATATAGTTTTGGGGGTCCTTGACATGGAAAACTTTGAGAACCACTGACATAGAAACATATAGGATTTTCGGAAAATTGCCTCTGCTGGTTAAAACCAGCAGAGGCGGAAAGTAACTCAAGTGCGGTACTTTGAGGACAGTTTTGAGGTATTTCCACTACATCTCGGATCCAAATATTATACTTTTACTCCACTACATTTATTCGACAGCTTATAGTTACTTAGCCTACTAGTTACTTTGTAGATTTTGATTATTATTATTACAAAACATACATCTTACATCCCACTTCAGCCCTGTATATATTTTGGCCATTTGAAAAAAGCTGTGGGCTTTTAGATCCGACTATTTTCAAAAGATTGTATACATTTTGAAAACTTGAAATCAGTCATTCTGCATAAATAGTACTTTCTACTTTTGGGTACTCTAAGTACATTTTGATACCAATACTTTTGTACTTTTACTCAAGTACATTTTGAATTTCCGGGACTTTTACTTTGTAACAGACCATTTCTATGGTTGCGTTAAGTACAAAATGTGAGTACTTTTTTTAATTCCCACCACTGAAAACCACATATTACTAGAGTCTGACACACAATATGAAGACACACAGGATCCAGGTATAGCCAGGCATGCTGAAATGCCTCTGCCTCTAGGCAGAACAATGTGACTGCAGCCCGCGCGCTACGTCGAATGCAGAATGGCGCCTACACTGTGGTCCAATGTCAGGGACGTGCAGAGAGTGTGTTAGAGATGCAGGGGGCTGAAATTCCATAAGAGGGCACTTTTGGAAGAAAATAGACGATCTACAAGCTCTCAACGCGTCGCAGCGCGACGCGTTGAGAGCTTGTAGATCAGCTATTTTCCAGGTGTGACCCCTCCACTAACTGGAGATGTGGCGATGACATGGATTTCTAAACAAATTCTTTCAACGCAAAATGCTGAGTTCAAGATCAGGAGAGTTCAGGAAAAAAGCAATTCTCGGGTATATGGCATGGCAAGGAAAGGAGTGGCATTTTGCATTTCTTTCACCATGGTAAATGCTGCATTCGTGGTCTGGAGAGGGCAGTTGTTTTACAGACGGGTAAAAGGGTCCACGTACAGGGAAGAAAACGACGACATTTTGACAGACGTGGCTAAGAAACCCCTGACTCCGAAATGACGCGCGTCGTCGTGTCTGTCGCCATCATGACGGAGGCACTAAGCTCTGAATGGTAAGTATAGTAAATTTGATTTATAAAGCACTTTTCAAAACAAAGTTACAAAGTGCTGTACGGTGGACAACAAGGTAAAAACAATCACATTAACCCATTTTGGGCGGGAACCCCTTTTGGTGTTTTAAGCATTATGTTGTACTTTATAAAAAATAGCAGATCTACAAGCTCATAGCGTGGCACCAAGTGCCGCGCTACAAGCTTGTAGGTCTGCTATTTTTGAAAAATCGTGAAAATGTGGCACAAATCTTTGTATATATATTCTTTCAGAGCGAACGCTTTTAACTCAAATCTTTGCTTCTGGGGGGGTATCTGAAACAACATATTTTCAGAAGGGGGTCCGCGGCCAAATGCAGATAATTCCGGGGGTCCTTGACATGAAAAACTGTCAGAATTTAGAAGACATTGGTAGAAAGGTCTAAATGGGTTAAAAATAAAAACACAACAAGAAGAAAAGCAAAACCTTGGCCTGCACAAATAGGTCAGGTAAGACATTTCAGAGGCCAAAAAAACGTTTTCAGCAAATTCTTAAAACTGTCAAGTGTCAACAGACTCTAGCATTCTTTATCGAAACAGTGTGGGAGCAACTACTGCAAATGCCCGGCGGTCACCCTGTAGTGTAGTCGCAGGGATTTTCAGAAAGCCCTTATCTGAAGACCGGATCTGATCTTACATTAGGCTTTATTGCAAGCAGAATGGTTCAGTGTGGGCTTACTATGGCAGTGCCAGTCAGGGCCCCAGTAGGGGTGCCAGCCAGGGCCCCAGTAGGGGTGCCAGCCAGGGCCCCAGTAGGGGTGCCAGCCAGGGCCCCAGTAGGGGTGCCAGTCAGGGCCCCAGTAGGGGTGCCAGCCAGGGCCCCAGTAGGGGTGCCAGGCAGGGCCCCAGTAGGGGTGCCAGCCAGGGCCCCAGTAGGGGTGCCAGCCAGGGCCCCAGTAGGGGTGCCAGCCAGGGCCCCAGTAGGGGTGCCAGCCAGGGCCCCAGTAGGTGTGCCAGCCAGGGCCCCAGTAGGGGTGCCAGGCAGGGCCCCAGTAGGGGTGCCAGCCAGGGCCCCAGTAGGGGTTCCATCCAGGGCCCCAGTAGGGGTGCCAACCAGGGCCCCAGTAGGGGTGCCAGCCAGGGCCCCAGTAGGGGTGCCAGCCAGGGCCCCAGTAGGGGTGCCAGCCAGGGCCCCAGTAGGGGTGCCAGCCAGGGCCCCAGTAGGGGTACCAGCCAGGGCCCCAGTAGGGGTACCAGCCAGGGCCCCAGTAGGGGTGCCAGCCAGGGCCCCAGTAGGGGTGCCAGCCAGGGCCCCAGTAGGGGTGCCAGCCAGGGCCCCAGTAGGGGTTCCAGCCAGGGCCCCAGTAGGGGTTCCAGCCAGGGCCCCAGTAGGGGTGCCAGCCAGGGCCCCAGTAGGGGTGCCAGCCAGGGCCCCAGTAGGGGTCCCAGCCAGGGCCCCAGTAGGGGTGCCAGCCAGGGCCCCAGTAGGGGTGCCAGCCAGGGCCCCAGTAGGGGTGCCAGCCAGGGCCCCAGTAGGGGTCCCAGCCAGAGCCCCAGTAGGGGTGCCAGCCAGGGCCTCAGTAGGGGTGCCAGCCAGGGCCCCAGTAGGGGTCCCAGCCAGGGCCCCAGTAGGGGTGCCAGCCAGGGCCCCAGTAGGGGTGCCAGCCAGGGCCCCAGTAGGGGTGCCAGCCAGGGCCCCAGTAGGGGTGCCAGCCAGGGCCCCAGTAGGGGTGCCAGCCAGGGCCACAGTAGGGGTGCCAGCCAGGGCCCCAGTAGGGGTGCCAGCCAGGGCCCCAGTAGGGGTGCCAACCAGGGCCCCAGTAGGTGCCAACCAGGGCCCCAGTAGGTGCCAACCAGGGCCCCAGTAGGGGTGCGTGGTTGGTTGTGGGCAGCATACGTTGGTAGCCTATACTGTATGTCATATCGGTGGTTGCCACGCGGAGGATTAGCAATATGTGCTTGGACTGGGTGGACTTGTCCTCAGCTCTCTCCTTCACCCCCACTAACCCATTAAGACCTGAGGCCCAAATTAAAAAACAGTTAAAAAAAAAAAAAAATGTTTCTATATCAGTGGTTCCCAAACCTTAAACATGTCAAGGAGCCCCACAATTTTATATATATTTGTCCGCCGACCCCCATCTGAAAATATGTTGTTCCAGGGACAAGAGCGAGCAAATATATGGGTTTAAGCGTCCAGAATATAATATTCAATATTCATTTGCAGGCCACATTTTTCACGATTTTTCAAAAATAGCAGACCTCGTAGCGCGGCACTCGGTGCCGCGCTACGGTGTCTGCAATAAGGTGGTGTCTGCAATAAGGCGACACCAAATGCGTCCTCAGGTCTAAATGGGCTAACAGGGTGTGGCATGGATGGACGACTCTCTCCTTCCCCCCCACTAACAGACGGATGACCGCCTGTTCGCCTGGACCTCCGGCCGCGTGACCGCGCCGTGATCCGTGGACGAGTGTGTGTGTCCGACATACGTGTGTATCGGTTATACGATCATGCGAGTGAGTGGGTGGGAGCATGTCGGATGTGTGTGTGTGCCGTGTTGCGTGTGGCGTCGAGCATTTGGTGTTGTCCCGTGTCCAATGCCCTCATCATCACCATGTCCTATACGGGGTGACCCGAGCAGCTGATCGCAACCGCAACCCGGTGGTATCTGTCACCCCCATTAACACACCTCGTCGTGCTTTCGGAAATATGCAACCGAGCGAGAGTGCGCTGGAGCGCACCCAGGGTGGCTGTCTAGGTCTGGTCTGGTCGTTGGGGAAATTCAGTTCACGTTGCACTGTGGGAAGCGCACCAGACTGGACACGCTGATCACTCCCTAGTCCTACTGGAGTTTAAATCCAGGTCTTTCCTTGGTCATTTGCGACAACAATGATGGTCAAGTCATTGCAAACTAACGGCTAAAGTGGTTCAAAGGCGACACAGAATGCGTCCTCAGGTCTAAATGGGCTAACAGGGTGGGGCATGGATGGACGACTCTCTCCTTCACCCCCAACTAACAGACGGATGACCGCCTGTTCGCCTGGACCTCCGGCCGCGTGACCGCGCCGTGATCCGTGGACGAGTGTGTGTGTGTGTGTGTGTGTCTGACATACGTGTATCGGTTTACGATCATG
Organism: Electrona antarctica; assembly: GCF_951216825.1. NCBI lineage: Eukaryota > Metazoa > Chordata > Actinopteri > Myctophiformes > Myctophidae > Electrona > Electrona antarctica. Next base: position 14,734,362 of record NC_136797.1, read on the forward strand.
CGAGTGAGTAGGTGGGAGCATGTCGGATGTGTGTGTGTGCCGTGTTGCGTGTGGCGTCGAACATTTGGTGTTGTCCCGTGTCCAATGCCCTCATCATCACCATGTCCTATACGGGGTGACTCGAGCAGCTGATCGCAACCGCAACCCGGTGGTGTCTGTCACCCCCATTAACACACCTCGTCGTGCTTTCGGAAATATGCAACCGAGCGAGAGTGCGCTGGAGCGCACCCAGGGTGGCTGTCTAGGTCTGGTCTGGTCGTTGGGGAAATTCAGTTCACGTTGCACTGTGGGAAGCGCACCAGACTGCACACGCTGATCACTCCCTACTGGAGATTAAATCCAGGTCTTTCCTTGGTCATTTGCGATGACGGGACGGGTCAAGTCATTGCAAACGGCAGTGGTTTAGGTTTCTTTGGTATAGTCTTCGCCTCCTTGTGTAACAAAACGGGTCCTAATCGTATTCAAACGTGGGTTGAATGAACCCATTTAGACCTGAGGCCGATTCTAAAAAAATGCCTTCTAAATCCTAACAAGAGTGGATCATGTGTGCCCCACTCTTTTTGTCTGAAAAACATGTTTCTATGTCAGTGGTGCTCAACCTTTTTCATGTCAAGGAACCCCAGAAGTATCTGCATTTGGCCCCCCTTCTGAAAATATGTAGTTCCAATCCAGGGACCCCCCTCCCCCAGAAGCAAAGATTGAGTTAAAAAACGTTTGCTGAGAAAGAATATATATATTCAAAGATTTGCGCCACATTTTCACGATTTCTGCAATTTTTCAATAGCTAAAGTCTAATATAATGCTTAAAACACCAAACAAACACCTGAATGGGTCAAAGTGTTCATTTCAATGCATTTCAAGACGAAAGATTATTTATCAGCGCTCTATGACGTCAATCCCCGATGGCTCTGAAATCGGAGCAGATATATTTACGAATGCACCCAAATATAAGTCATTCCACTTTTATTTAATTAAACGTAATACTAAACCCTTACCCCGAGGTGAATACAACGGGTATAGCGAGGACAAATATGGCAATGAACGCTATTCTGGTGCGTATACGTGCGTCTGTGCGCTCATACTTCGTTCTACCCGTGCCTCTAAAGTCAGTGACTCGACCAGACCCAGTCAGGAAACACACGAAGGACACGCCACGCCACTGCACATGTCTACGTGCAGACATAGCACACATTCATGCCGTGCATGTGTGTGTGTCCATGTGTGTGTGTGTGTGTGTGGGAGCCCTCTCAGTGAGGTCGTCATCACCAAACAAACAGGTGCTGTTCACATTTATAACCGTGCTGTAATTGATCCCAAAGGGTGACTCGCCATACAGCTAAATGCACACGGTGCTAATTTGACTCTGAGATGGTTAAGAATGGACCCCCGGACGGAGCGTTTCGGGGGTCCTTTCACTGGGAGGATCTCAGAGCTGAATTACCAACGGGAGTTATTTTTTTGTGCTGTGTATGAAACATTCCCAGAAGGCCAGAGAAGAACAGGTCCATTAACACATCCCCCCCTGTGTGTGAAACCCAACCCTGTCTCTGTTGATACATGTCCTAGATTAGACACTGTGGCTCCCACGCACACACGCACACGCACGCACACACACGCACACACAGACAGACACACGCACGCACGCACACAGACACACTCACACACAGACACATGCACGCACACACACAGACACACACAGACACACGCACGCACACACACGCACGCACACGCATGCACACAGACACACGCACGCACACACACAGACACGCACACACGCACGCACACACACACAGACACACGCACACACACGTAGTACTATACTAGTGAGGACATCACAATTTTAGTGCAGCAATTTTAGCCCCGACTCTAAACGTGCTGTAAACATTGTGAGCTTGGAGATCAGATATTTGATCAGATATTTGGCCCTCGCACGCACAAAGAAATGCACGCACGCACGTACACACACGCATGCTCACGCACACACGAAAGACACGCGCAAAGGGAATGTGGTCTCATTTTTCTTCTCACACGCTGACAGGTGGAGTTGAGATAAGCTCAAACTCTTTAGAAGAAAGTGCTGATTGTCAGAGAGAGGTCAGATGTGACTCATGGGGTTATCATTAGGTCACGCCACGCTGATCCCTGTCCTCACCCTCCCTATACCGCGCTCCCCCTGAGGGACACATGCTGATCCCTGTCCTCACCCTCCCTATAGCGCGCTCCCCCTGAGGGACACATGCTTAAGTGCAGTCCCCTGTCAACAGGACATTTATTTATGTCCACACACAGTTGGGTCTGACCGTCACCAAACGTCCATTCCCTCTGGCGTCCACAGAAGTGCTCTCAGGGACGTAGCTGCCCATTTGGTTGCCCTACTCATAGGATATATCGGGTGCCGATCACCGTTCACGTAATTTTCAAACGATACGGAATCGGATCGGGAGCACTAACAAAAAAAAACGTGATCGGGGACATCCCTAGTATCAATATTATATCCATATCATGATATTATACTGGATATTGTCTGTGGTTTTGGATATTGTACTATTGTGATATGGCATATGTGTAATGATCGAAATCAGATCGGGAGCAGGAAAAAACATTTGATTGGGACGTCCCTACTATTCGGTTCCTGCCTCAGGTTGTACTAGTACTAGCAATAGGGCGGCGGTGGCTCAGGGGTAGAATGACCGGATGGTAACCGCAAGGTTGCCAGTTCGAACCCTGTGGGCTCCCCCAGAGTCAGTGTCGAAGTGTCCTTGAGCAAGACACTGAACCCCTAATTGCTCCTGATGTGCAGGTTGGTGCCCTGCATGGTTTCCTCCGCCAACAGTGTATGAATGTGTGTGTGAATGGGTGAATGTAATGCACAATCTATGTAAAGCGCCTTGGATAAAGGCGCTATATAAATGCACCATTTACAGTTGGAGGCCATCGATATTGTCCTTTTCTTTTTGCTGAGGTTTGCGTGATCTGCGCAAAAGGACAGTTAACCCATTTTGGGCGGGAACCCCTTTTGGTGTTTTAAACATTATGTTATAATTTAGCTATTGAAAAATAGCAGATCTACAAGCTCATAGCGTGGCGAGTGGCGTGCTACGAGCTTGTAGGTCTGCTATTTTTGAAAAATCGTGAAAATAGAAATAGAAAACTGGAGGATTTAGAAGGATTTTTTTTAAAATTTTGAGGTCAGGCCTAAATGGGTCAAATGATAAGGGACAATATCGGTGGCACCCAACTATACCATTTAGTACAAGCCCTAGTACTAGCCCTTCCAATGCATGGGCTTTTCGAAATGACGTCATGGCCAGCCAAGTCTATGGACTTTAAATGTATTACACTGTCTGTCTGTCTCGTGTTTGTGATGCAGGAATGAAAGTCATCCCGAATGTGGCCTTGTGCCCTGCAGCTCAGATTAACTCTGACGGCCTTTCAAAGCGCAGCGCTGCAGCGACTGCTTACATTGTGGCTTAGAGGCGTTGACAGTTACAGTACACTGTCGCTAATTAGGGTGCCAGCCACCAAATCTCTTTGCTGAAGAGATTTGGTGTAGAGGGAACAAAAAAAAACTGTTTTTATATAATATTTGAGTTAAAAACGTTGGCTGTGAAAGAATATAATTATATTCACACACCTTCACAATTTTTCAAAAATAGCAGATCTACAAGCTCGTAGCACGGCACTCAGTGCCGCGCTATGAGCTTGTAGATATGAGCTTGTAGATCTGCTATTTTTCAACAGCTAAAGTTTAAAATAATGGTGAAACTGGTAAAAATGAGTAAAATTCAAGCACATACACAGTCACGCTGCATCGCAAACACAGATAGTGTTCCACAGCGAACACTGGCTGCGATCAATAAGCTGATCGTTATAGCGGTAACCAATGACCCCACTCCACATCGCTGCCATCATCCATTGAGCTTTCCTCATGCGCTCCAAGTCATTTGCAGCTTGTAGAGCAAATCAGAGAAATGACAATTAGATCCCGACACATTCATTTCCATCCTAATTATCAAAACGTGTAAATAACTCATCAATCCCAAATAGCACGCCGGCCCCTCTCTCTCCGAGTCGCTGCACCGTGAACCGATGTGTCAACAGAAATTTATGCCAGCTGCTTGTTTGTGTTTCCCCAAACAGTTTTGCAGATGCAAAGCGTGCCAAATGGTATGATAATTACAGCGGGTCTGAATAGCATGCAAATGGCCTTAACCCATTTTGACCTGAGATCAGATTCTAAAAATGTCTTCTACATCCTGACAGTTTTCTGAAAAAGCTGTTTCTATGTCAGTCGTTCTTCGATTTTTTTAAAATAGCAGACCTACAAGCTCGTAGCGCGCCACTCGGTGGCGCGCTATGAGCTTGTAGATCTGCTATTTTTCAATAGCTAAAGCATAACATGATGCTAACACCAAAAGGGGTTCCCGCCCAAAATGGGTTAAAGCTGCAATCTAGCACAGCGCTTCCCAAACTCTGGTTCGGGAGCCGTGTATAACGTGAATGTGAAATAGAGGGTATGCGCGTGACATCATCATCATCATCATACCGGGAGGTTATGCGGAACGCCTACTGAGTGAGAAACTTAGAAACGACTTTCTGTGCCTTGACAGCCCATACTACATCCAAACAGAAAAGTCCTATCTGACTGCATTAAGCCATTGTTTTAAGACATGTTTTCTTCGCCTGTGTGAAACAGTTAGGATCAGCCCAGTCCGCTGCTGGCCTCAAATACAAGGTGGAAATCACCCGTGATGTTTGTTTTGAACCACTTGGTTAACTTACAACACCAGGACTGTAGCCTACAGATTGTGCCAGGACACTTGTCAATCACAGAATACAAAAAGTTTATATACTTGAAAAGCGAATCCGTTCATGTGAATATTGCAATATTCTAGTAGTCTGTGTGATTTCTGGTCAAGAGGGGCGGGTGGATCCTATTGGTCTAGAGGGGTGGATCCTATTGGTTTGGAGGGGCTGGTGCCGGTTGAAAACTGGCGGTGGATCCTATTGGTTCACTGATCTGAGCACCCGCCCCCCTCCTCCCTCCCTCCCTCCCCGCTGGAAAACAGCGGGGAACACTGACGTCACCAAATTTGGAGTGAGGCGCCTCTGCACTGTTATTGGTTAGCGAAATACAAGGAAGTGGGCTTCCCGTGCCAGCATTTCCAATGCGTTAACACCAGGCTTTCATTTTTGAGCCGAATGCAAACGAACACACCAACAACAACAAAAAAGGAAGACTTTTTTAATGTGCCCAAACCCAAAATATTCCAGGGTTCATGTGGTTAACTTACCCCAACAGGCTAAAAAGAAAAGCTAGAACACACTAAAATATAATGTCAGCTGGTTCCATGGGTCTGTTCTTACTCCACCATGTTGTTCTAATGAAATGAAATCATCTTTCTGTTCAGTGTCATGCCATTCTGTTGAGTGTCCTTTAGTATGAGGCTTATGCAACCTATTGTAAGCATGTCCCTTGTCCCCTTTTGCCATGGGGAAATTCTTAATACAAGCATTTTATTTATTTATTTAGTACTTATTTAAAATGGGCACTTCATCCATTTTCAACCTATCTTCATATAATTGGTCCTCCTCACAATAATGCTCCTTATAATTTGCCACCATTTACGTCTACTAATTTCGAACTTACTTAAAATTACAATTTTCTTTTATGAATGGAAGAACAATGGCTTCTATTTCAGCATACTAACTTTTCAGGAAGAGAAAGGGTGTAGCGTCTATATAGCTTGGAATGCCCTTCGATGATGCCATTGGCAGGCAGGTTCCTGAACCGTCCATAGCCCACCAATAGGACCCATCTTAGAATGAGCACTTGTGCGCCCCAATTATACAGAGATATAGCCTAGTTGAAAATGGGTAAGTAAGAGAACGGCCAAAACACAGCTGCATGCTTGAGCATAAATATTGACTGTCATCCAACAATTAATGGCCTAGCAATTCCATCGTCCATTAGTTTTACATCCAGATATAATCAGCTATATCTTCCATTTCCAAAGGGAATGCTATCCGGCGATTATCTGACAACATTAACATGACATTAACATGTCATCCAGGCCCAGCCGAGCAGTGTATATTTCCATAGTCCTCTAGTATTAGTCCTCCCAATCCAATTCACTGTACACTAGAACCTAGACAGTAATTGAATATTTGTCCATGAATTGCTTTCCGAGGGATTAATTGACGTGTAGGTTTCCAATGTAGAATATAATAGTCACCTAGCAACTAATACTAGAAATAAAATCAAAGACCTGTCATTTCCACGAAACAAAACCTATTTTTGGCCTGCTCAAATCATTCACAGTTGTTGGTAAGATGCCTAATGTCACATAAAGCACATCTCTGCTGTCGGTTAGCTGATTTGGCAGATAGTTTGAGGATCCAAGTTAGGAGGTTTTCGCCAAATAACTTTAATACTTTCCATTGATTCAATATTTTTTTTTACAAACACACAGACTTAAAGGGTGTTCAAAAGCATTGAATTATGAAAGAAAAGGAGTTAGGTGGTTTGGTTTCTTCCAGATAGCAACGATATTATATTCTGTGTGGCAATAGTTACAGACATTGAGGTATAAAGAGTTTAGACTGCTCTACTATGCTACTGTGGTCTCTGACACACAATGATCTGGCCTTCTTGCTAGTTCTATTAGCTTTCACTTAAAAAGCTATTTTCAGGCCTGCGAGAGACCACACAAAGGTTTGTGCTTTCATGCGTGTTTGCAAGTTTGGACATGTAAAACTTTGTGTGTGTGTGTGTGTGTGTGTGTGTGTGTGCGCGCGTGAGTGCGTGCGCTTGCGTGCGTGCGCCGTGCGCGCATGCTTATGTACTACATGGGTGCGTGCGTGCGTGCATGCGTGCGTGCGTGCGTGCGTGCGTGCGTGCGTGCGTGCGTGCGTGCGTGCGTGCGTGCAGGCAAGTGTGTGCTTGTGAAACAGGTATATACATACGGTCTGGCCAGAGTTTTGTTTTTGTTGTTTTTAAGTCGCCGAAGGTAAAGTAAGACATTCAGTATTAATCATCAAGCGTTGTTACACTTCAAAGGTATATACGCCACGCTCCATTTATCAGTCTGCAGACAGTCTTTGGTGGTTAAAAGGATCACACCACCAGATGCTATCAAAGACACCCCCCCCCCCCCACCCCCAAGGCTTTATCCCAGGGTTTAAAATAAATGTGTGGCCCCAGAGGCATTCCAATTGCGAGGAGGTCTGAAGGCTTGCGAGCGAGCAGGCAGGCCAAAGAGAGGGGCTATAGCTGCTCTGTGAAACTCAAGCCCGGGTGTTGTTGCCTCTCGTACCATCGCTCAGAGTTTGGGAGCTGCTGCTGCCCCTGAAAACAGCTGGCCACACACATGCCAACACACTGGGGACCTCTAGAATTATCATTTTAAAGCATGCGAGCTATGTCCACTTCAACATGGATACAGCAGGCGTCCCCAAGCTACTAGAGCCCTGCTTCACTCCCACACCAGGTGTTCACTGCTGTGTGTGATATTCCCCAGTATGACGTCCTCATTATAGTAAAGGCTAAGAGAGAGAGAGAGAGACAGACAGACAGACAGACAGACAGACAGACAGACAGACAGACAGACAGACAGACAGACAGACAGACAGACAGACAGACAGACAGACAGACAGACAGACAGACAGACAGACAGACAGACAGAGACAGACACTCTTCCAGTGTTTTACTTAAGTAAATGTAGTGGAGAAAAAAGTACAATATTTGCCTCTGAGATGTAGTGGAGTAGAAGTAAAAGTACTGGAAATTGGAAATACCCTAGTACAGTACAAACATCTCACAATTGTACTTTAAGTACGGCACTTAAGTAAATTCACTTAGTTACTTTCCACCACTGCCATTCAGTAGAAGGATTTAACCAATTTATATAAATCAAAGAAATGAAGGGCAATACGAGGGGGGGTAAAAAAAAAAAAAAAGTGTGTGCGAGTCAAGAGAGAGACAGAGAGAAACAAGCCGAACAAAACGTCTTTTCTGTAAGTGTACCGTCGTGTCTCCCCGGCAGCCAAACCACATGCATAACGAAGGCGAGCCAATATACTGTAAGTCCCTCTTCTGGAAGCAGCCATGCTCTTCTTCCATCTAAAACAGCCACCACAGTCATGGTACATCGTCCCGACCAGACGTTGTGCTGACACGGCTGCGGGGTGACAGCTCGCTGCAACAGGGGTGGTTGGTTGGTGGCGGTGGCGGCGGCGGTGTGTCATCGACCCCGTATAGCACACCCTTTCATCTCCTTTTTTTCTGCTTGCCTTTTCCAGCGAGCGACTCCCAAGTTTAGTGTCCTCCAGGATTTTTTGTTTTAGGGCTGACATTAATTCACTGGCTGCTGCACCCCCACCTCCACCACCACCCCCACCCCCACCTCCACCCCCACCACCACCATCACAGTTTGTGCCACATATTGTCTCCGATTAGAATAGCATCTGCATTGTTCCAGAGTGCGGGAAGGGAAGGGAGGGGAGGGGAGGGGAGGGGAGGAGGGTGGCGGTGTTTTGACTGAAAGAATTCCTCTCTCCAGGGCGAAATGGATACTTTTGTCCTTTTTTTGTTGCACTTATTAGCCCAGTCTTCCTCCTCCACCACCACCACCCATGTCTCTTTCCTGGAATGTTCAGAGAGAGAGAGAGAGAGATATTTCTCGGGGCGTCTGAACAAGCGGGGCAGTACCCCTAACTCGGCCCACAGCCATGACCCATTAGGGTTAAACCAGTCGGTGGTTGTGTCTGTGTCTGTCTGTGACTCCACAGACAACACCCCCCCCCCCCAACCCCATCGGCCGGCCGCAAGCTTCCAGACAGCTGGAAGAGATTACGCACAGGGGTGGAACTCATTTTTGTACAACTCCAGTGACAATGGTGAGGACTGTCTTGAAAAGCTGTTGTTTCTTCTGAAAGGGAGCCTTTTATTATGACCATCGCCACCAACGGGCTCAGGCAGAGAGCGCTGCATGTCGACTATAGTGACCAGAGCTCAGGCAGAGAGCTATGCGGTGGACCGCTGCATGTCGACTATAGTGACCGGAGCTCAGGCAGAGAGCTATGCGGTGGACCGCTGCATGTCGACTATAGTGACCGGAGCTCAGGCAGAGAGCTATGCGGGCATACGTGGCCGGTTAAGACTCACCTGTGGCTCCGACATGTGTGGCCGGTTAAGACTCACCGGCCGTGGCTTCGGCGTGAGTCAGGGTTAGGTTAGGGTTTGGGGGTTAGGGTTAGGTTTCTGGTTTAAGGACTTCAGTGTTTTGTACCATGCTATTGTATATGTACAGAACAAAGAATGTTTGCTTTCGCCATCTTTGTTGAAGAAGAGTCTGTTAGGTAAGGGGGTAGGACATCGGACCAAAGTAGTGTCGGACTGTTAGTACGTATAGGACCAAAGATATGCACCCATTCAGGCTATATCCCAAAACAGCACCCCCTCCTTTTTTTTACACACCTTAAGAAAAGGACACACAAAGCTGGAAGTGTTTCTTCAGTGGCAGCTAGCGGCGAGGGACATGGGGGAACGCTTAATGTGAAAAAGGTGTAAATGTTTTACAAGAAATGGAACACGGTCTTAATAAGTTATAAATGAGGCGGCGCTGCATGGGTGATGTCATGCATGCTGCCTGCCCGCCCGAACCGCCCAATCGCCCGCCCCGCTCGGGTATATACGTCTTGTTTAGGCGAGGGTCGCTAGGAGACTGAAACACAACACTCTGCAGTGTGGAGGACCGAAGGGGGGGGGGGGGGGGAGAGAGAGAGAGAGAGAGAGAGAGAGAGAGAGAGAGCGTGTGTGTGTGTGCATGTGTGCGAGAGACAGTGTGTGTGTGTGTGTGTGTGTGTGTGTGTGTATGTGTGTGTGTGTGTGTGTGTGCGCGTGCGACAGAGAGAGAGAGAGAGAGAGTGTTTGTGCGTGTGTGTGTGTGTGTGTGTGTGTGCGCGTGCGACAGAGAGAGAGAGAGAGAGAGAGAGAGAGAGAGCGTGTGTGCGTGTGTGCAAGAGCCTGTGTGTGTGTGTGTGTGTGTGTGTGTGTGTGTGTGTGTGTGTGTGTGTGTGTGTGTGTGTGTGTGTGAGAGTGAGAGACGGTGTGTGTGTGTGTGTGTGTGTGTGTGTGTGTGTGTGTGTGTGTGTGTGTGTGTGTGTGTGTGTGTGTGTGTGTGTGTGTGTGAGAGTGAGAGACGGTGTGTGTGTGTGTGTGTGTGTGTGTGTGTGTGTGTGTGAGAGTGAGAGACGGTGTGTGTCTGTGTGTGTGTGTGTGTGTGTGTGTGTGAGAGTGAGAGACGGTGTGTGTGTGTGTGTGTGTGTGTGTGTGTGTGTGTGTGTGTGTGTGTGTGTGTGTGTGTGTGTGTGTGTGTGTGTGAGAGTGAGAGACGGTGTGTGTGTGTGTGTGTGTGTGTGTGTGTGTGTGTGTGTGTGTGTGTGTGTGTGTGTGTGTGTGAGAGTGAGAGACGGTGTGTGTGTGTGTGTGTGTGTGTGTGTGTGTGTGTGTGTGTGTGTGTGTGTGTGTGTGTGTGTGTGTGTGTGTGAGAGTGAGAGACGGTGTGTGTGTGTGTGTGTGTGTGTGTGTGTGTGTGTGTGTGTGTGTGTGTGTGGGTGTGTGTGCAGCCCTCTTCCTGTGTGGTCATAATAAAGCTCTGGTCTTCGACGGGCCCTGCATGGATGAGGTCACTCTCTGTATGATGACATCATAGCGGCCGTCGTCCTAATGGGCACACAATGGCCGTGCAGCGCGGAGGAGGAGGAGGGAGGGTGGCCTCCAGAGAGCCCTTAATGGCACTGGAACGTCCATCAGTCCATCGCAAATGTATTGCGGGGGATTTTTTTGCCAAAGCTGTCTCCAGGTAGTCATTTTGAAGAACACGCACCACCCCCCCCAACCCAGCAGTGAATGTGTACTGGAGTGCTGATTTCGTCGACTAATAGTATGCCACGTTTTTTTTTGTCAACAACCTTTTTCCACTGACGAAAACTAAATTAAACTAAATGAAAACTAAGCTATGATGACTAAATATATTGACAATTTCGTCAACAAATCAGAATTCTAGAACTAGAATTAGGAAGGGAAAATATTAGGAAGGGACTAGTGGACGAGAGATCGAGTATAAGTCATTACGACAGCATCAAGGCCTGCCAAAATACATTTTAGTACTTTTTACTAAAATCTTATGATATTTAGTCGACTAAAACCAGACTAACACTAAAACATTCCAGGTGACTAAAATGTGACTAAAACTAAATGAAAACTATTCAAGAGACTATATGACTAAAACTTAAAATCTAAATTTGCTGTCAAAATCAACACTGCTGTAGCCTAATGATGATCAAAGTATTACAAAAGGCGAGTGTTTCCTCCAGTGACAAACATGTTGACTATGATGAGGGATGATGGAACACATGCATGCATACACTACATTTATTTGACAGCTTTAGTGACTAGGTGCTTATTACAAAACACACATTACCCACTTCAGCCCTATATACATGTCGGCCATTTGAGAATAGCCGATCTGCAAGCTTACAATCGTGAAATGAAAAAAATAAAATAAAAATAAAAGTTTGAGAACTAGAACCGAGCCCTTAACCCATTTAGGCCTGACGTCGAAATTTAAAAAATGTATTCTAAATTCTGACAGTTTTCTGAAATACCTTATGTCAGTGGTGCTCAATATTTCATGTCAAGGACCCCAAAAACTATATGTATTTGGCCGCCGACCCCCATCTGAAAATATGTTGTTCCAGTGACCCCCGCAGAAGCAAAGATTTGAGTTAAAACGCTCACTCTGAAAGAATATAATTATATTCAAAGATTTGAGGCACATTTTCACGATTTTTCAAAAATAGCAGACCTACAAGTTTGTAGATCTGCTATTTTTCAATAGTTACATTATAACATAATAATGTTTAAAACACCTAAAGGGGGTTCCCGCCCAAAATGGCTTAAGGAAAGCAGAGCCCAGCTGGCAGCGGCAAACAGTCGCATGCCCACCTCCAGTGCTGCTGACAGGCGGCGGCAAGACGGAACAACTGTGAACGAGGTGAGCTTAAATAGACCGCCACATCGGTCAGCTGCTTGACGCATGAGTGCTGTGACACACGTCACGCTACGACACCCACACGGGTGTGCGTGTGTGTGTCCATGTAAACCTCCCCGAGTGGATCTGCCTGAATTAGCTCGCAGGCTACGGTACACGCAGACGTTACAATGCCTTACTATAGAGAGTATGCGCATGCTTAAAGTGAATGGCACATCGAGTGGCAAATCGAGTGGCAAAGCAACATGCAAAGTGAGTTTAACATTAGTTTAATGTTGTTTAATGCAATCAGATATGACTTTTCTGTGTGGATGTATGGGCTGTCAAGGCCAGAAAGTAGTTTTTAGCCACTCAGTAGGCGTTCCTGCATAACTTCCTGGTTTGATGATGATGTCACGAGCATACTCTCTATTACATACAGCTCCGTCAAGTTACGTTACATAACCCCATATTGCCTATACTTTGCATTAATAGTATGTTACTTTACCACACAATACCATAATGTATTTTCATATTATTTTTTATATAATCGTAAGCCACTATTAGTTACCCTGCTATTAGCACATGTGCCAGCTGGTGGCGGCTATAGCCACCAGCCTAATTAGTGATGGTGTCACCGTCGACGGTGAGCCACAATGTCAACAGTCACCGCCTGCGGTCTGGAGTTAATCTGGGCCTGGAGGGGGCGGGGCAACCACGTGACAGTTGGAACCAACCGGAGGAGGACTCTCATTTTGCTGTCTATTCAAACGTGACACCATCTTTAACCCATTTAGGCCCGAGGACCATTCTACAGATGCCTTCTAAATACTGACAGTTTTCTGAAAAACCTCATGTTTCTATGTGTATGTCAGTCAAACATTTTCATTATGTCAAGGACCCCCAAAAGAAAAGAGAGAGAGAGAGAGAGAGAGAGAGAGAGAGAGAGAGAGAGGAGAGAGAGATACACAGAGAGAGAGAGAGACAGAGTGAGGTGAAGGGATAAAATAATTTGGACGTTATTGTTGTCAGTATAATTATTAGGGTATGCCTCCTCATGGTGGTATGCACTTTGCTGAGCGTGCAGCAGAACCTGAGCACTGCAGTCTTAAGTGATATGTCCTGTTGACCCACGTTGACCCACGTTGACCCTAGTGATTCAACGCATGGAATTCAATGGCCCAAACCACACCAAAGGGTCGAGACGATTTTAGCGTTAACTCCTTGCAACCGTTTGGACCCAAGGAGTTGCATGGTGACCCTTTGGTGTGGTTAGGGCTTTTGAATAGCACACCATATAGGCATATAGTCTTCTGAAAAACCTTAGTCGACTAACACCGGGGCTCCACCGGGTGCGTCAGCCTCGCGTCTCCGTCACCGTCAGGGACTGTTCCCTTTTTAATCAATGAAGGGTGGCTCCACTGCCCGCGTTGCGTGACTGCATTAAAATTGCCCCGGTTTGTTTTTTGACGCACGCGACGGAGACGCAACGCGTCCGCTGGAGCCCCGGCGTTAGTCTTTAGTCTTAGTCTTTAGTCAACAAAATGAACACTGTCACAAGCGGTGGAAAGTAACTAAGTATGTCCAATTTTCACTACTTTTACTTAAGTTCTATTATTATAATATTGTACTTTTACTTTTACTCGATTAAACCGTCGGCTGGCCAAGTGGTCCAGGCGCATCATGCCATCACATAATAGGCTCTGGCCTGACAGCGCGTCGCATGTTCGAGTCCCGTTCATGACGACCTTTGCTGCATGTCTCTCCCCTTCTCTCTCTCTCTCCCTCTTTCCTGCCCATCTTCACTTGAAACTTCACTTGACCACTTTGTGGAAAGCTACTGGGGATCCGAATAAACAATAAAGAAACTATGAATAAAGGCAGAAAAGCCAAAAACAAATCTAAAAATCACACACCCGTGTGAACTGAGTGGTGCAAGGTCTTATATAGCCTGATCAGCTGTGGTCTGACGTAATGTCAGTGACCATAGTAACCATGCTCATTTTTTGGGTCCCACGTACAGGTACACACACGTACACACATACATAGACACATACGGACAAAGCTGGTTGTTGGAGTGGTTTGCACCACTCAAAAAGAGAGAAGACACTTCGCACTTCTCACATGGAGACAGACTGTACTGAAAACACCTACACCAACGAGTGGACCAGCATCACACCAGCAGAATACTGAGTGGTACTGTACTGTACTGTACTGTACTGTACTGTACTGTACTGTACTGTACTGTACTGTACCACCGCTCCGGGACGGGACGGACATCAGAGCCACGATGAAAGCTTCGAAAAATAACAGACCCACAATTTCACAAGAGCTTGTGACCTTGTATAGATCTGCTATTTCCGCACGGAAACGGGCATGCATGCGACGCAGAGGAGAGGAGGATCATTGGAGGTGAGTGATGAGGATTGCTGGCGAAAAAGGGATAGAGGGAAAGCCGGTGGGGATGGTGTGTGTGGTGTGTGTGTGTAGGGGGGGGGGGGGGGGGGGGGGGGGGGGGGGGGGGGGGGGGGGGGGGGGGTGCTTTCTAGCAATGAAATATTCTGGCGGCTTTCTAAAACTGGCCTTAATCCACACTTAACTCCATTACATGTGGGACACTTTCACTCCGAAAATGCAGAGATAAGCCCCCAATAAAAGCTACGAGAGAAGGCCCGTTTCAAATAGCATCGCTGACGCCTTTTAACGTAATTAACAACACACACACACACACACACACACACACACACACACACACACACACACACACACACACACACACACACACACACACACACACACACACACACACACACACACACACACACACACACACACACACACACAGGGGGGGGCGTTACTTTTTTCTTTTTGGGGTGGGGGACGGGGGGGGGGGGTTCAATTGTAGATATGGCTCAAAAAGGAAACTGGGACACTGGAGGCTTTGATGTCTTAATTGTGACTTCTTTTTTTTCCTCTCGATTCCAATGAAACTGGAGCTGCTTATTTGGTGGAATAAAAGAGATGGAGAGAGAGAGAGAGAAAAGAGAGAGTTGGAAGATTGAGAGAGAGAGAGAGAGAGAGAGAGAGAGAGAGAGAGAGAGAGAGAGAGAGAGAGAGAGAAAAAAGAGAGAGTTGGAAGATTGAGGAGAGAGAGAGAGAGAGAGCGAGCGAGAGAGAAAAGAGAGAGTTGGAAGATTGAGGAGAGAGAGAGAGAGAGAGAGAGACAGAGAGAGAGAGAGAGAAACGGGCAGACAGACACATTGTGCTTGAGAGAAGAAAGAGGACAAAAAGTGAATGTGCAAATATGAGAAGAAAAAAGAAGGCAGATCCACGGGGACAGTGAGAGGGGACCGGGGATAAGGGGGACATAAAAGAATGCGTGACAGGGTGGGAGGCTAGATAGACGAGCGAACGGGCCCCGGCTTACTGAGGCCTGAATGACAGAGCTGAAGAGCTGCGGAATCCTACTTGAATGAGCATTGATTAAACTGTGGCAGGGGGTCAAAGTAGGGCCTCCGTCTCCTCTCTGGTGGGGCTCGCACCACAGCCCCCAAATCCCCCCGCGCTCGTTTTCGCTCTGAGAGCATGCG
Source organism: Electrona antarctica (assembly GCF_951216825.1). Taxonomy (NCBI): domain Eukaryota; kingdom Metazoa; phylum Chordata; class Actinopteri; order Myctophiformes; family Myctophidae; genus Electrona; species Electrona antarctica. The sequence continues at coordinate 14,749,987 of NC_136797.1, forward strand.
AACGTAACCAAATGAACCCCCTCTGACAACTGGATGGATGAAACACTCAGGATTTCTGCTGCGTGTTTGCCTTTTGAACGCACACACACACAGTGTGTGTGTGTGTTCGTGCTTTCGACATTGCCTATACCCGTGCAGTGTTTTTGTGCGTGTGTCTTCTTTGCGTGTTCGTCTGGCATTTCTGAGATACTTGGACGCAGCATGTAAGCGCGGCGGGCGGGCGGGCGTGCGAGCCAGCCATGTATCCTAACGTGCCGCTGAAGTCCTGTGACATGCGATGCTTGACGCACATTATCTGTGTATCCCTTTGTATCCCATACATCACAATCACAACCATTATTTGCCATTATTTTATATAGGATGAAATCAAGAAAATGCCAGCACTCATTGTATGTCATTTTCACATGCATTTTATTTACCTCTGACGAGAGTTGATAACGAACGCGTTTCGGCCTGTTTGGCCTTCGTCGGCGTTATGACAAGACAAGAGGAAGTGTGGTCTTTATATATATGAGATATTTTATATAACCATAAACTTTGCGTGTTGTAATGCACGTAACTCGAGAACCGTTTGCCCCACCAACTTCACATTCGACACACGCGTTCCACACCCCCACAGGGAGTGCAGTGCCCGGTATCGAGTCGGGCGGACCCACGGTTCTCCAGAACCACCACAAAAGGCTCTGCTCAGTCTGCCAGTGGAAATCCCCTCACCTGTGCAATTTCCAGCCTCTGCCTCAGCCAATTGATTGCCATGGCAACCCCACACCTGACAATTGATTAGCCTACTTAACCAGTCAACAGGTATTATTAGGTTCCCAAGATGAATCATTCTCAAGTAGGCCGGTAGCCGCTGGGCACATACAGGTCTAGTACATCTAATTCTGTAAGTGAAGACAGTGTGCCGGATCCATTTTTCTAAACTTTAGCTGTTGGGAAAAAAAAGCAGATCTACAAGCTTGAACCTCTGGGGGAGGGGTCCCTGGACCCCAGTGGCTCTGTCACGGGCCTTACCTGGGGACTGACGCTGGGGCCGTAGCCCATGCCGGGGGAGGTCATGGAGTGCGGGCCATGCATGGGCGAGCTGATGACGGAGAAGGGCGAGCCCAGGCCGTTCATGGGCGAGCTCAGCGCGCTGATGGGAGAGTGCAGCGAGCCCGACGGCCCCATGGAGCCCCCGGGGCTCAGCAGGGACGGGTGGTGCATGCGGTGGGACGAGGGAGACGACACCAGCTGGCCCGACGAGTCTGGAGGAAGGAAGGAAGGAAGGAAGGAAGGGAAGAGGGAGAGAGAGAGAGAGGAATGCAGCACGTTAACACAATTAGACCTGAGCTCCATTCTACAAATGCCTTCTAAATATCATATAGTTTTCTGAAAAACCTGTTTCTTTTTTTTCTTTTTTATCCCACGATTTTGTAACCCATTTTTCACCCCTGTGTCAATTATCTAATGTGATCCTTGGCTCTACACACCCTCCACCAACCTAGTCCCCATATATGGAGGACATGGGGAGAGCAACGGACTTGAACTCATGCTTCCTTCATGCCTGAGTGTCCAAGTTGCTCCTTTTGCCTGAGTGTCCAAGTTGCTCCGACCTTGACACGGGCGCTGCTCTTGTGGCGACCAGCAGCAGGTTTTAGTTTAAGGAGTGTCTGTGCATTGTTTTAACTGTTTATTATGTTTGTCTTGTCAGAACAGGCCTAGAGTTTTCGAGTATTTATTAAGTCATACTTATAGCTCAGGAGGCTGAAAGATGGAGTTTCTAAGAATACTACTTTTGATGCTTTTAATGGTTTTTGCATGGAGTCACCAACATTCACAAACATTTCAGTACTCGCGGGAGTTTCTCCTAAATTTACAGTGGAATCGTCTTGATGTCTCGAGCCTCGATGCGACACTCTCTTCACAGACTTCCAACTTTAATACAGGAATAGTCGGAGATTCTGTGAATGTAAGAGATGGCCACAAGAAATCGGCATACATCAGGAAAAGAGGAAAGAAGGGTGGCGTGCGTCAACGTCTAAGGAAACAGACGGAAAAAAACCGCGTCCCACTACCCTCTATAATCCTGGCCAACGTCCAATCCTTGAGGAACAAAATGGATGAATTACATGGGAATATCAGTCATCTACGCGAATACAGGGATGTCTGCTTGATGGCATTCACCGAAACTTGGCTTACTGACTCTGACTCTGACACGTCATTTGACATCAGCGGCTTCGGATCGCCTATACGGCTGGACCGGGACAGTGAGGTAACACACAAAACACAGGGAGGAGGGGTGTGCCTATACATTAATCGGAGATGGTGTAATAACTTCACCGTGCGTGAACGGTTATGCACGCCCGATATAGAGCTCCTGTCCGTGTCGGTGCGGCCCTTTTATCTCCCAAGGGAATTTCCCCAAGTGTTTATCACCGTTGTTTATATTCATCCAAAAGCCAACGCGGACATCGCAGCGAACACCATCTTCAGAGTGACACAGTCATTGCAATCTATCTCCCCTGACGCGCCCAACATAATTCTGGGAGACTTTAATCATTGCAACTTGAAGAAAACTCTAAACAGCTTTTATCAATATGTCAACTGTCACACACGGCGCAACAAGACTCTGGATCTATGCTATGGCTCAATTAAAGGAGCATACAAATCGGAGGCGGGCCCTGCTCTCGGATCTTCTGATCATAACATTGTACACCTTCTACCCGTTTACAAGACTGTGCTAAGGAGGGAGAAGGTGCGGAAAAGACAGGTGAAGATCTGGAATGAGGATTCCTCTCTTGCCCTGCAGGGGTGCTTTGACTGCACAGATTGGTCTGTGTTTACAGAATCATCTGATAATATTGATGAAATCACAGACGCTGTGTGCAGCTATATATCATTCTGTGAAGACAACGTTATTCCCACTAAGACTGTTAAGGTTTTTCCTAATAGCAAACCCTGGGCATCATCAGCCCTTAAAAGCTTAATCCACAACAGGAAAAATGCCTTCAATGAGGGTGATCTACCCAAGGTTAGGGAACTAAATAGAGAGATAAAGTCTGAAATAAAAAAAGGTAAACTCAGGTACAAAAACAAAATCGAAGCTGAGCTGAGCAGTAACAACCTCAGGGAAGCATGGAACGGCATGAAATCTATGACAGGGGCAGATGATAAAGGCCATAAGCTCATCTCCATGCCTGGGTTTGACTCAGATGTACAGCTGGCCAATGAGCTAAATAAGTTTTACCTAAGATTTGAGAATCAGGACTTTGCTAATAAAATTAATGAATTAAAAAACGAGACTAGAGCCCCTCCAGCCCTAGTAATTGACAAAAAAAGTGTGGAAAAACACCTCAGACACACTAAGTCAAAAAGTCCAGGGCCGGACAATATATGTGGCAAGGTTCTCTCAACGTGTGCTGAACAGCTCTGCAGCATTTTTCATTTTATTTTTAACTTATCTCTTCAACAACAGCGGGTCCCTAAGTTATGGAAACAGTCCACAATTGTCCCAGTTGCCAAAATTAGAACCCCAAAGTCATTAAATGACTTCAGGCCTGTTGCCTTGACTTCATTAGTAATGAAATGTTTGGAAAAGCTAGTCAAAGATAGCATCCTAAAGCAGGTGGAGAAATCTCTAGATCCCCTGCAGTTTGCATACAGGTCTGGAAGAGGTGTAGATGATGCCACTATCACCCTACTGCATTTCTTGTACCGCCACCTTGAGGGGAAAAAAACACAGGCCAGACTGTTGTTTGTCGATTTTTCCTCTGCCTTTAACACGATCCAGCCACATCTTCTAGCCCAGAAGCTAATCAGTTATTTTAAACTGGATCTTAACCTTGTTGGCTGGATCATAGACTTCTTAACTGTTAGGTCTCAGTGCGTGAGGGTAAATGAGGTCCTGTCTTCTCTGTTGCTCTCCTCCACTGGTTCTCCCCAAGGCTGTTGTCTCTCCTCACTACTGTATATTCTGTATACCAACGACTGTTGTAGCAATCACCCTAACAGGTATATTGTCAAATTTGCTGATGACTCTGTGATTGTTAGCCTTCTTGAAGACAATGAGGTACAGCATGGGCCAGTTGTCAATGACTTCATATCGTGGTGTGACAAGTCATTCTTACAGTTAAATGTGACCAAAACAAAAGACATGATCATCAGCTTTAGAAGGACTCCTCCCAGTCCTGCTCCTACACTCATTAAGGGCACAGAAATTGAAATTGTAGAGAGCTATAAATATTTGGGTGTCGTTCTTGACAACAAACTCTCCTTTGACTCTCATGTTGCCTCTACATCAAAAAAAGTCCAGCAGCGTCTTTTTTTTCTGAGGAAAATGCGTTCTTTTAATGTCTCGTCTGTGATGATGACTCTTTTCTATAGAAGTTTTATTGAATCTGTTCTCATGTTTTGTATGGTTGCCTGGTACGGTAATCTGACCCTGGCAAACAAGAACAGGCTCAGCAGCCTCGTCAAAGTGGCCAGTAAGATTTCTGGGAGAACCCAAGCCCAACTCATAGAACTGTACAAGAGGCAGATGCTTAAAAGAGCCTCCTCCCTCCTGGAGGTATCGGATCACCCACTTCGGTCTGAGTTTGAACTGTTGCCCTCAGGTCGTCGGCTGAGGGTGCCCACTACAAAGACTAATCGGTTCAAACTATCCTTTGTCCCGGCTGCTATTCAACTGCTGAACAGCAGATAGCACTTTATTCTTGCCTCTTTGCACATACTGCCCACTAATGCACTTTTGCTGACTTTGCTACTTTGAATGTCATGAATTCTCTGTCTCTAGTGCCCTGTTCTTAGATCTCAGTCTTGTTTGAATGTTGTTGTTGTGTGTATTTTTTACTATGATCTGGCTGCAAACCAATTTCCCGCAAGGGACAATAAAGCTAACCTTGAACCTTGAACCTTGAACCTTTTACACCTGACAGGGGGGAGTTTCCCTGGTTGGACGTAGAGCGTGGAAGGAACACGTTATTCCAACCAGTTCCTTTAAAACCTATGTTTCTATGTCAGTCGTTCTCAAACTATTTCATGTCAAGGACCCCCAAAAATATCTGTATTTGGCCTCCGACCCCCATCTGAAAATATGTTGTTCCAGGGACCCCCCCAGAAGCAAAGATTTGAGTTAAAAACGTTCGCTCTGAAAGAATATATATTCAAAGATTTGCGCCACATTTTCACGATTTTTCAAAAATAGCAGAACTACAAGCTTGTAGATCTGCTATTTTTCAAAAGCTAAACATAATGCGACATAATGCTTAAAACACCAAAGGGGTTCCCGTTCAGAATGGGTTAACACAATCTGTGCCAAAACGAGATAATCTCGTGAATAGCTATTTAATCCACGAGATTAAGAGATTTGATTAATGAGCATTAATCCAGCTTTAAAAAATAATATTTTTCTATTTTGTTTGTACTCGCCTGGTAAAACCAACCTAGATCCCAATCCTCCGTGCACACGGTCGGTAATTAGTGTTTTTTCTGCTCAAAATAGGACACACTTCTGCGATATCTTTCGGAACTCGCCCGGCTAGAAGTGAAAGCCCTATTACGTGCACGCACGCGCACCCACACACGTGCGCACACTCACACACGCACAGCAGCACCACTCAAGTTCACACAAACTGCCCCTCTCCCTCTCTCATCAGGCCCTGTCAGGCCCTCATTACCTTCAAGGGACGGCATATCATATCATGCCATCAGCTGCCTGTCATCACAGAAGATATTACATTGACCAAAAAATAAATAAAAAAGGAGGGTGCTGCCATCTGTCACCGTGGCCTTGGCGGCAGTATATTTACCGCCACCACCCTCTCTCTCTCTCATCGCGCGTTATCGCTCCGGCCTCTCGCGGCTAAACATCTCTTCTCCTCCTCCTCCTCCACGTCAGGCACTATAGTTCTAGTATTCTGGATGTTGTATTTGCTGGTCCAAAATGTAACATTGACGATGTGGTATTGAAGTGTAATTGCATTTCTGCCTCTTGGCCAGTTCCCACTTGTAAAAGAGACGCAGTCTCAATGTGTTTTTACTGGTTAAATAAAGGTTAAATAAAAATAAAAAAATTGTTTCAATTCACTCCCAATTCTCATTTTCCTCCCAGTGGACTTCCTCACCCGGCCCTCGCGGTGTCGAAAAAACAGATAACCCCCAACCACCATTATTATTTCCACTGCCTTGAGTGTTTATTCACTCACTTCCCTCTTTAGATCTCCTTCACCTCCTTCAACAATGTCCCGTCCCTCGGGGGTCAAGCTCCACTCTGATTAGGCACGTCGTCTTGTCCTCGCACACAAATGTAGCTTCTTTGACCCTTTTGTCTCTCAGCGAACCACAGCGAGAGACAGAAGGTGTGTATATGTGTGGTGATGTTATGTATTAACCTGTTTAGACCTGAGAACTGATTCTACAAATACTACCTCAAGTTTAGCAGGCATATACAGTAATATACAGTAATATACAGGTGTGATGTAATTCCGGAGTTTACCAGAGTTTGTCCTGTAATATACACATCCGTATTCCATGCTTTTTGCTCAGTGTATAAAGTGTAACATAATGCTTTAAAACACCCAAAAAAGTGGGAGTGTGGTCTCATCCATCACACCCCGGTGTTTCCTGAGCGCCTGAGGTTCCTCCGTCCCGCTGCGCTGGAATAAAACTGACGTATGGCTCAATTAGTCTCAGACGGAGAGGAGTAACGAGTCCGTTTCAGAGCACTTTCCACCGCGTGGCTTTGTCTCTGTCCCAGCTCCATGTCACAGTCAGGTGCTCTACTCTGGATTCTCTTTGTCTCTGTCCCAGCTCCATGTCACAGGTGCTCTACTCTGGATTCTCTTTGTCTCTGTCCCAGCTCCATGTCACAGGTGCTCTACTCTGGATTCCACCGCGTGGCTTTGTCTCTGTCCCAGCTCCATGTCACAGGTGCTCTACTCTGGATTCTCTTTGTCTCTGTCCCAGCTCCATGTCACAGGTGCTCTACTCTGGATTCTCTTTGGCTCTGTCCCAGCTCCATGTCACAGGTGCTCTACTCTGGATTCTCTTTGGCTCTGTCCCAGCTCCATGTCACAGGTGCTCTACTCAGGATTCTCTTTGGCTCTGTCCCAGCTCCATGTCACAGGTGCTCTACTCAGGATTCTCTTTGGCTCTGTCCCAGCTCCATGTCACAGGTGCTCTACTCTTGATTCTGTCTCTGTCCCAGCTCCATGTCACAGGTGCTCTACTCTGGATTCTGTCTCTGTCCCAGCTCCATGTTACAGGTGCTCTACTTTGGATTTGCGTGTAATGCTTTGTTGGGGAGTGACGCGCGTAATGACGCATAAATCAGACTCAAGAGTCTGACACACACAAGTGTGTGTGTGTGTGTGTGTGTGTGTGTGTGTGTGTGTGTGTGTGTGTGTGTGTGTGTGCGCGCGCGTGTGTACGTGTGTCAAGAGCAGTGGTGGGAAAAAGTACTACATTTAATTTCTTCATTCCTGCATTCACCCATTTACACACACATCCATGCACGGAGGAAACCATGCAAGGCACCAATCTGTACACCGGGAGCAACAGTTGTTAGGGGGTTCTGCGTCTTGCTCAAGGACACTTCGACACTAACCGATCTGGGTGGGAGGGGCCCGGGATCGAGCCTGGAACCTTCCGGCTCCCAAGCGGCCACTCTACCCGGGAGCCACTGCCGCCCACCCTCCCCGTTCGTAAAAGCAGGGCATGACAATGGGAGGCCCCGTTTCTACCAACCCTCAAGCACTGCTGATTTCGAAATGGAAACTAAATGAAAACTAAGCTATGGGATGATTAACATCAAACCTTTATTTTGGTGATGCCTCCATTCATTCATCGTTCCTCCATTCATTCATGTTTGACGATTACCTGTTTTCCCGCTTCGATAGATAACCACGTTGCCTCATCCTCGTCCTAATGTGCACGTATACCGTACTCATAATAGCACAACATAGAAGTCTGAAACCATTAAACCAATGCCAATTAATCTCACAAAATAAACCGAAAATCGACTCCTTTGTTTTTGGCAAAGTCACACATGTCGTTACAACGAGGTATAATGAGGCTTCAAAGTCACACATGTCGTTACAACGAGGTATAATGAGGCTTCAAAGTCACACATGTCGTTACGAGGTATAACGAGGTCGTTACAACGAGGTATAACGAGGCTACAACGAGGTATAACGAGGCTTCAAAGCAGCAGCCTCGCTGGCAGCTCAGCCTGGGCAACACTTCCTGTACATCCTGCTCACCTCACTGGCACTTCCTTGAAGCGCGCACGCACGCACGCACGCACGCACGCACGCACGCACGCACGCACGCACGCACGCACGCACGCACGCACGCACGCACGCACGCACGCAGGCACGCAGGCACACACATGTTGGCCCCATCCTTTGGAAAACAAACACACTTCCTTCTTAGTAAAAGAGCAAGAGCAAGTCCTTAACCCATTCATTCATTTAGGCCTGACGTCAAAATGTCTTCTAAATCCTTACAGTTTTCTGAAATACCTATGATTCTGTATCAATGGTGCTCAATATTTCATGTCAAGGAACCCAAAAAATATTATGTAATATGCCGCCAGGGACCCCCCAGAAGCAAAGATTTGAGTTAAAAACGTTCGCTCTGAAAGAATATGTATTCAAAGATTTGAGGCACATTCTCA